>NC_056729.1:1000474082-1000746582 GCF_019279795.1 Protopterus annectens
CAGTGTTCATTCTCCCCCATTGGTATGTGAGGTCTGCTAGTGACAGAAAGCGCATATTCTGCCGACCACCTTAGGTAGATGATAGCATAATAGTTTGGGATTACCACCTGTTCGCCTTTGTGAGGGACACTCCACTCTGGGCAGTTGTGTCCTGCAAAATGAATGTTATGGCACATGGCCTGTGATTTCAGGAAAATAGTTCATATATTGTGTGTAGTGGTGTCATAAAATGATTTTGTTGAATCTGAAACAGCTACATGTTATAGGAAACAGTATTAGCAACTATAATGCTACAAGAATAACCTTAACGTATGCAAACCGGTGAAGTAGTCTGTTTACTACTGGCTGTGGGTATGTGTTGCCTTGCCAAATGTGACAGCTCTACATATTGGTCCTATAGGGCTGCCACCTTTCCAAATGGCCAAAGTGGGACCCGCTTTGTAGAAATGTCAGACGTACCAGGTCAGAACATACCTACAGCCATGCATAGTACAGAAATATACATATTAGTACAAATCAAAGCTTAGTCTAGCAGCAGTCAAGTTGCTTATGCTACTTCACATAACATATCAACGTGTCATGTATACAATAACCATTACATGCAACTATTACAGACACGTAGAATATAATAATGTCCTCTAATCAGGACATTTGCTATGGCTAGAGTATTCTCGCATGACACATATGCCTAATGAAGGACTGTCCCATGCAAAGTGGGAAAGGTGTTACTCCCAGCGTCTCACGTCGGCCAATCTAAAAGGTGGAAAACCTACAATAGGTATGCGGTAGCATGACCCGGCAGAGAGATGCGTTTCCCAAAAAATATTTACATGTCAGCATTGCAGAGTATCTTTTCCCATGTATCAGCCAGATGGGAGCAGATTGTATGAGGAACCCGCATATAATATGATTATGTCACTGGACAGGCCACCGAATCCGTACAGTCGAACGCCTGCCGTCGCCTAATGGTTAGCCATACCCGATACTGTAATCATGTAGTCCGATGTAATAGGCATCACAAGGGATCACGCCCACCCAACGTGAGTGACAAATGGAAGCACCAGTGTTGGTGCACGTGCAAGTGAGTGAGCAAGCGGGTGTAAGCATGTTTGTCTACCAGTATGCGAGTATTGCATTGTTAAAGAAATGTGGAGTCTAAACAAGTATAAGGAGCTGAAACCAGAGGTCAGCAGTGCTTAACATCATGCAAACCCATGCATAACTGCTCCCATCTGCTGGAATGTCCCTTACCCACTCCGTATCCAAAGGCGTCGTTCTGGCTGCAAACAAAGAACTGTCCTTTGCACGTGCTGGTAGCAATACCTTGCACACACAGCTCATGTGAATTACCAATACACCATGGCATATATACAGACAATAGATAGTACCACACACATACCATACAGCACAGTCATCCAAAAGTATAGCAATGTACTGGCAGATATGTCCGGACCATTGGTGTTTGCAGACCTGGCCGTCCTGTGTTTCAGTGTGTGAGCATACCCAGTATGACTATTACGCATGTTGTCGACTGACATTACCGTCATACCTTCATGTGTTTGAGCATGCCCAGTATGGTCAACTGGATCGCATGTGTCACATGTCCAAATAGTCAGTACTGTGGGGCCGACCCCTGCTTTGTACACCGACAGGTGGCATGCTGTATCTGCAGGGTAGCTAACGGTCATGTGGCATTGACTGTTGCTACATTTCTGCACAGCGTGGGGGGACATCCAACTGTATCCACAGTCCTACACAGCACTGGGGGTGGCACACATGACTCTCACATGTGTACATTGGAAGGGGGGCACAGCTGACAGCTGTATACATTTCCTATTACTGTACTGGTATGCCAGGTACTCCATTTTAGTGTGTGGACCTATCTAAATTGCTGGTTGGTGGCATACCACTGTAATCAGATCCTAGCTTTAATTACCAGCATAGTGGTTTCAGACATCCTAGCCTTCATAACCTACATCCAACTGCCTGGCCTGCTGTAGTCTGTGTGTGTGCCTGTGGGGGTTGGGGTCATCCACTGGGCATATCCAGAGGCCATTGTATAGCATTTGTCTGTATTGGTCTACACCTGTCCAGCTGTATGAGACTTGTGTGGGCTGTATGGACACACATGATGTTCAGCCAATAACCTGCAGTGGGTTAGGACACCCTGTGTACTACTGGCTACTATTGTGACCCCGGTATGTGCTACAGATGTCATGGTGCCACTATGGATGTGTACTGTCTGCTGCCCTAACAGTCGGCCACCAAATTCCCTTGTATGCTCACATCCATACCATAGCTACAGGTAAATACACATTCTAATACAACTGCCAGTTGGTAGGTTGATTGACTTACCTTGGGGGTGTTCCAGACCTGAGGATAGTGCTGGAGGGCTGCCTATGTTGGATGCACACAGTGCACTTCCTATACATGGCTGAGCACAGGTAGTGTCATGTTTGTCATCCCTTGTACTGTCTGTGCAAGTCAGAGAGGGTGAAATTCCCTGGGTACCTACTGTGCCAGTGCATATGCTATGTGTTGCCTCTTTGCCAAGGGCAGGTCATACTGTACATGCCTCCTTTTGCCTACTGGATCCAGCTCAGGTAGTTCCTCCTCCAAGTCACACTGTGCCTGTACAGGCCTTGGCATTGGTGGGGGGCTGTGTGGCCCTGCCCCATGCTGTTCCTGCTGCAACTGTTACCTCAGGATCAGATTGTGTAGCATAGCACATGCCATAACAATTTGGGTGCATGTAGCTGGTGAAAACTGCAAGGCTCCACCGGATGTGTCCAGACACCAGAGCCGTGACCTGAGCATCCCAAAAACATGCTCAATTATATGTCTTGCCTGTGCGTGTGCCTCATTATGGTGTAGTTGTTCAGGTGTGTGTGCATTGCTGATGGGTGTCATCAGCCACGACTCCAGTGGTTACCCAGCATCCCCCACTAGGAGACTGTAGGGGATGTCCATATTGGCAAAGGTGTGGTACAGCTGCATCAGATGCTATATATCAAAATTGTCATAGCTTCCAGGGCAGACAGCACACACATTCAGTTTAATGCCCTGGCCATCGCATACAGCCTAGCTGTTGGAGGGTATTCATAGAGATTCATAGGTTAGTACTAGGCTAAGTGCCCTTGCGAGCCATTGTAAGCCTAGCCAATCAGCCCTTGTGAGCCTCAAACCCTGCACCTTGTGTTTGTAAGGCAAACACCTTAACCATTAGACCATCCTCCCAACCCCTGCAGTTAATGTAGGCCCTACCCCGCTCACCGGGTGGTGCTTTGATGCATACGTGCATGTAGGCTATAGCACCCAGTACCCCAGGGTAGTCTGCCATTTGGTGGAAGAGATGCATATTGCTGGTCAACAAATCACGTGTGCTGAGGACATGTACGTGCTCACTGGCATGTGGTGACATATCGTCTGTGAACTGATGCAATACTCTGGATGCAGATGCTTGTGAGATCCCCATGATATCCCCAGTTGTGCTTTGGGAGGTACCTGTGGCTAGTATAGCTAGGCCACACATACCTTGGTATCCACTGGGATGGGTTTCCCTCGGCCTGTTCGATCTGTCAGGTGTGGCCAGCACAGCTCAACAAGCTGCTGTAGGAGGTCTCTGTCCACCCCATAGCTCTCCACTATCTCCAGCTCATGTAGCCCCTGGTAGGTTACCCTGGGTCTGCAAAGTCTTATGTCACCTCACTAAGGGTTGTTCGGCAGCATTCACATCCTCACCACCCTCAGCCTCCAGCACATGTTGGTCTATGTTGCCTGCTGCAGCCCTTCTCATTTGGTTGGATTGTGTCGAGAAATGTCCTCGTATGTATACACTGGTGGTGTAGAGTGTGGAAGAAACCTGTGTGTATGGTGCTTGCTCACTTTACCATATTGTTCTGGGGCGGGCTGGCCATGTAATCTGCTGATTGTGCTGATTATCACCTGTTTGTGCAGCCTGTTCACCTTGACTACTCCACTACTGCTGTTGTCCCTCCCAATTTCACCAGGCAGGTATAGACACACCCCTAGCTTAGGCATGCTAAGCCAGGAGCAATCCCAAGGCACAGGGCTCCGATGTATGTACAGTATGCCTGACCCCCCCTCCCATGCTTTCACCTATATTCGAGTCCTGCACCCGGCTATCTATACACATACACTCTTGAGATCTGCATCACACCCTGGGGATAAATGGGATTCACTATTGTCAACCTCATTTGCATAGTATTGTCTTCTAATGCATAGTTATATGACCCATACTGATCCTCCAAATTAATAACCACTGCTTACTGTCGCTCAGATCCGCACACAACTGGTTAAAGGTGCCTTACTATCACCGTATTCGATGTCCCTTGTTCTTCCCAGCAACAAAATAACCAGTCTCTACATGACTAGAACCCGGGACCCTGCACACCACAGATGATGTGCTTTACCAGTAAGCCATGGCAGATATACATACATCTGAAGTGATCACGTACAGATCATCCAGCACAGACATTCAATAGTGCTAATGTCCACATATATATATATATATATATATATATATATATATATATATATATATATATATACACACACACACACACACACACACACACACACACACACACACACACACACACACACACATATTCATATACACACACATACGTAGATATTGAATTTATATCACAACAGCGGACCACATGACACCAAAGCATTAGAAAAGAATGAAAAGGAAACCACATGTGCCACCTGCATTATGTAGTGGTTACTATCAAGGCAAGTGTGTTTCGTTGTGTCACATGGGTCAGACTGTAGTAAGGGTAAGAGTAGGGCTGCTGACATTTACTCACCAGACCTATTGGCGAATGTATGTGTTGACAACCCAGTCTCTTGGGTGATTATGACATTTGTGGACACTATATAGGAAAGCAACAAAATACACTCAACACATCCTGGAGCTAGCCACCCACAGATACCAACACATAGGATATGACTGCCAAACACACACACCTGTCATGCCTTGGAATCGAACACCTACCTGTCTATTCTATCACACTACAACTGTTTACAGAACACGCTACAAAGATTACTGGATCACAGCACTCCCTGAGGCACACTTCTAGGTGGGTGACATCATCAGCAAAGGCAAAGATGCTGATAGGGATTGTATGGAGAGTGAGCAGTCTCAAAGCATTACTCTGTCCCCAGGCAGCTGGAAACACACACACACACTTGGCAGGGCTGGGATTATAACATAGACCTAACTACCTTATCACACTACAGCATTACGCAGTTACAGAACGCGCTACTGAGATAAATGGATCACAGCACTCCTAGAGGCATACTTCTAGGTGGGTGACATCATCAGCAAAGGCAAAGACACCGATAGGGATTGCATGGAGAGTGAGCAGTCTAAAAGCATTACTCTGTCCCCAGGCAGCTGGAAACACACACACACACTTGGCAGGGCTGGAATTAGAACATAGGCCTAACTATCTTATCACACTACAGCATTACGCAGTTACAGAACGTGCTACCAAGATTACTAGATCACAGCACTCCCAGAGGCATACTTCTAGATGGGTGACATCATCAGCAAAGGCAAAGATGCTAATAGGGATTGTATGGAGAGTGAGCAGTCTAAAAGCATTAGTCCCCAGGCAGCTGGAAACACACACACACATGGCAGGGCTGGGATTAGAACATAGACCTAACTAACTTATCACACTACAGCATTACGCAGTTACAGAACACACTACCGAGATTACTGGAACACAGCACTCCCAGAGGCATACTTCTAGGTGGGTGACATCATCAACAATGGAACAAACGCTGATAGGGATTGTATAGTGTGTGAGCAGTCTAAAAGCATATTACTGTCCCAAGGCAGACGGAGACAAACACACGGCAGAGGTGTGAGCAGGACAACTGCCTATCTACGGAGCACTATTACAACACTACATAGATATGAGATGTACCACAGACAGTACAACTTTCAAGACAGTCAATATGACCTTCTAGGAATGCAGACATCGACATGGATGCTGGCAGTTACGGTGTACATACCTGTGAACCAGTGTGTTCAATGTAGGAATCCATCCTGAAGTGGGGTATGCCATCTGTTGCCTAGATGACCACTATCGCTATACAGGATTACAATGGTCATGCCCATACACAGAGGCACATAACCGACACAAGGTGTCACTGGACATGCTCACACACTTAGTAGCACATGTCCGTTTGGAATGCATTATGTGTCCATCTACACAATGGCGTACTGGGCATGCTCACACACTTAGTAGTGAAGGGCTGTCTTGTATGCACACAGATTCTAAACACGGAAGGGCACAGTGTGTCACTAGTCATCATTGTTAGCATGAACGCTGCACTACATATATCTGACACCGGTCTTCTACACAACATCTGCTGCTGTCCATCACCTTAGCTGTACCAATCTAAACCTGGCACACTAATACCACCCGTGGTGATGTCCTGGCAGAAGTGGCTACTTTACACATATAGCACCATACATAGATGAAGAACCTGAGACCAGGTAAACACCCTGACACCTGCAGGACAACTGCATTGTATGTGTATGCTAAACAGTGCTAGATGTGTAGCATTCATAATCATAGCTGCCAATCTAGATCCAACAATGGGGAATACTGACATCTGTGCAGTGAGGAACACCTGGCATAAGGCTCAGTTGTGCACAATAGCACTACCATCATATACCTCAGATACAGACATGTGGGCCATAAGACCGTTATGGACCGCTCCAGGTGTTAGTGTCCTCACGTACATGAAGGCCACTCACATGTACTGACCAGTACACTCTCAAAAGCCATCACAGATGTGTCAGGTGCAGATCACAGTGTTAAATGCCGCATTCTAGTATGTAGCCCTCAGACATCACCATGTCCTTGGACCAGCAACACACATCCATGCATTAGTACAACACCATGTTACTCATGACTCTAGCTCTACAGCAACTGTGCAGACTACCCATGTACTGACAGGGTTCCATCATGTGTTATGCAATGCAGTGATACCACTGTTCATAACCAGGTCGGCTATACACATAACAGGGGCCATGGGTCTTATACAGCTGTAACAGATAACTGTTGCTGTACACTAGAAAACACACTCATGTTTGGATATGACATACATGTAACTGCCGTGGATATGTATATGCCCCACAGACACACAACACATATGTACATAGCATAGCTTTTGCTGTCCTTCGTGCAGACACATGGCTACAACAATTACACGCCTGCACATGGAAGGTAGGTCCATGGCTGTTGAATGCTAACAGTATATAAGGTAGCAATGTTGACTGAGTTAACATTCCCTCTGTACTGGTTACCCATGACAACTATCATATCATACAACAGTCCATGTGTCATGTATGTCATCACACATGTCCACCAATTGCAATGCATGCAAACATGGCTACATGACAGGAATGTAGGACCTACAAACATGTACATATAGTGGTGTGCATTCAGCTACCATGCATGTGCAGTAGCTGATGTTTGCAGTTCATCTGTGCCTTACTACAACATGCAGTTGCAATGCAACCCCATCATTGACACCTGTATATGGTGAAATACTGACAGTATGGTAATATGTACATCAGGTATGGATGGATGTGTGTACATAAAGTGGTGGGCCACCTTTGCAGATGGATGTTTGCTGAAGACAGCTCACAGGTGTGTCACAAGCCGTCCTACCATAATATGTGCAAACAGTAAGCTATGTTTCTGTTAATTGGAAGGTGAAGACATACAACCTACACAGCGGTCAGGGTGTCACTGACTGTAAATCACTTGACACCTGTAACACTTAAGTCCTCCCATGTGCATATAGCAGCATAATTGCCGAAGGTAGCGTCGGTACACCTTGTAATGCGGGCAATACTGCTGCATGTCTGTCAGACGTATCATAAGATAGCAGGTGTTTGATTCACAGTACTGCCATGTGTGTTTGCTTGTGTGACCATATATGCCACGTATGGTGGGGAATACATCCCAATTGTTACACACCCCTGTACACTGTTGTTGAGATCTGTACAAACTGCAGTGTAGAAAGCAAGACATAGGCAGGGGTGGTGTGTGTATCACACACATGTTAGCTATCTGTATGTGCATGACATTTGTGGACTCTAGTGTGTGTGTGTGTATGTATGTATGGCTGTCTGGTGCATGGAGTGAGGATGTATGCTACCATAGAGAACAGATAGGGCCCCTAACCCATCAAGGTGATGTAATCAACTACCCTGTTGATGCCGTCGGTCTTAGGCATTACTGACTACCTGTACATGTTCATTCTCTGTGTCGTGTCATGTGGGTGCACAGTACTGTAATGGTGATTACCACATAGGCAGGGGTCCTCACCTCAACACTATCAAGTGTGTGTTATAGGTTCGTTGACCCCGTGAGTGTGGGTGTGTTACTGTGTGTGTCTGTGTATGTCTGTGTTTGTTCTCATCCTGTAATGTGAAAGTGTATTACTGCTACATAGTGAGGCCTCATGCTATCAACTGGCCTCTACCCTTGACATCAGCTTGACTGCTGTATAAACCCCGCACCATGTAACTGTACCTGTGATGTCACCTGGTATGGATGCCACATCTCTAGCCACTGTAGCCTAGTACATAGCTCACATTCTCCTGGATCAGTAGATGTGTAGATGTGTAGACATCTTTGGAATGTCAGCCTTTCTAACAGTGAGGTTGAGGCTATATATAGCATGCTGGCATTACCATACATGTCTGTGAGTACTCCACATTTATACATGGGAAACTGCAAACACTGGTACTTAATGGCACATACAATTAGACCTTAAGGAGGGAAGCAGGGCATCATTACCAACATGCTATTACTGTTGTTACCAAGACACATACTGTGAAATAAAACAATGCATTCTAACTGCAAACACTGTTACGTAATGGCACATGCAATTAGACCTTAAGGAGGGAAGCAGGGCATCATTACCAACATGTTGTTACTGTTGTTACCAAGACACATACTGTGAACATAAAACAATGCATTCTAAACCTGTACTACATGGTATGTCTGCTGTGTGCCAACAGTACACAATAATTGTAATATACACTTATCCTACTATTCTGTTCACCCTGTGCATCAGACCATATGAGCATGTCCCTGCACCGATGGTGTGGATGACAGGGATGCGGCACAGGCATCATCATATGCACAGGGTGATAATGTTTGCCAGGGGCCTAGGCTGCACCAGTGGATGACATCATGTGTGTGGGTTAGGGCCTGTGATCTAATTGGACATGTGTGGTTGTTATGCATGTGGGTGTTGCGGTGCCCTACAGATGTTTCTGGTGTGTGCGTGTATGTGTGCACACAGTTCTTCCATGTGTCTGGCCTACACAGGGGTATTACTGACAGCTCCAGATTGTACAGACCAGGATTTACAGCTCACTGTGTCCGGCCACGGCCATGTGACCTGTGCCTGCCAGGGGTTGCATGGGCACTACCAGGCAGAGGTACAGATTGGGTACTGTCTGATGACACATGTCCACTGGAACCGTGTCCCCACTGGGACCATCCAGGGCCATGTCAATGTGGCCTACTGTGTCCTGGTGTGGACAGCACAGCACCAGCTGCACTGCTGCTGCTAACGGCACTATGGGAGCGGGCATATGATGTAGCTCATTCATGTAGACCTGCACCAGGTGGTGTAGCTGGCCTATGTCCACATGGCCTACACCTCACTCCTACCAGATGTTCCAGCACAGACAGCTCACGCTCATGGATTTCCATGCCATGGTCAAGGATTCCAACCATCTCACCCAATCACCTGTCCAAAATGTCAGCAACCTGCTGTTGAGCATTTGCCAATGCCTGGATGTTGTCGTTTAAAGAACGGATAGCCCTCTGAAGCCTCTGCTCTTCTCTGTTCTGCCGTTTAGCACATGCCTGTGCCACCATTACAGTTTGAAACATGCGTCTGGTGACACCAGCTGCTGCGCTCTATCCTGCAGGTGCATGTCGGCCAGAGGTCCTCCTACAAGCAGCACTGGCCACATGCCTGTCTGGCACATCTGCAGTCATTTCACTGACACCATGGTGTGAAGATACACCTTCCGTAGCCACCACATGTTCCTGTTCCAAGCTAACACACGCTAACTGTCCTTCCTCTATGGCCACTGGTGATGGGGTATGTGTTGGCATGAGAACTGTGTGCAGGGAAGAGGGGGATATAGGTGGGATGGCAACCAATGGCACAGATTCAGCCCCTGACAACCCTGCCTGTACCTCAAGCATATGTTCATCACTGCTAGAGTCTGTGGGGACACTAACATCAGATGGACCGCAGGAGGGTAACACACCTACATCACCTGTGAAGGTAAACAAAGACTAGAGACACACACACACAGACACAGACACACACACAGACACACACAGACCATGCATGTGATTTGACAGAAGGCATGCAGCATGCATGTGATACAGCAGATGGCATGCAGCTCAGACATTAATAGTGGTAGTTAGCATACATCCCTGGGTTTCATACAACAGCAAGCATGTGTCATAGCAGAAGCCATGCATTTCCCTGTGATACACCATGTGGACCAGCACAGGTTAACAGTACACATGGCTGATGTGAGGCATATGTCCTTGACATTAACATGTAGTATGACATGTAATCTGCTGACATGTGCATTGACATGCATACATGTTTGACACAATGGTGTCCTGACACATGTACAGCGGTGTAATGGTGTCACATTGCAGTGTTGTCTGTATGCCCTACACATAGAATGCACTTTTAGCAGATGTGCATGACCATGGAAGGGTAGTATGAGGCATCTATATTGCTATACAGTGTGAAGTACAGACACAGTGCCATTGCATGGAATCATGAGGCGTCTCTATTGCTATACAGTGTGGAATACACACACAGTGCATAGCCATGACTGTGTGCATACACAATACATAAATACTGTGGATTGTGACCCACATCACTGAGGTGTATACACACTAAACCATGCTGTGTCATGTGTGACAGGTCACCAGAAGACATACGGATGACACCCCTGCACAATTGCTAACATTTCTTAGCTGCCTGGCAAAAGTGTCCACACATGGCAGACTTGTCAATACACCATGTCCCACATGACATTTATGTACCTCACACACGAGGTGCACAGCTGACAGTGATGTCCAACAGCAGCAAGGGAAATGTACAGTATCTGTGGCCTGCTGTGGTATCTGTGTATGTATGTAAAGCTGTACAGGTGACTACTGTCATGCTGTAACACAGTCATGATGTTCAACACATCATATGTGGTCGAATTACGTGACACCTCCACAAGCTGTGCACAGGCTGTTAGGATGTCCAGTGTTCCACATCTACTATATAACCATTCAACAAAGGCTATAGTTGGACCATGTGTAGACAATGTGCAACAGGGTGTACATACATACATACACATCACATCTACTGTGTGTTGCTACATGTCCCTGGCCATCCTCCATGGCCATGTGTGAACATGTGTTGGCCAAATGTTTGTGATGGCCATCTATCTCACATGCCTGTGTTGTCCCATATGACATACACCCATAGATGTCAAATATTCCACTGTCCACAGGGTTATGCAGACAAAGGGTTGTATGTTTGGTATGTGGGGTATGTTTTATGGGATAGTGAGACAATGTTGCAGCTGGACCACTACATGTCTGGGATATGTCAGATGGCACATCGCAATGTCTGCACTCATTGCAGGGGCATATTCCACAATGGTGAATCCTGCGGGCTGCCAGTATCCCAGCTGACTGTGTAGAACTGTTTGCGTACCCCACATGTGTTGTTCTGATGTATAGTACATATTCCTTCATTGAACAACACCTCCACTGTTGTATGCACAGCTGTCCACACATCTAGCAATGACAGTTACTGTGGTTTCATGTTGGTGTTTCATTTAGTTTGTATATATTGCACATGGGTAGCCAGTGTGATTGATGAAAGATGCAACCTGTATATCATGACTGGACCATACATTATGTGTACATGTGTTAACTGGCCACATGGCAAATAGATCTGTGCATTCACATGCCTGATACTGATAACTGTCTCACCTGCAATGGCCTGCTGTCTCTGCAGCACACCAGAGGTACCTGTATAGGGGTGACACAGCAGTTTGATCATTATCCATGACTGTATGACATCTACAGGGTGCACTATGCATGTTAACACATTCGTCAGTACAATAGCATATACTATGGAGTATGCACATGTGTGCATACACAGGGTAGCATACTATAGTATGCGGCATGTGTGTAAACATACCTTGCATATGATGTTACATTACATATTGTACAGTGACACATGCAACTAAATGGGATATAATAGTTATATGCCCAGTAGTGACTTACCAGGCAACTCCAGGCTCAGTGGTTGGGAGACATCCACCTCCACGATGGCAGCTAGAGTTTGTCAATGCTGTTCTGATGGAGTCCCCAGGCTGGCCAGTAGCTCCTCGGTAGGTGTGAGTGGGGGCTGGGTTGGTGGCCCACCACCTGTTCTACCTTGTTCCCTAGCGATTGCATTGGCATGCTGTTTTGCATGTCAGATCAGGTCCATGCAGTGTCTGCGCACCTGCTGGTAGGTGTGGTTATGGCTGTCCACATCATTAACCCTCCTGCGAAGTTCCTGCCACAGGTCGTCATGCTGCTGGGCATGCTGTGACACATGGCTGAACAATACCTCATAGTTATCCTGGTGGTATGGTATGAGAGCATCATCCTCCAAGCGGATATATGCTGGCAGTCATGATCGAGGCATTATCTGGAAGACATAATGATGGAGACAGGTCACAGCATCTGAGAGATGCACAGAGATGCAGCTGCACATACATGTGTATTACATTTAGTACATATGAACAATTGTCTTTGCAAATCGTCATGACACTGACATGACCGACATGTTTGTGTCACACAAATGTAACACCCAATGGGGTTTGGATATTATCACCATATATGTGTGTCACCTCATTACATTGCTCATACTCCATGTGAATGCCGTCTTGATGTGGGCATGTCTGTTTGCCTGTACTGGTGTTCTTACCTATCAGCACATGCCTGGATGTGTCCACATTAATGCTGTTGACCTTGATGCTGTGTATATGTCACATATCATCACATACACTGCCTTAACGGACATGAGCAGTGACAATGCAGACATGCGCACGGAAATCTTTACATGCATGTGTTTTGCCATATACATCTACACGGCACTGTACAGCAGTTCAACATCCTGCCACGTATCGCCTATATTGTACATGTGATACACATGGGACAATGGCTAGCCGGGTGGTATTCGCAGGGATGGTTATCAACTATAGCATGTACGGCCAAGGTCATGTAGTAGTGTAAAAATAATGATAGCTGCTTAGAAATCAGCTCTCCCTTAAGAATAGGACCATAAGCTGAGATGTATATAACACTCGGGAGAGACAAAAGGCAGAGTATATTCCTTTCCTTGATAAAAGTTACGGTCATATCTGCATATGCTAATTATAATTGCTATGCTAGGAGTTGTTTATTTATCTATAGCTCTGTGCATTTATTACTTATCATTTTTTACTCATCTTGAATGCTTTAAGATGAGAGAAATCAGCTCTCCCTTAAGAATAGGACCATAAGCTGAGATGTATATAACACTCGGGAGAGACAAAAGGCAGAGTATATTCCTTTCCTTGATAAAAGTTACGGTCATATCTGCATATGCTAATTATAATTGCTATGCTAGGAGTTGTTTATTTATCTATAGCTCTGTGCATTTATTACTTATCATTTTTTACTCATCTTGAATGCTTTAAATGATTATCTAGGCTATTCAAGCTAGTGCCGCAACTTGCCATTTATATATTTAAGTGTTGTTGGATGATGCAGTTGAATTGCATGGTTTTCAAACAAGCAATTTATAGTGGTAATTTATGTTATATTTGTACGTTATCTTTTAGATGTTCATTGTAAATGCTATGGCAGGTGTTGCCTGTTAAGTAAATGAAAGGAAGTGATGTCATTATTATTTAGTTTATATATGTTGTTTTTAAAATGATCGCCTTATTGGCCTGAGGAAGCCTTCGGATGAAAGCGCTTGCCATGTTTTTGCTATAATAAACCTATTTGTTTTAACCGACCTTTGGATTGTGTCCGGAGAATTGATTAAAGCCCACCTGTGTGGATTGTTCTGTTTCATGGAACATTTGTACATTCAACTTTAGTGCTAGAAGAGCAGGATATTTTTTGGTGAAGTGAAAACTGCCTACTTACATCGACCATTCTACAATACTCAAGTGTGAGTCTTTGGGAGCGTTTATGCACTCCTAACAATTTATGTTGACAGTAATTATTTGACTGACCGTAACTTTTATCAAGGGAAGGAATATACTCTGCCTTTTGCCTCATGTAGTAGTGTGTATGCCCTCTGCCATGTATGGGCATAGGATGTAAGGTTTTCTAGCTGTATCCGACAGCCATGTTGCTGCCAACAGGTGAATCAGTGCCACATTTATTTTTTATTTTTATTTTGCATTTGTTGACCGGGATAGTCCGACTGGATGCATGTCCATTTTCAGCGGAGGCCCGGGGAGAAAAGCTCCAAGGGTAAGCAGATACAGCATTACATAATACCAGCATTACATATTACAAACAGACTATTTACAGAGATTACATAAGTAAGCAAGTTAAACAAGTTCCACAGGTTACAGTTAATCCTTAGCACAAATCAGGATTAAATTAAATTACACAGTAAACTGGTTAACAGATTTTTACACATTCTAGATAGAGTTAGCCAGGCTTGATACATTGACATAGCCAGTTAAGTGACAAATGTTGTTTGAGTCTAGTTTTAAATTGACCTAAGGTGGAAAGTAAGGCAATACCAGCTGGAAGAGAGTTCCAGGATCTACTTTCAGAGTTTGCAAAGAGAGACTCACCGGCTGTGTTATTAATTTTGCTAGCCTGAATTAGTAGTTTGTTAGAGGATTGAAGCAGTCTAGGATTGTTATAGGGGGTGATAATATTTTTGAGTGCGGGAGTATTGTTCGGATTATAGAGGATTTTATAGGCCATAATCAGTTGGTTATACTGGATTAAGCTGGATAGTTCAAGCCACCCAAGCTGATTTAGATTGATGCAATGATGTGTCCTAAAAGGCAGCCCACTGGCAAACCTGGCAATGTGGTTGTAGCAAATTGAGATTTTTTAAGGACAGTCTTGTTTAAATTCGAGAGTAGAGGGGATGCATACAGAAGGGTTGAAAGAAGGTGAGAGCGAGCTGGAGGGGTTAGGAAGGCTTTTATTCTGTAAAGTGACCCTAGTTTTTTATTGATGGTTTTGATAGTTTGGTTAACATGTAGGTCAAATTTTAGATTATTGTCTATGATGACACCTAATAGTTTTGTAGATGGGTCAGGGGAGATTATTGTGCCATCATTTGAATTTATGGTAAAGGTGAAAGCGGTAGACCTATGTGTTGGTGAAAATAACAGCATTTTAGTTTTTTGGGATTTAGGGTCAGACAATGTTCAGAAAGCCAGTTTTCTATTGTATTAAAGGTGGTCTGGGTAGCTGACCATAACTCTACTGGAGATGTGGCTGAGCAAATCAGAGTAGAGTCATCAGCATATTGGATACAGCTGACTTTTGGGATGACAGTATAAAGGTTAATGAAGATGGAGAACAGCAAGGGCCCTAGTATAGAGCCTTGTGGTACTCCAAGGGTGTTAGGTAGAAGGTTAGAGAGTTTGTTCTGCCAGAGGACAGCCTGCTGTCGACCATTCAGGTAGGATTGAAACCATTGGAGGGCTCCAGTATCTAGACAGAATGTTTGCAGGGTGTGGATTAAAAGTTGGTGATCAACCATATCGAATGCCTTGGAAAGATCCAAAAAGAGGGCTGAGGATATATAATTATTGTTGTGATTATGGTTTATGGTGTTGGTAAAGGCTAAGAGGGCTGAAGTAGTGCTGTGATGAGGACCAAAGCCATGCTGAGTGTCTGCCATAAGGCGATTCTGGATTAGGTGGTGCATGAGTTGTCTATGAATACATTTTTCCATAATCTTTGCAAGTGGAGAGAGTATATCTATTGGCCTATAATTGGAGAATTCAGTAGAGCTGCCTCCTTTGTGAAGTGGGATTACATAGGATATTTTCCAGATGGTGGGAATTTTAGCTTCTACTATGGTTCGATTGATTAGTATTGAGACGGTGGTAAGCAATAGCATCCGCTGATTTTTGTAGGTACTCGGCAGGGAGTTGATCAGCAGAAAGTGTAGTGGGTTTTAATTTTTTGATCAAGGTACGGATAAGTGAAGTGGTGACTGGTTGACAGCTGAACGTGAGTAGGTTTCTAGGGGTGCTACTTTCAGGATCAGGGGAGCTAGGAGGTAGTTGGCTAGCTAGGGCTTGAATTGTCTCAGTAAAGAATTGGTTAAAACTATCAGAAACATCTTCAGGGGTTTTATCAATAGTAGCAGCAGGGATTGGGGTTGAAGTTTGTCCAGGATATAGTAGATTATTTAAACCTGCTCAAAACTTCTGAGGGTTATTTTGATTTACTGTCTGTAAATTACAGTAGTATTGTTTTTTATCTTGTAAAATTGATTTTTTGGTTTCATTCCTGGATAGCCTGTATTTAATGTGATCTTGAGGGTCTTTAGAAGAATGCCATAAAGCCCATGCTTTGTTTCTAAGGGTAATTTTGAGTTTAGACTCTATAGAAGCCATGGCGCAGTTTTTGCCTTGGTTCTCTTTGAACGAACAGGTGCATGCAAATCAAGGATCTCAAGGAATTTGTTGTTAAAGTATGCTACTGCTTCCTCTAAGGGGAGGTGTTTTAGAATAGACCAATTACATGAGTTTATTTCTTGTTGGAATTTGGCAGGGTCAAAGTTTTTATTGTTTTTAACCTTTCTGAGTAAGGGTGGTTGGGAATTAATGGTTTTGTGCTTAATTACATATGTGAGAAGGTGATCGCTTAGGCCATTAAGGAGGGTACCAGAGGTGTACAGTTGGGGGTGACTATTTATGAGTACCTAGTCAAGTATACTTTCTTTTTGGTTGGGTTTGCCTATCCTGGTAGGGGTGGATATGATTTGTGTAAATGCATGCAGGTTAATATGGGTGGTTGGGGATTCTGAGGAACAGGTTCTCCAGTCTATGTTAAAGTCTCCAAGTAGTAGGGTTTCTTGGGGGTAGTGACATGATACCCAGTGCAGGATATCTTCAAATGTAGATATATTGATTGTTACCTGGGGGAATGTACATACAGATGATATTAATGCATTTATTTTTATTAAGTTGCAATTTGGTGGCAAGAATCTCTGAGTTATTAATCTGAGGTGGTTGTATTACATCTATGGTGACATTCAACTAAGATTTATAGAGTACAGCTACCCCATCCCCCTTCCTGGAAGCATGATCCAGCCTGTGTATGTTGTACCCAGGTGGTAACACTTCATTGTCTTTAGTGTTAGGTTTTAACCAGGTTTCAGATAAACAGAATCTCAGGGGAGTGGACATCCAGAAGTGCATGCGGTTCATGTACCTTGTTATTAATGCTTCTTATATTGAGATGACAGACTAGGAGAGAGTTAGTTGGCCTATTAATTGTAGGTTTGTAGCTTAGATTGCAAGTAGAGGGGGTAGGTGTATCTGAAGTTAGTGGGCTAGGGTTGGGGTGAATATCACCACCAAGTATTAGGTTGAGTCTATACTTGGTGATGAACTTCAGGAATTTGTTTATTAGTTTGTGGTAGTGACTGGATCTAGAGCTAATGCTCCTGGGATTGAGATATTGATAGACTGAACAAGATGTTGGATAGGATCTGGTACTGTAAGTATGGTTGAAGGTGGAAGGATTTACAGCTGGGGTGATAGTATGGCCTTTTGGGACCTGAAATCCCATGAGAAACTGGTTTTCATACAAGGTAAGGAGGTATGGTGTGAACAAGCGGGGTAGTAAAGAGGAGTATATCATTATCTGTGATTCAGCTAGTGAGTTAAGGAACTGTTTTACCTGGTGATGCAACACCAGAAGATAGAGTGGTGAGGTAAAGGTACTGGAAGGGGGATGGGAGAATGCCAGATGAAAGCTAATAGGTGCTATTAAAATGTAGGTAGTAGAATGGGGGTGGGTGGAATTATCCCAGGTGAAACAGATATGATCTAGAAAGTGGGGGAGTGGCTATAATACCATAAATTTAGAGGTACTGGGAGTGGGAGGGAATTGGGGGCAGGGAGGGGAGCGAAGAGAGCCTGAGCGTAGCGAGGGCAAATGTAGCGGGGCTATTGCAGTTTACAAGTTTTCCTAGGGTGTCCTAAAACTATAAGATAAGTATTACAGCTCTTAATGTAAGAGTCAATTTACTTCATTTACAGGGGAAGGAGGCAACCACTCAAGTAGAAACAAAGAGCCCTATGGCTGACCAATATGGTGACCTGCTTAATTACAAAGCACTGTAATTGAAAGCTTAACAAATGCTATTTGTGTGTGCAACCTACTCTGTTTAAATGTTGAGAGAAACTGATTGCAGTCCTGTAGACACTGTTTTGTAGGGAACTGTAGAGTTCAACTAGGAAAAGAGAAAATAAGAGATTCTAGGGTAAGCATGAAGGCAACAGGCAGTTATTATATAATAATGCATTCAGAAAGGTTTGGTGGGGGGGGGTTAAAGTAGCATACTTCAGAATTAACTAAGATTTATAGCTAAGAAACCTAAGCAAGAGAGCAATGCAGTAAATAAACACTTGCCAGATTTTAAAGATATACCAGAAAAACTAAATCAATTGTTCACTATTGTACAACTGTAAAATTGCCAGTAAAAGCACTTCAGGTATAGCTAGCCCAAGTTATTCAAGTCATAAAAGCACTTCTTCAATGTGTGCGTGCAATTTAAACATTAAAAAACACATGCAGCAAGGAGGAGCTCTGATTATACACTTTCTCTAGGTACAGGTTCAGTTTAAACACAAATATTACCACAGAAATTCAGTAAAGTCACTAGCTACTTATAGAGCCTCTGAAAAAAAAATAGAGCAGTCTGTGCAGAATCAGAATTTAGCAGCAGGTCATTCAGTTACACAAAAAACAGTAAAAGATCCATATAATGAAGAAACTTACACAAAGTCACACCAGGTCAGCCAAGGGGGGAAGAGAGAGGGAAAGCCTAAGCACCTAGATTTGAAAGTGATGCCTGTACTGAATTGTAGCAGATTAACCTGTTTGAGGAAAGGGGGGGTGGGGGAAAAGAGAAGGCATTAGAAGTGGTTACAGGGAATACCCTGATTGACTCAAGACACCACACCAGAGATAAGTTGAATGTAAGGGCCTAAAATCTGCACTCAGCACTGTGTTATTTTCACTCAGTACTTTAATGCTAATATTACTTGCACTCAGCACTGTAATTTCACTTATGTTTAGCAGGAAAGACAGACCAACAGTATACAATTTTGGGAATTTTTACAAGGGTTACTTGTTCAAATGTCAGGCTGTTGCAGTTTACAAGGTTTCCTAAGGTGTCCTAAAGCTATAAGGTAAGTATTACAGCTCTTAATGTAAGAGTCAATTTACTTCAGTTACAGGGGAAGGAGGCAACCACTCAAGTAGAAACAAAGAGCCCTATGGCTGACCAATATGGTGACCTGCTTAATTACAAAGCACTGTAAGTGAAAGCTTAACAAATGCTTTGTGTGTGCAACCTACTCTGTTTAAATGTTGAGAGAAACTGATTGCAGTCCTGTAGACATCGTTTTGTAGGGAACTGTAGAGTTCAATCTGTTTAAATGTTGAGAGAAACTGATTGCAGTCCTGTAGACACCGTTTTTTAGGGAACTGTAGAGTTCAATCTGTTTAAATGTTGAGAGAAACTTATAGCAGTCCTGTAGACACTGTTTTGTAGGGAACTGTAGAGTTCAATCTGTTCAAATGTTGAGAGAAACTGATTGCAGTCCTGTAGACACCTTACTGATCCAGACAGTTAATGATACATCTACCATGCAGTCATCGAACCATGTTTGACAGAGATGACATGTGCAGCTTTGCTGGACAGGGTTGCATGGTATGGCAGGAGTATGTAACATGTATGGCACAGGGATATGTCCAGCATGTGGAGATCCTTGTACTAGGAAGGTGGCTGGCTGTCCATGACATATGTCTTTCAGATCAGGATATGTACATGTAGCATGTCCAACATCACAGTGTTCCACATGTCTTTATGCAGGGTAGGCAGCATGCTGCATAATGGAGATGAGGATTGTGAAGGCTGGTGTCGCCCATCCAAGCATGGCCAATACCCCTTAAAGGTGATATGTGATCCGATATTGGTCACTTGAGTGCTGAATATGGCTGTCCAATGATCTCCATGCTCATGGATGGCACCCTGTCATGACGTGGGTGGCTCTTATGACTACCTAATAGGCCTTGTGACGTCACTAGCTCAGGGAGGTAAACTGCACAGCACCATCCCTTACACACAGTGTCCATAATGTTCACCGCTGCCTAGGTGGTAGTTAATGGGTACAGGGTTATTAACCTAGCAGTGACAATGCAATAAGCAGCGGTCAGATTGTGCACATATGTCACGTACCTCACCCACAAGGCCCATTCTGTGTGTTGTCCACAACACTGAGTCAGCTATTGCTCCTAGGTCATGGCCATTCACATACTTACATACGCAGATGCCTCCCATTTGTCTGTGTGGTATGGGCTACAATGAGGGGGAAGTACAAAACATTAACCCTGTTTTACTGTAGCTGCCACTGGTGTGATATGCACATGTCACTCAGACACCTTTTGTAGTGTTGCTTCTGTCAACAGGCCACTGGTAGAACACTCCTGTGACATACGAAGGTACATCTAGTATACTGAGTGTAGGTGGAATACAGTATGGGTGATGATGTCCTATGACCTGTCACAGGTATGCTATGCAGTGTGAATTCATCTGTACTGTCATCTACATCTGTACTGCTAACAACATCTACATTGATTAAGGTTCATGGACTTTCAGACCATACTCAGCAGGGTAATAGTGCAGTGCCTCCCATTATGAGTGGCGTCTCCACTTTGTGGGTTGTGATAACTGTTGGTGTGCGCCATTCAGTGTTTTCACAGACTGACATGAACCTATGTTTTACATGGAACTGTATGTGTAGAGCAAACTGTTTTGCCATATGTGTATTTTATGACCAGGGATGTGGACAGGTCACATGCAGCCTGAGTGCACCTTGTACCATCATAGTTATGGTTACAGGGTCTCTGTAGTGTTCATGGATATGTGATTGTGTACCTGTTGGGGGGCAGTGAGTTTATGTTATCCAACACCCTATCTGTACTGCTTATTCATGCTCAGCATTTGTTCAGAGCATGTAAGCACTTCATGAGCTACTAATTACTATAGCACTCACTCCTATTCATTTCCTACAGGTAAACACTGTTTGTCCTTACATTTCCAGCTTGCATACAGTACAACAGCTGTTGTACACACTTACCTCACATATCTTGTGAGAAATGGTTGAATATACAGGCATGTCCAAGTGTCAATTACCAGTGTTATTGCCTGTCTATATGATGAATATGGGCAACATGAGGCAATATAGCAATTGTCTCATGTACACAGTCAATGCTCACCTCCTAACATTCGACACTACAGCCTGTGGGAGATGCACATATGTAGCCATGCTGGAGGTAATGCTCTCTCCAACCCAGACTGAACCTGACAATCATGTAGGGATGTTAAACGTTTGCACCACACCCCACTCATCACATAGTCTCACTAGATCTCCACCACCACAGGCCACACAAAGTAAGACTACAATATTTGCAGAGCCTCTCCATACTACTCTGTGTAGGCAACAGAGGCAGCCCCCATCACCAAACACAACACCAATTACTTATAGCCCACAGACTCATGTGTGCCCATCAACTACAGCCAATAGTGTGTTATAACATACCCAACACATTAGTCATAGGTGACTTTTCTCTGTAAGCGGTCAAACTGATGTCCCACTCAGCAGGCTGCACAAGGCGATAGTCACTTTCATCTGGCTGTCGGGTAACAGGATCTGCAACATAACCTATGCACTCAGGTCACTCCTCAACAGGTACAATATGACTGTCATTCTCCATGTTAGTGTGAATGCCCTGAGATGTAACTTCCTGGACTACATGTACAGGGATATGCAATAGCTCTCCGATCTTGTAGCCTAGGCAGGTATCGCCCAAGCCCTGAGAAGCATTCTGCATTCATCCAGACTGATACCACAGTACGATTGAATGTTTCACTTCAACAGTTGCCTATGCTTCTGCTGTCATTCCACAGGCATCCAGTATCTGTCTGCTTTGAATGACATGGTCACCAAAACACGATGCTTTGGCACAGATGACCTGCACCTGTCGGCCCTGGGATTACGGATAACATCTAAGGCTCTTGTTGCTCCTATATTACCTGTTTTAGACACATTTCAAATAACATATTCACCACCAGAACAGGAACAGGCAAGCAAAACCTGAGGGTAATGTTACTCAAAGCTTGACATCTTCATCTCAAATGCACTCAGCCGAGGCACTCCTTATAATGGACCACTTCGATATCTCTGCAGTGACTGGGACCTCCTTCTAGGCTCCGGAGAGCACCACTGCACTGACAGGCTATTACGCAGACCACACCTTTCAGTCATGTAACCAGGACTGGAACACCCACGGAGGAGGGATGTGTCCATATTTCACAAGGATGTACACACCTCCAGGCTGGTTGCTTAGCACAATGCAGCAAAGGTAATCCAAGTGCAACTAACTGTGGCCAGAACTGCTATAAAAATTGTAGCTTGCTACAGATTCCACACCATACACCACGGTTAATGGCCCTCATTTCTTGGTGTACTGGAAAGTAGGGTTCAAACAGGAACTACTGATGTGAGACTGACACTACCCCACACTTAACTGGGATACCTGCTCATGTACCGACATATTAGGCCAACACTTTCTGGGATTCATAACCTCCAGTCGGCTGGATCAACCTATACACACCACCACCAAAACCAACAATATCCTAGACCTGGACATTCTCAACATGTGTGACTGGTGTTCCACACCTGGGGTTATCCCCTCGTTGGTCAGTTCCGAACATATGCTAATCACCCTTGTTATCCACATCCCTGCACCACACCCTTCATGGAAAACACAGTACAATATTTCTACAAAGCCAACTTCAGGCCTCTTATGACAGCAGTAGTAAACGTCATGACACCAGTGCAGATGGACAGTATAGTTACAAATGCTGAAACATACACAACTGCACTTCATTAGCACTTACACGACTGCATGGATCATGCTATCCCAAACAGAGCCATGACGGTACCCACAAGATAACGGACGCCACTCTGGGGGTTCACTGCCATGCACATAATGTACAATAGAAGGAGGAGACTATTGCAAAGTAGAGTACAATCCCATAGGTGGGGTAACTCCCTGGTCAGCCTCAGTAAGAATCTGAGATCCCTTATCACATCCTCCAAAGCTAGCTACGTACACATTACTGCGACACATTCCAAGGACTACCACAAAGCATTATGGAGGTATGTCACTACTCTCGATGGCAATACCCACATCTGCTCTGACATACAACGGTTAGGCAGGAACATTACAGAACTGACTGATATTGGCAACACCCTGGCAGATAGGTTCAATGCTAACTTTACACCCCTCTCACACCCTAAAGGGCCCAAATCTATACAAAAACAATGCAGAGTCCCTGTGGTCACAACTACGCAGATCAAACCTGCACTCTCTAAAGTCTGGAACACAGACTCCATGTGACCGTCCAACATCCCAGGCTGTGATTTACACAGACCTCAGAATGACGTGGCTCCCCACTTGGGCACCAAATTCACTAATGGCCTTGTATCAGGCATTGTGGCCCCTGAATGGTGCACAGCAACAGTTATCACACTCCACAAAGGTGGCGCCACAATGGACCAGAGGAACTATTGCCCTATACGCCTGACTAGACTGTTCTGCAAGGCTATGGAGCACATCATCATGGAAGTCATTCACAGAGACATTGGTGGCCTCCAAACCTTTCATACCACCCAGGTTGGATTTGTTAGGGCCAGAGCATGGCTCCTACATCTGGTGGAGTCCTTTGAGACAGTTACCAAGGTAGTAGATGACGGTAAGGAGGTCCACACAGCCTACCTTGTCTTCTCATTGGCTTTCAACACCGTTCCCCATTCTGGTATTGTCAATATACACATCCACCTGCACATCGACCCCTCCGTCTCAAAATGTTATGCAAAGTGGCTCACGGACAGGACACACACAGTGAGGGTAGCATACCATAGTTCCTACTGTACATCAGTCATAGGGCCCCTCATGTTCAGTATATGCTTCCCTGAGGTACAGGCTAGCACAGAAGGACATTCCCTGAATAGGTTTCCAGACAACTGCAAACTAGGAGCCATAATTGATTCACCAGCTGATACAGACACCCTCCATAAGGGTGTCACTGTGACGGATATCTGGTGTCAATAACATGGCCTCAAGCTGCATGCCACAAGGTGCATAGACATCCTCTTTGGATTACACCAATCACCCACTGACTATCAAATAGGTAGTAGTCCCCTACATACATAATACATTATAAGGGATCTTAGAACACATGCAGATAGCACCCACTCCTTTGATAACCATATTGCCAAGGTGGCATGGATATCCTTCTATGTGGCCACCCTAATCTGCAATGGCTTTGTATCCGGAACAAAGGCAGCCATTGTACCTCTGTACTCCTGACTTATGAAACACGTTCAAGGGTACAACACCCCATTTGGGGTGTACCTTATGGAACAGCAACAGCTTTAAATACCACAACATTAACACACCAACAGGATTACTGACCTCCGAAGGATGATGTATGCAGCACAACTACAGAAACCTCAACTGTACTCATTTGCATACTGCATACTCAGAGGTGATCTTTGCTGAACATACAAAGCCCATGCCCACAACAATATTGATGGATATGCTCCACATAAGCAACATAAGCAAAAGCCACTGAGAGCAACATGCTCTGGGATATGTACCCAAATGCAACGATGAGTAGGACATGCTGGAGGGATACATTCCTGAACCGGACACTCACCATGCTTTGGAACATGATTCCTATGTACATCAGGCAGGGACCCTCACTAGCACTCTTCATGAGATACCTCGATGGGTGGATGGGAGACAGACGTATGCCAGGGATCACTGCAGTGGCTGTACTGTACACAGGTGCCGGAAACAAATGGCTCTGCTGTTCACAGGCACAGGACACTAACCTAATGAGGTGCCACAAGTGAAAACAATGTAGTTGGACTTACAAATGGACTTGGCCAGACAGCATAGTACCTAACTATGAACCTATGAAGCTATTATATGTCCTTTGTGCATGGATAATTGAGTAGCTCTTCCATTTCAATTAGCTATCATGCTGTTACACTGTCTGGTGACTACAAGCCATATGTATCCTGTTATTGTGTATTGTACATGCCAATAGACATACCTTATATTTGCATAATATAACAGTAATGCTATGTAAAATATTTGACATATCTACCTACAGTACTGTACATTTCACATGTTTGAAACCATATCCCATAATGCAAAGCATAATTGCACAGCAGGACCACCTTAGGCATGTTATTCTTGTTATACGCCCATACATATGCCTACTGTTACAGTATATCAACATATACTATCCCCTGTTATGGCACGTACTTGTTAGACAAACCCTGCCACTAACAGTGGCTGGAGTGGAATTGTTATGTTTAAAGCCCTTATGTAGCATCCCTTGTGGTGTCTGAGGTGTTTACCTTGTGGCCCACAGCAGTACACACAATTTCTACAAGCGATACTATGCTCAACAAGACATCACTACATAATACCTTTTCCCACTGTATGATTTGCATACACTTTCATTAATACAGAACAGGCACTACATACACTAACATACTGAGTGTTCTACATACCTTCTTAGTGGTCCAAGTTTACGAAAATATCTCTGTTACTCCTTTCCTGTTTAAACAGTTCTATAGTATGAGCATACAGTTTGAAAGTATGGCAAGCCATCATTTTATAAGTAGATACCTGTAACATGTGGTATCCTGCCATCAATTGGTGTTCCGGAGTAAATTATTACATGCACATCAGCTGTGCAGCTACTCCATTAGCCAATTACATGGCAACAGTGGGGTATAATTGAATACTCCACTTTGGCGTTGTCCTTTTGCCCTACTTTCGAGGAAGACAGCCTGGATGTGTTTTATTGTGATGAATTGCAACTGCTATATGGACAGACACAGATATTTTGAATTCATGTCCCCCATGGATTGTGTGTGTCGGCTAGAGTATGTAGTTCTACATGTGAGTGTAGCTGTTATCTCAACCGTCTGATACGAGACTATTGCAAACAAAACCTGTTACATCAGCATCTGTTCCATTGTACAACAGAAACGATTTCACATGGCACCATTACAAGTGTGTCTCTCACAAGGTATGTTAACACTTCTGCAGATGTCATTGAGTGAGTGGATGTTTGTGATGTTATTACAGTCTGTATTGCAATTGTTTCGGGTGTGGGGGAGATGTAGGTGGGTGTACATAGCAGATAAAGGTTTGTGGGGACTGCATTTATACATATTCCATATGTGTATGGGGGCTCCTACCTTAATTGAAGACCTATCATTTAGTAGACTAATACTATGGTTATTGCAGGCTTATTCATTAAGCCATTGTTAATTGGTTCCTATATAGCATGCAGGTGATGTTGATCCTTCAATCCCTCTGGAAATACATTGATATGTAATGAAATGTTGCTACATGAAAGCTGTCTCATGTATTTCTGTCACAGATATTTGCACTTATTGCAGTTGTATTGGTGACTGAACCTCTTTGACTTGGGTTGCCACCTTTTCAAATGGCCATAGTGGGACATTTGCAGTACACACATCGGGGTTTAGAGGCCAACACATACCCACGGTCAGTACAAAGGATAGAACTTACTTTTGTCCTAAATAAAACCTTATTCTTGTAGCACTTTAGTTGCTTATTATGTTTCTTGTAACATTTACGTATTTTAGATTTAGGAATAACTATTTAATGCAACTATTACATAATATATGGGACAAAATTATGTCCTACAGTCTCAGGACATTTGTCCTTTTTAATATTTTTTGTCAGGACACAACTACCCAAAGAGGGACTGTCTCTCTCAAAGTGGGACAGGTGGTAACTGTATGCCTAAGGCTGGCTATGACCACACCTACTGTAATAATCTACCTCCGAGTTAGCACAAACAGACACACGATGCAAACACATACACACACACACACACACACACACACACACACACACACACACACACACACACACACACAGACACACACACACACATTACAGTCCCACGGAAACATACACCACACTCTCAACACACACTTACACACACTACAGCAATCAGAAACACACTTAAACACAGTACCTACCTGGACCGCAGCACCAGCAGCAATAACTAAATGTCCCTTAACATCGTGATAATATTACCCGCGGTTCTAGTGTTCCGGTACTGTGGTCTTTCGTCTTTAAGCCTCGTGATTACACGTGTCAGTATGTAAAGCATTCGGTAGCTGGCAGTATCCTATTTATTTGTACCTCCATGGTTGTGTACATGTCATTAACCTATCTATATATTTGCAGATATATGTATATCCGTATATATCGACATACATCTCTCTATCACCCTTTCTATCACTATTTTATATATATATATATATATATATATATATATATATATATATATATATATATATATATATAGCTATAGAGAGAGACAGAGAGAGTGAACACACCTTTCGTTGAGTACATGGCGGTGTATACAGTTTCCTGAACTCTGCCCTTTTGTGTTTTAACCTGTCACAATACACACCTGCCATTGGTACATCTCGGGTAGCTTAGTGGTAGGTGATTGTGTACATGGTTGCATGTTCTACTCCTGGCAGTGTTCGTTTTACCTCTCAGAACAGGCACTATTAGTACAAGGGTGAATAATGCTGGTGTCACCTGTTCTGGACATCTTTGACCGTGATCTGCGTGAAATTCAGCAAAGCTTAGACCTGTTTTGCGCATATCCATGTAGTCATGTTTAAACAACGCTTACCATCACTTGCCGCTGCATAAACCTGCTAACATGTGCTTAAACGTGCTCTAATGACCTGCAGCCAACATCCATTATTCGTGCCATCGGGATTACGTAACGGACCTTGCAGGACATGGAACTGGGAACATGCACGACACAGTCAGTGGCTTTACCACTTGGTCATCTGGGATTTGTACATGTGTTATGGTGTTTTGTATGTGGACTGTACTACGGCTGTTCCTCCATACTGCAATCAAATGTGTAACTCACTTAGTTTACATATGGATGATACCTATTAATGGTATGTCCAAGTGATGTTTAATGGATGTGCTCCAGCATTGGGAATCTATGTCACAGTGAGCCACACACTGTAATGTGCTACACCTTGACACAACCATATCTGGAAAATGCTGGGGTGACAGATACCTGTCATGGGTATTCCCCATGCTTTGGCACTACATCCCTGATTACATTATATGGAGCCCCTCATTAACACACCAGGGAATCCATGCAGAGTAGGTGGGGAACAGTGGTTACACACATGGATCCCGCAATTGGTTCTGCTCCACAGAGGGACAGTTAGTTAATCGATGGGGTGGCGACAGCAGACTCATTTTGCCTAGGCTGATGAATGGCCTCTGACAATTGGGCATGTACCTACCGATGTACCTAGGAACCTATACATACAGTATCAACATATGCTGTTAGCTTCGTTTACTGCTCAGGTGTTGACTTTCCTTGTTCCAATAGCCGTTGTGTGTGCAATAGTTGAGGGCTGCCTATGTAGGATTCACACAGTAGGCCACCTATACATTACAATTTACAGGTGGTCGTGTGTGTGTACCATCCATTTTACTGTGTGTGCAGGTGGAGAAGTGTGTCAGTCCATAGGGGCCTACACTGTCAATGTATGTGCTATACGTTCCCTCTTTGCCAAGGCGTGGGCATATTGGGCACGCCTCTGTCTGCCTACTGGGGCTGGCACAGCGTGTTCGGGGTCTGAATCCCTCTGTGCCTGTGATGGCCTTGGCAATTGCGGTGGACTGTGAGGGCCTTCACCATTATGTCCCTGCTGCAGCTGTTTCTGCAGGATCATATTATGTAGCATGGCACATACTATAAAGATGTGAGCACATATGCCTGGAGAGTACTGCAAGGCTCCACCAGATATGTCCAAGCAATGGAACCGTGATTTCAGCATCCCAAACACATGTTCTATGATGATTTTGGTTTGTGCATGTGCCTCATTATGGCGTTCTTGCATGGGTGTGTGTGCATTTCTGATGGGAGTCATCATCCACGGCTCCAGTGCATAGCCAGCATCAACCACAAGGTGGCCATATGGGATGTCCCCCCTGACAAATACCTGATGCAGCTGTGAGGCATGCCAGATGTGGGAGTCATGGTAGCTTCCAGGGCTGCCAGCACACACATCCATGATAATGCCCTGGGTATTGCACAAGACCTGGCAGTTGATGGAGTGGTATCCCCTGCGGTTTATGTAGCGCCTACCATGCTCACTGGGTGGTGACTTGATATGTATGTGCGTGCAGTCTATTGCACCCAGTACCTCTGGATAGTGTGCCACATGGTGGAAGAGATGCATATTGCTGGCCAACTCCTCCTGAGTTCGGGGGAAGTATATATGCTCATTGGCATGTGGTAACATGGCATCCAAGAACTGGTGGAGTACCCTGGATGCTGATGCCTGTGAAATCCCCATGATATCTCCAGTTGGCCTTTGAAAGGTACCTGTGGCTAGTATTCTCAAGCTTGCACATACCTTTGTGTCCACTGGGATGGGTTCCCCTCTGTTGTTTCTGGATCTCAGGCGTGACCATCACAGCTCAACTATTTGCTGTATGATGTCCCTGTCCACCCTGTAATGCTCTACTATCTCAAGATCATGTATCCCCTGGTAGGTTACCCTTGGTCTGAACACTCTTCTCTTCCTCCGGGGCCTGAGGTGGTTGTCAGCATCATCCTCCACAACACCTTTAGTCTCCAACACATGGTGATGAATCACAGCTATGGCAGCTCCCAACAAGTACATTGTAAAAGTTCCCCGTCTGTTTACACTGATGGTGCAGTGTTTGGGAATACACAAGTGTGTGTGTGAGGTGCCTTCACACTTTATACTATTGTGCTTTGAACACTGATGATGTCATAGGGTGTGTATGTACAATCAGAGCTGCAGGGTATCTTATGTGTTTTACCACAGGTATTGCTATTGTGGTGCCTTTGGTGTTGAATTACATTTAGCTGCCATGGATTACCTCTTGCCCTTGCCTTAACTTTTCTTAACGATTCCCCTCCCATTGTCTGGCATGCATCCAGCAGCCTGCTTTCTTGTTTTGTACTTTCCCAAACCAGGATTGTCTTGCGAAATGTGTTCTATAGCCGATCTACTGCAGGTTTGCTTTGCTCTGCGGTTACAGTTCTCTTTTCTTTGCAATCCGACACCCCCCTATCCTGTTCTGCAGGTTGCTACTAGCAGCCTTGCTAGCTGCCGTCAATGGCTCGCTGTGAGTTAATAGGTGTTAATTGCTCAGTTGTACTCCAATTACCCTACTGCAGCATTTCCTTATTGGCTTCCCCTAAACTTCCTTTTTGAGCTGTGGTGCGCGGCGTGTGCATCCACTTACTGGGTTTCGGGCACGTTTTCATCCACATACGCATGCACTTTTGGGCACCATGTGTGCTCTCAGCTAAGCAAAGCTATACCTACATCCACACCCCTATCCTGCAGCTTTGCTTAGCAATGGGCAGCCCGGATTTGCATTGCTCCAATGTGCTTACAGCTACAGTGGCACACCCCACTGCTGATGTCATGTATTCTTTCAGACCACTCCTCGGTGTTGTAGCGGTGTGCCGTATGGTACATCCTTAGGCCGCCGGGACGTTTGTGATTCACTATTACTTGCCTCATTTGCATGGCACTGACTACTAATTCATAGTTACCATGCCGAACACTGTCACAGACCCTTAGCAACCCTTGCAGCTTGGTTGTGGTGTAGCATGCATACCATTGACTATTATGGTGAAATCATGATTTGTGTTACATTGCGATTTTATGACATTTGTATATATTTTCCTTGTGTTCCCATTTGCGCACACATGCCCTGTGGTTGTACTTTGCGTTACTGTGGCCATGACATTAAATGTTATTTTTTATGTGTTGTGCATCTTTTCTTATGCCATTGGTTGTATATTTAGCCATCGGCATATGTTAAATTTGTAATACATGAGTCTGGTCTGCTTTCATGGCTCCGATGTTCTGTTTGGCAAAATGTAAACCATTTTTTTTTTTGTTTACATTTCTGTAGGCTTACGCTATGCCTACACCACTTCATGAATCACTATGTACCTTCATTTGCATGCTGCAGTACTGCGCATGGGGTGATTGGCATACCTGAGCCAAGAGCTGCGCAGATCTAGCATACGCTGGTAGTGCACGTGGAACTGGATCGTACCTGAATCGCTCGGAGGCCATATTTGGCATTATACCGCCTACGCTACGCCTGTGACTGGTGCAAGCTTCATGAATCCTGGGGATAGACTAGTAGAGAGTAAGATGCAAGTTGAACAGTTTGGGTTGATAGTGCTGCACCCTGATCTGAATCCAGTGGCTGCCGTGAGACAGAAGAGAGTTAAGAAGAAACTAGAGATGAAGAAAGAGTCCAACTTGGCATTCTTAGAATTGGAGAAAGCATATGATAAGGTCCCAAGAAAGCTGATATGGGCAGTTCTTTGATGGTTCAAAGTCTCAGCAACAGTGGTAGAATTAGTGCAGGCTATGTACAAGGAGCCAATGACACAAGTAAGAACATTCATTTGACTCACACCAGGTTTCTCTGTAGGAAAATGTGTGCATCAGGGTTCAGCCCTGAGTCTACTGCTGTTCATACTGGTGATGGACTACATTAGCAAACAGGTTGGAGGGGAAAGATCAACAAAGCTGTTGTATGCAGACAATGTGGTATTGCAGGAAGGCTCTGAGTAAGAAATTATGCAAATGATAGGGGAATGGAATGCACAACTGAAAGCACATAGAATGAACGCAGTACAGCTTTGACAGTTGTAATGGCAGTAAATGGGGAAATCAAAAGAAAATGAAAATTTCAATAGAATGTAAACTGGAACAGGTTAACAGCTTCAAGTATCTAGGGTGTGAATGAGGAAAAGGAAAGTCTGAATGACAAAGTCAAAGCTAGCACTGTGTGAAACCAAATCATACAGTGCTTGTTTCTCAGTATCAGTTAAGTCATTAAAAATGTCTTCTATTAAATATAGACTGCGTAAAACAGTGTACAAAATTTGTTTTATCCAGTTTCTGATAAGTTATAGTAGTAAAATCATTTGGTAGACAAATTTTTTTTTTCAATAAACAAGATCTATTTTTATTAGCAGCTTTCTTCAAAAGCAAAACAAAACATCAAGGCTTGAAACTTTGAAAGAAGCCATAATATCTGATAAATATGACCTCCTGCTTGAAACCAAATTCAAACCTTTTGTCAAAATTTTTGCTTTAGTAGGTGTCAGACTCATAGCAATTAATAATAGTACCATTCGCTAAAAAAATATTAGATGGTGAAACAGCCTGATGTGCAACATAATGTTTATTAGGAGAAGGTTTTCTGGATAGTTCAAGGAAAACATGTCCTTGATTATCTCAATGAGGAAATGCTGTTGTCTCTGAAGCTGGATCATATGCTTAGACAAGTACAAATCAAAGGGGGCCATTATACTTTGTTACAACCTTAGAGGAAGTAGTAGAGAGAGATGATAACTTCCTTAGATCTGGAAGAACCACCCCTGGTGATTAGTACAGCTGAGTAAAAGGATTTCCTAACAACAGTGGATACATGGTAATCAAAGGACAGTTCATTGTCAACAAAACTGTCCAAGTCCCTAATGGCTGAGTTAACTTTCAAATAGATGCCTCATATGTGGTATGTGCATGGGTACCCAGTTTTGCCAAAGAACACCATGCTGCATTTCTTGGCATTTAGTTTTAGGTCATGGTGTAGGAGCCACTTATTGGTGTGTGTTTGTACCTTGTGAAGAATCTGAAAGTCAGATGGAGAATTAAAGATATCTCCAAGTTTGCAGTCATTTGCAGATTTGGTCAGTCACAGGCCCTTGATGTAAGTTTGATATCAGAGAAGTACATAATAAGAAAACTGGTCCTAAGATCAATCCCTGGGAGGCATCGCTGGTAACTGTTCTTATCAAGGAGAACATGCCTTCCACAGTAATGGACTGGGATCTGTCAGTTAGCCAGTTTGCTATTTATTTATTTTTATTTTTATTTGACGTTTGCTAACCGAGTTGGTCCAACTCAGCCAGAGGCCCATTTTCAGTGGAGACCAGAGGAAAAAAGCTCCAGAGACTTTACAGACACAAGAACAAATTTTAACATAGTTAATAATTAATTGGAACACAATTCAAAAAGCAGTAGTAATGCAAATTACAGATAATTAAGATGTACAGAACAAAATGTGAACAAGATAAGAATACAAAGCATAGAATGATAGTAGTTGTAATATCAGCAATGTTTTTTTTGTCTTTCCTTGTAGCAGACAGGTAAAATAGAAAATGAAACATACCTCAAAAAATGAAAGTTATCATAGAGCTAGGTAAGATGCACATTATGTTATCTTAATTACCTAGCTATGTGGAGTTTATTCCTGGCTTGGGGGTGATGAGTAGGAGTAATAGTTTAGGTCGGGTCATAACAGGAGCAAGACTTTATGCTCAGTAAATGTAATCTAAGCTCTTTTTTGAAGTGCTTAGGGTGGGAGATGGTTCTTATGTGAGGGGAGTTTGTTCCATGCTTGGGATATGCTGCATTTATAGAGTTAGGTAATTAGCATGTAGCAGGTAATAGGGATTTATTTTTAGTTTGATTAGCTTATTCATAATACCAGAATGTTGGGTGGTATTAAAAGCTTGTAGGCAGTGTGAAGCAATTTGCTAGAGTCTAATGCTTCAATGACATGTTCAAAGAAGCTTACCAGATTCAGAAGGCAGAAACTGCCTTTACCAAACCCAAACCGGCATGGGTAAAGGGTTTGTAGGCTTCATATGTCCTTTTTGAAAAGTTCCATAATGACACATTCCATTGCTTTGCAGATAAGACTGGTGAGGCTTATAGGTCTATTGTTTCTTAGATCAGTAGTGGATTCCCTCTTATGGAGTAGGATGACTACCACATTTCTCCATTCTTCAGGAACAAATCTAGTGGAGAGGCTGAGGCTGAATAGGCTTAGCAACAAGTTTACCAGACAATGTCTAGTGGTGAGAAGTAGATAGCCTAGCCATTATCAGGACCCATAAAGCTAATATTTTTGTCCTTGGAGTGATCATTCAGGACTTACTTGGAAGTGATTAGAGAGGGTGGTATGGGTGTGCTAATCATTTTCGAAAGTTAGAGGGGAGATAGAGGAGTAAAGTTATAGCAAAATTTGTCCGCCAAAATGTTGACTATATGCACAGGGAATGAGTAAGTATTGTTGTAATGTATTAGCTCTGAGCATTTGTGGGCATTACCTCTAAGGTTTCTGACATTGCTGAAGAAAACGTTATGGTTTTCCATAGCAGTGGTACCAAATCTAAATTCATACACACTTATGGAGGATTTGATTTATTTCTGAGTACTTTGATGTTATTTTTGAGTTCATCCCTAGAGGATGCAGCATTAACTTTGCTTTTACAAGCAATGAGTTCCTTCCTCTTATTGTGTAATTTGTTTATAGGTTCATAGGTTCATACTAGGCTATCTGCCCTAGGGCATTTACAAGCCTAGCCAGAGTGTGTTTGGCTTTCTCCACCCATTTTAAAATAAATTTTGCTATGCCCTTTTTCGAGGTTAGTATACTGTGAATCTGTCTAACAGTGACACAGAAGTGATACCCGGAGTAAATCTACGATCTCCCATCCACTCATCAAGATTCCTCTTGAAGAGAGTCAATGAGGGACTCTGCCTAACCTGGACTGGGACTTTATTCCAGAGTGAAGGGAGCCTCTGGGTTATGAATCTGTCCCTCCAGCATGTCCTATTTATTTCAGTGCTGAGGTTCAAGTCTCTCGAGCGCGTAGCTCGATGGGATTTGGATTATTCTGAGTTGCAGCATGTCCATTAATTCCGGGTTGGACATGGCTTTATACACAGGGGCTGCTCGTGGCATCGGACTGCCGGACTGCAGCCCCCTCAGCAAAAAAAAAGAAAAAGTACCTTGTGTTTTGTTGTATAGAAGTAGTGACAGTATTTTTTTTTTGTTTACTTTGTCTCCGAGTCCGCGACTCGGCAAGTTCCTTCCTGCCTCGGCAAGTACACGCATGTGCACTTTAACCGCCTCGGGTTGTGGCGGTTTTAAATAAAGACTTTTTTTTTGTTTTTGTTGCAGCCCGGTGAACTAATTAAGGCATCAGTGTGATGCCCAGTAGTCTATGCGGTTCCAAACCACATAGAATTGGAAGAGGTTTGGACTGCGACGTCCGCAGGCATGTACATGACGTGCTTGGGCTAAATGCTGCTGATTGGTTGTCGCTCTCTTCCCGGGCTTTATGTGCTGGGAAAAGAGCGAGAATCAAGCAGTTTCAGTTGTGATTCGTGATCGTGACTGAGTCGGAAAGTCAAACTCAGAAAGTATAAGGAGGATTTACCTATTTTTATATATATTTTTTTGGGCGGCCTAAACTATATTAATTTTTGACAGCTGTGTGCTGAGTTATTGCTGAAGAAGAAAAGTGAAGAAAGAAAGTAGAACAATAAGTTATTAGAAGAAGGAAGAAGAAGAACAGAGTACAGTACAGAGAGTTCTCTTCTTGGTGGTATGTTTATACATTTTATTTTTTATTGTCCCAGATTTGATTTCTCAGTTTGCTGGATAGCCTTATTTGGATTATCAAAGTCATCATTTTGCCATTCTAGTACTCTTTTTAACATCATAGGAAAAGACAGCTTTAATTTAATTTTTCTTTCTTTATATATACTCCCTATTTGCTTCAATTAATTGCATTCAGTGCTCTAAATTCATTGAAATACTCAAGCTCTACAAATACTGGATATTTAACCACCCATCACCAGCCACTGCTGTGGTTGACATATCATCTCCACAGTACTTGCTTTTTTCTCCTAACATAATGTAAACACCACCAAAACTAGCCTTTTTCATGTTTTTTAACATTTTTAACTCAGTGGAACTCCTGAACACACTGTGCATGCACCCTCTCACCATAATTGTGTACTTTAATGTCTGTAGCACCTACTGAATGTAATGCTTAAAAATTTCCATTAATTGGTTGACCATACTTTATTTTGAAACTCTACCAGAAAAATCTTAGCATTCAGTAAAACATAATATTCCAAGTAGTTCTTAAAAGAATTGATATGAGGTATAGCTGAGAAGATACATTCCTGTGTGGAAGTTGTTTATGTATTTATGCATTCATTTGAATGGAGTAAAACTTCTGAAGTGTGCAGTTTTTGCCATTCAGACAGCTGTAATCAGAGATATAGCTAAGGTGGAGTAAAGGGGGAGCCACTCCAGGCACAAAGTGTTAGAGGGCACGATCAGCAGATCCTAATCAGTCTTCAGTGCATTACCGGAATCAAATACTGATACAGCATTTGCAGTCCTAATTGAAAGACTGTCACACTCTGTGCATGCATAAACTGAAGCAGTTTAAAAGGAGAAGATATCTTTTTTTTTTGGTTGAGATAGTTAAGGGTTGCCAGATAAGAGGATGGTACCAGGCACAAGACTAGCTGGCTGCACCTCTTGATGTAATTGTTGATTGGTGGTCAACATACCTCTCAAGTGCTTAGATTTAGGCATAGTGCTATGATTTTGGCCCTCATATTGATTCTTGCTCTTGCTAGATTCACTGATTTTCTTCTAAAGTTAGACCTGATTATGAGGATATACCCTATTAAATAAATAAATCTAGCCTATACACAGATTCCCCATCACTTTCTATATAGGATCCTGTACAGGAAGAACTTGTATTGTGAAAACTAAGAAAGTACTACTCTTTCTGATAGCCTATAATAATTCTTAAAGGTCAGTGCTATGATTTTTAATGCAAAGAGATTCAGATGTATGATGGTCAGATCGTGTGTGTTGAGTTGTACACACATTTGCAGACTGTCTCTGATTTTGCATCATATTTTTATACGTTCCTCATAACATTTGTGTAGGGGATAGATATTTCAGGTGTGCATGTATTTATTTAGAGCATCATCGGGTGGATGGAGCTGTGTGTGTAAAATGCCCCAGTTACTGTATACTGGTGGCTAGAGAACAAATGGTGTTGGGTAGAGATACTCAGGCTGGAACCCTGTACCTTGTTTGCAGGTGTTAAGGACCTGAATTCCCTGCCCACCACCATTTATAAAAAAAATTGCAGATTTTTTCCTCATATTTAATCTGATCTGTTCCTCATAATATCTGTGGTTTCTAAATACTACAATGTGTGATATTTGATGGTGCAGTGGTAGTATTGTTGCTTTATGGCTGCAGGTTCTCGGATTTGATTCTTGGCTGGGGTGCCTTCTGTGTGGGGTCTGTATCTTCTTCCTGTGTTTGTGTGGGTTTGCTTTTGTGTCCTCCCATGTTATAAAGACATGTCTGCATTATTTCTTCCTGGGCCTCTGCTGAAAATTGTTTTTTTGTTCCAAGTCAGATTGTCCTGATTAACAAATGTTAAATAAAATTGACAGGCATTTGAATTTCAGACTTCATATTCTTCAGAAAATACATAGTAACACAACCTTTTATTCTAGCAATTTTCTAAGTTTATAAGATGAATATTTGAAATTTGTCTTTATTTTTGGGACTGTATTACCCCCTTATTGGCTTTGTCCAGGTTTTTTCTGCTAAGGTTGACAACTATGGCAAGAACTGAATTCACTGAATATGTCTGAGGGCTGTATTCCCTCATTACTGGGTTTGTCCATGTGTTTTGTGCTAAGAGGTTGACAGCTATGGTGAGAACTGAATTCATTAAATGATTGCCATTTAAGTTTCAGTCTTCCTCTCTTTCACAAAGCAGCTGATATGGCGTAGTGGTATGTTGCTCTGACTGTTTTGCACAGAGACCTTGGCAGTAAAATGTATGGTGGTAACACAGCATTTTTCTTTCACAAAGCAGGTGATTTGGCATAGTGGTATGTTGCTCTGACTCTTTTGCACATGGATCTTGGCAGTAAAATGTATGGTGGTAACACAGCATTTTCTACAACTTTCCAAGATTATACAAGCAATGTTTAATGTGTCCCTGGTTTTTGGCCATTGAACCCCCCCCCCCCCAATAAATTTGGCTTTTTCCAGATTTCTTGTGCTGTGAAGTTGAGATGCAATTGAGTATTGAGTAGATTTTACAAGGAGCTGAGAGCTGCAGGGGAAGAGAAGTTTTGTGCTGCTTATGGAAAGTCAGCTTGCAATGTTAATAGCACAACAGGTTGTATATTTGCTTCTGATGCAGAAGGTTGTTGGTTCTACTCCCACAAAGGGTGAATGCTGCTGTACTGAAAAAGTTAAGATACTAACTATCAGCCTGTTATCTGTTTGCCATCCATTTCCTATTGCAATATTACTAACTTATCATTTTTAATGTAATATAGGCAATTTATTCCTCAGGGGCATCAGACACTTTATTTTTCGATGAAACCATGAAATATAAAGGTTTTTGTTAGCAGCAACCTCTTCATTAGTTACAGATTTATTTAATGTGGAATTATTTAGATTACTTTTTTACTTCAGAGATTGTGCATATTTACTGATAATGGTGGACTGTAGAATTGTGCATATTTACTGATAATGGTGGACTGTAGAAGTTTGAGTAGACTTTTATGATGGAAATGTTCTGAATTGGGCAGTTTTGTCATTATTGGTGCATGCATTTTGTTTCATTGTTTACTGGAAAAATGTTCAAAACAATATATCAAAGAGCACATGTATGTTTCATATGCAAGGGGCCTATGATTTGAAAACAGCTCAGAATTAATCTTTATCTGCCACTGGTAAAATGTATTTTCTTTGAATGTGGGTTTCAATGCTGTTTCAATGAATGTGAGTTTCAAGGGCAGAGAAGTTTTAATGCTATGTTTGTTTAGCAGATGTCTTAGTGTCTGTGCTGTAAAATGCAAAATAAAACTTTCAAATGAAGTCCAAATCATCATAGAAGTAAATCAGTATGCACATTAGTGTTTATGGTAAATGGAGTGAAATAGCCAAGTAATGGTTTATTGGAATGGCTCCAGGAGGAGGCTCCATTTGACCATGATTTTGTGAGGGGAAAAGGGCGGCAAACTTAGACAGCCCCAGCTGAGCTATTCCTCCCAACTGTCGAGATTTTCAAAGAATGAGTAGATTTTTGCTTCTTATTTTTGGTTTGTTCCTCATAAAGTTTGTGGCAAATCATTTAGGAATTAAGTCACTAAATAATGACACACTGAGTTTTAGACTTCATAACCAATGCATGCTAAAGTAAGACTTGTTGTTCTATCAACTGTCTCAGTTTATACAAGAGCAATTTTTAGTACTGTTTATATGTTCCCCCAATATATTTGGCCTTGTCCAGATTTATTGCATTAACAGGTTGAGAGGTACATGCAAATAAATTGCTTTATAGAATTAGGCATAGCCAAATCTGAATTTTGTCTCAAAATGTTGCTCTTCCCCGAATAATCCCTCTGCAAAATAGCAATTTTGGAAGAAAACATGGAGGGTTTACAATTAAGAAATAACTGTAATCATAGTTATAGATTACTTTTATTTCAGAAATGCATGTAGATTCTTTTATTTTGTCAGCTGCTCAAGTTAGCAGTACTAATATTAAATTATCCCTTCTTTGACAGGTTCCCAGCTGTATTGTGTGGCTATTTTATATTTTTACATCACATTTTTGGTCCATTTTTCATAAAATTGTGTTTTTTGGCAAATTAGTGACAAATCATTAAAGACTGAAGTTAGAAAATAATGACAGACATTTGAGTTTCAGATTTCATACCATTCAGAAAATTCATAATAATGCAAGACCTATTCTATTATCTTTCTAAGTTTATAACAGCAATATTTTTAAAAATTGTCCTTGTTTTTGGGCCTTTGTCCCACTTCTTTGTATGGCTTTGTCCAGATTTCTTTCTCTAAGGTTGAGAGGTATGACAAATGTGTCAGGGTCATCAGTCAGCCAGAGACATTTCAAATTGTGACATACTTGTTGCACCCCACTCCCCCATGTAGTGACTCTGGATGTGTCGAAGCAAGGCAAGGAGTAGTTATGCCGTGTAAATGTGCAGGGTATCCCCCCATCCAAGGTAGACACAAGTACTAGAGTGGCTTTTCATCTGTCCTTGATTTTTGCAGAATGGTCTGGTTTCTGTCTTATTATTTGTACTGTTGATTTATGCTTATTACTCAAAGTGCCTGTTGCTCTGTGTTTAAGTAGCAATACCTTAATGACCATCAGGTAAGCTTGGATGAGATTGTAAGATGCAAGTACGCTTTAATAAGCATAGTGTTAAAGAATTGCCAACAATGAAAGGCTTTCTGTTGTTGCCATGTAGAGAATACTTAACTAGATAATGTATAAGCGTTGGGTATTGAAATGCATATGACAGTATTTGTAATAAAGGACAGGATTACATTATTTTAAGAAGCTCATTACACTTGGAGACTTCCAGTCATCTCTGCAGGCTTTTCCCATAAACTAAACAGAATGCCAATTGTGTGGTCCATAACCTGTACAGTAATCCTTTTAAGCAATGTATCTTGAGCTTATTTCTTGTTTGTTTTTCATTTTTTACTTTGATCATGTTTTCCCCATGAAACAAGTAGATAGTTGTCAGGCAGCAGGTCTTTTTTTGGATAAGGAACATTTTTACAAGTGGGGGCATCAGAGATTTCTACTTTCAGCATGATACTTGGTACTTTAATAAAGTTGAATATAAATTATAATTAGAACTGCAGTGCAAGAAGTGGTTTGAGTTGAGTGCTGCTTGTTTTTCTTATACTTGATTTTGACTGGCATTCCATTAATGTATTTAAAAAAGTAATTTATTTTTTCATGCCTCACAACCTTTTTGTTTACATCTAGATATTAAGTAAGCTGTCATGCAGCCAATGCATTGAAATATTTTTATTCTTCTATACTTCATTTTGTCTTGATTAGACTCTCATAATGATGGTTTGGCACCCACGGCAGTGTATTTAGTTAGTTTTTTCTGGTTTTGAGCATAGCTCCTCCCCCTTTCTAGTTGGCCGCACCCCTTCCCATTGACCCCACCCATTCAGCTGTCTCCTGCAGCCCCCCTTTGATATGAAGTCACCAGCCGCCACTGTTTATACGTCAGGCACAGATCACCTCTGAGCAGGCAGTATGCCACTGAGTAGAGCTGGAGTTTCTTTAACCGGGCAGCATATGGCATCTTTGAGCCCTTTGATCCTCTTGGTGAGGTACTTTTGGGGTCTTTCCAGTTGCTGCAAGTGTCTGGTAAGGTACATCCCAAAAGGGGCATTGTACTCAATTATGGGCCTGATGAGGGATGAGTAAAGAGGCACGTTGACCTCCCCTGATCTAGATGTGAATCCCTTCATGATTAGGTGGGCTATATGAAATGATTTTCTAACCACTTTGGCCATGTAGTTGTCGAATGAGAGATTGCTATCAACTTGGGTCCGCAGGTCCCTAATTACTTCTTCTGTACTTAATGGATTACCATCTATGTGGTAATTTGTGGGCACTTTGTTTTTGCCGAAGGGGATGACTATACACTTTTTGGCATTTAGCTTGAGGCCATGGCTCTGGCACCAGTTGTCTGTTTCTATGAGACCCTTTTGTAGGATGCTTGTGTTGGCTGGAGAGTCAATTATGGCACCTAGTTTGCAGTCATCTGCAAACTTGGTCAGCCACAGTCCTTCCGTGTTGGCCTGTACCTCCGAGAAATATATACCGAACAAGAGAGATCCCAGGACTGAGCCTTGTGGGACGCCACTTGTAACTGGTTTGGAGTCTGACATGGCTCCAGCAATTCTAACCATGTGGGTTCTGTCCTTGAGCCAGTTTGCAACCCATCTAGTGACATAGGGGTTTATGTTTAAGCTGGTGAGCTTATCTATAATGCCCAAGTGGGGTATTGTATCGAAGGCTTTGCGAGGTCCAGGTAGGCTGTGTGGACCACCTTCCCTCGTCAATGGCCTTGGTGACTGTTTCAAAGAAATCAACCAGGTTTAAGAGGCATGATCTGCCCTTAACAAAGCCGAACTGGGTAGGATCCAGTGTCTGTAGGTCCCCAATATCTTTATTTATGAGGTCCATGATGATCCTTTCCATAGCTTTGCAGACCAAGCTAGTCAGGCTTATGGGGCGATAGTTTCCAGGATCCGTTGAGGCACCACCTTTGTGGAGAGGGACCACTGTTGCTGTACGCCACTCTTCGGGTACATATCCTGTAGTAAGGCTGAGATTGAACAGTAGTTTTGTGTTTGGGTTTAGTTCTTCTTGGAGTTCATGTAGGATGCAGCCCGAGACACCGCCTGGTCCCATTGATGCTGTTTTTTTGCTTTGGAGAGGGCAGCTCTTACCTGAGCATTGGAGATGTCAGGGGGGCAGCACTCTGCTGGGATAGATATTTGCCCTTTTGGTGGGGAAGGGGGGGAGAAGTTTGTGCTGAACCTGTCAGCTAGGATGTTGGCAATGTCTGTGGGTTCAGTGTATTTTTTGTCATTTTGGACTAATTCTGAGCATATCTGGGAATTCCCACCCAGGTTTCTAACATAACTAAAGAAAGCCTTGTGATTATCCTTAGTGTCCTGTGCAATTCTTCTCTCAAAGCAGGCCTTAGACAATTTTATGAGTGCCCATAGTTTTTTGCTAATACTGATCAGAGATGCCTTCCCTTTTTGGGATTTTGCTCTATCATGTAGTAGCTTCCTCCTTCTATTGTATAGTTTGTTTATGGCTGGGGTCCACCAGATAGGACACCTGCCTTTGGAGGATTGGGTCTTGGTTTTGTTTGGGATTGCATGATCCATGCATTCCTGAAAGTGTTCATAGAATGCGTTTATAAAGGATTCTGCGGTCTGGGCCGTATTTTCCACAGACCCGGGGGCTTTGAAGGATTCCACCTCGGTTTTGAGGAGTGTGAAATTTGCTTTAGAGAAGTTTTTCACTGTGGTTTTCTGGGCAGGGGCTGGGGTTGGGATGTGAATATCTAGTGAGATTAGTTTATGGTCTGATCTTACCAGTGAGGGATACACTTCTGGTTTGGAGCATAGAGTTCCCATGTTGGTAATGATCAGGTCCAGTATGTTTTCCCCTCTTGTGGGAGTGGTAACAAGCTGTTCCATAGCATTTGAGTTTATAAATTCTAGGAACCTTTATACTAGTGTTCCACTATAGGGGTTTATTCATGAATTTGGCATTGTATTTGTCTTATGCTTACAGCTGCCTCGATGCATGCTTTGAGGTGGGCATAGAAATTATCTGCAAATGTGGCAACATGCAAAATGTAGTCATCAAAGTGAGGAGGGTGCTTAAGTCTCATCAGGGCATCCGTTAGCTGGATTAGGTTTGCCTTACAGTAGCATCTAAATATACAGGCATTTTATGGTAAGTCAAGTCATAGTGAGTGTTACTCAACAGTGATCAAATTTGGCCAGTGATATTGTAGTTGTAAATGTTGAGTACATTGTGGCAATGTTGATGAGAACCAAGTCATAAATGTTTAACCCCCTAGCTGGAACATAAACCATTTGGTCAAGGGAGATAGCATAAATGAAGTCCAGGGATCTTTGTATTTATTTTAACTAGTGTAACTTTCCCAACTAAAGGAGGGATAATTAAAGTCTCCCAAGAGAATAGTGTTAGGCTCAACAGGGAGAGATGTCAGTTTGTTTACATACACCTCCTGTCCTGCAGGTGACCTGGAAGGGTACGATAGTTGGCTATAATATGTTACAGAGTTCTGTTTGCCAAGAAAAGGATATGGAAGAGTTTGATGTCATTGTCCTGGCTTAAGAGTCTGTGGATGAGATGGCTTATTAGGAATAAAGACATCCCCCACCAATAACACAGCCATTTCTGTGTTGGGTCTGAAAGAGTGGTAGGTGTTAAATCCCAGCACTATGGTTAGTGCTTTCACTGTTCTGAAACAATCTCAGGGATTCATAAAGAACCGAACCTCTTGCATTAAGGGCTGCAATAAAAGGCACTGTCTCTGTCATGTGGAAATTTCTGATGGAGACACACATCAGGTCCAATGAGGAAAAACCTCGTTATGGCTAATTTGCAAATCTCTTCATAGGTTTGTACTAGGCTATCAGCCCTAAGGCCTATACAAGCCTAATTTGCAAGTCTCTTCATAGGTTCATAGGTTGGTACTAGGCTATCGGCCCTAGGGCCTATATAAGCCTAGCCATAACAATTCCCTGGCTATTTCTTCCCACACTATTTACTTCCCTGGACCCCTGTCTAGCAGGGCGACTGAATTACTGTTTTTTTTTTTTTTTTTTACTAAATTTTTTTTATTACTTCAAATAAGATGTCTTAAGAAACATTACACTAAATAAAGATAAATAACATATTTACAATTTTAGAACATTACTAACTTCAAACCATTATATAACTATTTACATTGGTGTCTATGCAAATAACATTGAAATTCTATATTATATAAAGTTAGAAACATAAGATGATATATCTTCATCATTCTTTTTGAGTATTTCTAGTACTTTCATCCAAGAGTAATAGTAAGAAGTAGATCTTTTAGTTCTGTTCTTCACTGTTAATATTTCCATATGAGCAACTGTTGATGTTAAATTCTCAAATTCCTTGAACATAGGAGAAGCCTAATTTTTCCAGTGTATAGATTTGATTTTACGTGAAATTGCCAATAGTGACCACAGGATTTTAGTGTCTTTTTTGGTACACAGTTTGGAATAGGAGAGTTGAATAAAATTAAAGACTTTGTTAATTGAAAATTATCATTAAAACAGTCTGAAAAAAATAGTTAACGGACTTCCAGTACATATTGAGACATACACATTCATAAAAAACATGCTGCCAATCTGCTTTTATCTTGGTATGGCATCTCCAACATAGATCTTCAATAGAATACATTTTGGCTAGCCTATGTGGTGTATAGAAACTTCTGTGTAGATATCTCCAAGTGAATAAATTGCCACTATTTTGATAATGTAGAAAATTTGGAAGATTTTAGAATATTACTTTTTTCTTCTTCAATTGGAGGATGGTTGTTTATTAAAGTATAATAATCCCAGTATGATTTTTCATGATAATTTTTTGTTTTTTTAACAATTTTATAGATATTAGACAAATAACCTGTACCCTGATAAGGTTGTTTTGTGATAAGAATAAGGTATTCAATAAGTTTTGGAGCTTCATGTCTAACTGAAGGTTGCATTTGTTCTATTTTATTTATATGAAAATGTCTTAGACTTTGTAAAAGCAACCAGTAGTCTTTATTTATATTATAATTGTAAGTTATCTGTTCATTTGTTAGTATTTTCCCTTTCTCTATAAGTTGATGCCAAAAGAATAATGATTTTTTCTTGAGTATATTCATTTCAGAGATGTGGGATGTATCTAGAATAGTGGGTGTAAAAGCTATAGGGAAAATAAGAAAAATCCAAGAATTAATATCTGATATTTTGTTTATATATGTTTTGAACATTGAAAGTGTAGAGCCTATATAGTTTGATGGCAGTTTATTAATATTATTCCTTTTCCCTAAAAAATAATCTTTTAACATCCATATAAGGGGTGATGATATTACTGTTAAGTTGTCTTGTATGTGATTGTAATTGATTTATATGTAAATCTGCTCATGGGCTTGTTTCCATATAGGTGTGTATGAATTATTTAACCATTGTGTTATATTTTTAATAACAGATGAGGTAATATATACATCAATATCCAGTAAATTAATTCCACCATCTTCCCAATCTGGTAAATGTTTATTTAAGGCTATACGGGGTTTATTTGGAAACCATAGAAAATTTTAAATTTGTTTATTGTATCTTTGAATAATATATTTGGGAGGTGGCAATGAAAAATTTTGTATTAAGTATAATATTTTGGGAAATATGATTACTTTAATAAGATATAATCTGTATGCTGTTGAAAAGATGTATTTATTCCAGTAACCAATTGTTTGTTCTATTTTGTCTAGTATTTTATTATAGTTAAATATTAGATAATCTGTTAATTCATTGAGTAGATTTATTCCCAGATATAATAATTTATTTTCTGTTACTATATATTTGGAAAATCTTTTGTTTATATATATATATATATATATATATATATATATATATATATATATATTTACAATTACAGGTCATAATTTTAGTTTTGTTTTCATTAAATTTTAAGCCTGAAATATTTTGAAATTTATTCATGGAGTTAAATAGAGCATTCAGAGACTCATTGGCATCTGAGAGAGTTAATAGTACGTCATCAGCAAAGAGTTGGATTTTAAGGTTTAACTTTTTATTAATACAAATGCCCTTTATGTTATTGGTTGATCTGATTTGATTTGCAAAGGGTTCTATGAGTAATCCAAATAACAATGGTGATAAAGGGCAACCTTGTTTAGTTCCCTTTTTGATTGTTATAGGGCCTGATCTATGCGATCCTACTTTAACATATGCAGTAGATTTTTCATATAGCATTTGGATAAGATTATTAAAATTAAAAGGAAAGTTATATTCTTTTAAATCTAGTGAAAGAAAGTTCCAGTTAACCAAATCAAAAGCTTTATTAATATCTAATAAGATTACATTTAAATCTAGGACTTTATGTTTGCTATAGTCTATTAATGTTAGTATTATTTTAATATTATCTAAAGTATTTCTTCCTTTAATAAAGCCTGTTTGATCTTTGTGAATTAAGAAAGGAAGAACGTGTTTGATCCTATCTGCGTATATAGTCATAAACATCTTATAGTCTATATTGAGTAATGATATTGGCCTATATGAGGAGCACTGCTTCTCATCTTTATCTGGTTTGATAATTGGGGATATCAATGAATATTTCCAAGAGGGTGGTATGTTCAAATCTTTCTTGGCTATATCATATACTTTTAATAGTAAGGATATGACTTGATTGGGTATTAATTTATACATTTCTGGTAGCATATTGTCTGGGCCAGGTGCTTTATTTGTCTTGAGCTTTTTAATTTGTGATTTTAATTCTGTAATATTGATTGGTTTGTTTATAATGTCTATTTGTTCTTGTGTTAATTTAATATGAATATTATTTTCTAAGTATTTTTTTATATCCTTAGTAGGTGTATCTTGAGTGTTTATGGAATTATCAATGTTAAACTGAAGTCTGAATGCTTCTAAAATATCATTTAGATCCGTAACTCTTTTGTTAGTATTAGGAATAAATATTTCTTTTATTTGCTTAGATTTGATTTTTTTGTTCTATTAGTTAAGTGTCTTAGGTGTGCTGAATTAGCAGAGTATGAGTTTATTTTTATCTTTTCTAAATTAATCATAATCTTATGATGTAACAATTCTGCATACTTCTTATTGATTTGCGTAAGTTCTTGAACTTGAGTAATATTACCTTTTTGTATTTCCAGTTTCAATTTATCTGCTTTGTTTTGTAAGTCTAGCATATCTTTATTCCATAACTTCCTTTTATTTATGTACCAGGATAATATTTTCCCATATGTAACTGCTTTTAATGAATCCCAGACATACATTTCTGAACTATCTTCTGTGTAGTTTATTTCTAGAAAGTTTTTGATTGTTTCTTATAAAATTCTTTTAAATCTGTCAATTTTGTGATATAGGAAGGTATCCTAGTAATGGGATTTGAATATAAAGGTGTAAGCTCTATCTCAAAGACTATGGCATTATGATCAGATAAAGGCCAATTTATAATTTTGACTTTGTCAATTTTTGTTATTAGGTCATTGGCAACATATATTCTATCAATTCTAGAGTTAGTTTTATATCTATGAGAATAAAATGTTAAGATTAGTGAGTCTGGTTCTGCAAATTCATTTATATCTTTTAAATATAATGTATCTATAAATTTTAATAGTGCTTTAGAGATTGGTTGTTTTCTTCTTTTAGATTTAGAATCTGTATCTTTTTCATTCATTATACAGTTGAAGTCACCTGCCAATATCAGGCTACCCTTAGTTAAATGAATTATCTCTTCAAAGTGCTGTTTAACTGTTCTTAATCCTAATCCTGGGATTCAATATAGATGTACTAATGTATATATTCTCTTATTTAAGTCTATTGAAGCTAGACAAAACATACCTGATATATCTTGATGAGTAGTAATTATTTTAAGTGTTATAGCTGAGCTGCGAAGTAGTATAGCTACTCCTCTTTTTTTTTGTTTTGTACTGAGAGTTTATTAGTACTGTGTAATTATTAATATTTAAGTTGTTAATATCTCTATCTAATAAGTATGTCTCTTGTAAGAAGACTATTTGTGGTTTATGTAAGTTTATGTACTTGAATAGGCTTCTCCTTTTATTACTATTATTTAGACCATTAACATTTATGGATAAACATTTCATTTCCTAGTTTTGAGTTTGTTTTATATGTGAGTTTATGTAAATATTGTTCATTCTTAGTTCCATCTTGGATACATAATTCAAAAAGTTTTTCTTGTATGGTTTTTGCATGTTTCTGAGTGACACCAAAGTGATAAAATAAAAAAAAAAAACAAAGAACTTCCAAACTTGTAATTCTTAACCTTAAAACCCATTCCCTATCACTATGAGGTAATATACCTCTTTGTTTGGTTAGTGAATCTAACCAAACAAATTTTCTACCCTCACAAATAATATTTGGATCAGTTTCTCTTATCCTCTTAGTTTTTAAATAAAGATAATTGAATAATATATTAAGATAATCTAATCAGCTAAAATATATAAATATATTGTTTACTCTTATCTTATTGTAATTCAATAATACTTATTTCTAATCAGGTTTCAAAAAAGTACAAATATTTAGACTAAGGTAGTATCATTTCAAAATAGTTTAGGGTATTAATAAACATTTTCTCATGTTAAAATCTATAACTGTATGTTGCAGACATCTGTTGAAAACTATTTACTGACATTACTGTACAATACAATACCATTGTTGTGTAAATGTTTTTAGACTACTCAAGTCCAAAACCAGTGTTTAGATTAGTATTTACAAAGTCACGTTGGAATAAAAACATGAATAGTTCTGAAACCACATCATATTTCATGTTTAACATAAACTGAAATGCAATACAATGTACACGTATATTAATATTTCTTTAGTGGACATTAAATATGTTCCTCTGATTGCATTTTTCAGCTTTTCAAAGACAATTCTCATGGCTGGGGACAACAAGATCAAAATTTAGATGTCTCCCTTATCTAAGAGACTACTTATAATGTTGTTACTTGATTGAGTGTTTTGTCGCTAACACTTTTATCAACTTTCAGAGGGACTTTGTATAATCAAAAAGACACAGTACAGAGGTAAAACTACAGTGCACTTGACGACATTTTCAAAGCAAACATCTATGTATATCACATATTAACTCTTACAGCTTAGACTGACACTTAACCAGTGAGCTTATCTGCTGACAATAAGTGCTGGAGATATAATTTTGGCTTACTTATCACCAGTAATTTAATCTTATGATTGAATACAATTTTAGAATTAAACATCAGCAGCTTCTCATTATAGTATTTAAAAGTATACTGGAGAACATATCAAAATAATGGAAGCTGCTAAGATTTAAACTATTATGTATGAAAATGTTGCAGGTTAAAATTCCTAACCCACTTTGCAGTAAATAGACAAAATGCATTTAAACTATGGGGTAATACCTTTAAGTCAGAAAGCTGATTAAGAAGCTTGTTTTTCCTCTAATATCAGAGGATAGCTATGGTGATCCATGCACTGCAAGAGTATTATTTATCCTGGTAATTGCTTTATGACTGTATATAGAAATATTTAATTCAAATAATTAACTGACATTACAACAATGTTTCTCAGAAAAAGTTGTTTTACAGTTAATGACTAGATAGAACGCATCATTGAGAGGATACACTTATCAAATGTCAAGTGCTTTAGCTATAATATGTGTCCCCTCGAATTAATCCCTGATGAATTTGCTGCTTACTAAACTTGCAGACTAATATTGATGTATTTTCATGTAGTCATATTGGAACGTGAAAATACAGGTCTGTTGATCAGGAACAATCAGGCTCTCAACTGCTAGACAATGCTATACATTTGTCTGCAGAAAGGCTTGAGAATTACGGTTGCATTGTCAAGCATTTTTTGTTTACACTAACAGTAACATGATATACCCACATACACTAGTATTGTGTCATTCTTGATAATGCAAAAAGCCAGGTAATATTATAAGAAGGGTGTAGCCACAGCCAGGTAATATAATAAGAAGAGTACAGCTGCAGTCATTACTCAGGTGAGTAAATGGGAACAGCATGAGCCATCTAAGGAAGCATAGGTACTGAGCACCTGCCACAATGTATATTCACAATGCATGGTAACTTAGTAATAAATTAGGGTGTGGGCTAAGCCTCTCCCTCTGCTACTCAAATTGGATTCAATACAATATGTGTGTAGAACACGGATGCTTCGACAAAGTTCAAACCTATATGGGATATAAATATTGTATAGTTGACACATTGGGTTAAATCCTCTGTTGTTATGTTACTTATTATAGTTGTTTATATGATTATTGCTTTTACTTTTTCTATCTAGTATATTGTACTGTTATTTTAATGTTTGATTTGCTAAATGTACATTTAACCTTCTTGTTGCAGCCCATGTGTTTACTTGAGGGCATAGTTTGGTAGTAGGACATTAGAAGTATTTTTGTAGGAGCACCAGTGTGGCAAATGTCAATTTTCCTTAAAATAAACCTGCCCGTTGCTTGACAGTTACTAGTTTCTTTAGAAAATTTGTAAAACAGCAGTGATTCTATTTACTGATGATTAATTTCTGCTCTTTAAACTCTGCTGTACAAAACATAGTAAGGGATAGCTAAAATGTCTGGAAACCTAAACTGACAGAAAGACAAGCAGACATATGTCCTTATCTGTCAAGATGCTAGAAGATATCAGAAGCCATAAGCTGAAAGTGCTTCAAAAAATAGACCTGTGTATATTTAGATGAACCGCATATATTATTTACTTTTCATTAGAAGGAATTTAGGTTCCTGTATCTTTAAAAGTGAACCTAGCTTATTTCCTGACTATATGTCAATTAGAAAGAGTCAGGGGATGATGTATACAAGTAAATGCGACAAGAATTAAGGAACTCGAGTTTCTAGTGATATTTGTGGCTGTTAAATTGTCTCGAGAACCAAGCGGGAAAAGGTATGTGTTTTTTCTTTTTTTTTTTTTCTCCTTCTCTTACTTTGTGACAAAATCATGTACTGTGCACGCGAGCACTCTAGTCTGTCGAGTAGTGTTCACATCTATCAAACTTTGCATTTTAAACATGCTATGCCTTATTTCTTTACAAAAGAAAAGACAACAGGATATCTAAGCTACTTATAAGTATCTTTCAACTCCGGATGTCCGGAGCCATAACACACTTGACTCATAGCCGCAAGATATCACTCACAACATATTTTTGCACTGTACTATATCAATATGTGCATATGGGTCAAAGACAGAACATCTTTTAAGGCTAATTAAAGTAGTCTTATGATACATCTAAACTGAAATACTTCATTTCAAAAACAACACATTTCCACCCAGTATTACTGTTTATCCAAACAGGGACATTTTTAACTTATAGAAATAAATGTTGTCAGGGATGTAACTGATAATAAGTTATATAGCAGCTATTACTATACCTATTAAGCAATATAACCATATACTGATTAAAGTATTATAAGTTAATGAAGACTTTATAAAAAGAAGAGAAAAATAAAAACAAAAAATATATATATATATATTTGAGAACATTATTATGTGTTGATTACTCTGATTAAGACTATGAAAATAATAGATGGATAATAATGAAAAATAGAGTAATGTTTAAATTATGCTTAGAATATTAATGTGATTTGAAATAAATGTAGTTAAATGTATGCTAATTTTGACATTTAAAGTATAATTGAAAACAGTACCTGTTTCGGTGTGACTTGAAGACAGAAAGAACTTTTCTTTTGTTGTTAGTATTATTATTTAAATTTTTACAGAATAGAACATATGTAAGATTATTTGTCCTTTAGTTTTTTTTTTTTTCTTTTGCTCAACAGTTTTCCAGTTATTTACTTCAGCATTCCTTTTCGGTGTACTAATTGTCCAGTCCATAGATTCTTCATGTGTTAGGATGTTGTTGTTGGTAAGGTATTTTATTGCTGAATCTACTGTTTCGAAGACTTTTATTCCATTTGGTAGAAAAACTCTGTCTTGCTGGGAATAAAAGATGGACTTTCAATTGCTTCTTCTTCAAGGTTTTTATTATTGGTAGAAATTCTTTTCTTTTTGAAACCACCTTTGTAGAATAATCATTGTCAAATCTTATTAATGAATCATTGTATTTGATGGGAGAATTTGCCCAAGCATTTCTTAATACAAGATCTTTATCTTGTGTAGAAAAAAGTCTCACAATTATGGATCTCGGCTTGTTCTTACTTGGAGAAGAAGTATTTCCAGAAGCTGCTAGTGATCTATGCGCACGTTATATACCATATGAAAGAGCTTCAGGTATTTTTGTTACATCTGGTATCCAGGTGGTAAGAAAGTTTATCATATTGCCCCCTTCAGATTTTTCTGTTAGACCATATATTCTAATATTATTTCTTCTTGCTCAATTTTCCATATCATCAAGCTTTTCTAGTAAATATGTGTTCTGTTGAAGTAAGAATTCAGTTTGTTGTTCTTCTATTTGGACTCTAGTGTCAATGTCATTTAATGACTGTTCAATAAGTGATATCTGTCCTTTCTGCTGAGTAAACATTTCTTGAAGCTGTTCTAGTTGATGTGAGCACTTTTCTTTAAAAGTATCTATTTTATTGTCCATCTTGTCAATTTTTATTGTAAGTTCCTATATATTTGTAATGAGAGATTGCAGGTCTTTTTTGAGAGAAGTCTTGTGCTGAATTCCTTAGATGACTCATGCTGTGAAGCTGATATTGGTGCAGATTTTCCAGTAATTGATTTGACAGGAATTATTCAGGTTCTGACAATAAAATTTTTCTTATAGATGCTCGAAGTTATTAGACATAAGTTAGTAATAAATATTTCTTCAGATTAAATATTATTTTGTAAAATTCCTGTCAGGAATTGTATTGAGGTAAGAGAGCTGAAATGAAGTGCAGCTATCAGTTCAGCATCCTAGCCACGCCCCCTGAATTACTGCTAACTGCTGTGAGTACAGATAAGTATTTTCAGCAGTAGCTAACAGTGGTGTTAGCACAGGCACTCTACCGTTGACTTTCTCAAACAAAACACACACACACACACACACACACACACACACACACACACACACACACACACACACACACACACACACATGCACATGCACATGCACACATGCACGCACGCACACACACACACACACACACACGCACACGCACACGCACACACACACACACACACACACACACACACACACACACAAACACACACTACATACCCCATGACTGTCCATATGTTGTCAGAATGCCCCCCAGTGTCTCCTTTTTCCTCCCCTCATAAATCATAAATGAATTCAGTCAGTCATTAATGCCAGACCTTAGTTTCATACTTCATATCCTTCAGATATTCCATGGAACTGGAATTGATTCAGGATTCAACTTTCTGTTACCTAAGAAGTTAACTTGTGAGTGTTTCTGCCATTTCACACTGAGCTAATCGAAGGAAGGCCACTGAGCAAACTCAGATCTGTAATATATAACATTAAGTATTCTGTTTTTTGCTTATTTTTATGAGTTATTTATAGCACTTTTATTGTCTGCTGCATACTTTTCTGGCTTGTTTCACTGTGTGTGAGGTATTAACTGGAAAATGTCTACATTTATTAAGCATCTGTTTGGGTTTTTTGTTCTTATTTCCTGCCAAGGAATGTATCATATTGTTTCCCACCCTCCCTACCTGTTGGTATCATGTTCTTATACTTGGTGACCAGTTTGCAGTTACCCGCCCCTACTGTAAATTTCATCTGGGACACTCCTCCCAGTCTAGTGTCATTACCTCATTCTACCTAATCCAGGGAGAATATTTGAGAAGGCCAACCCACTTAGTTTCTGCTCCCCTTTCCACTTTACAAAAAAAAAATCTAAGCTTGTTTCCTGCCTTTCCTGTAGGTAGTCTAGTCCAGATACAGATTTGCTGTATCCAGGACTGTTTGTAAGCTTCTGAGCCCCCAAGCCTTTCTGTGTTGGAGGGAAGCCTTCGAGCTTAATTTTGTTAGAACTAGCCAGTTTTTTAGCTTCAGCACTCAAATCTGTTGCTTTGAGCTCAGCACTTGTTCAGAACTCATTGTAAACACTAAATAAGCTACAAATTACTACAGCACTCAACTTTCCTCACTTGTCCAGAGGAAAACAGTTTTTAGTACTTAATAAATAAGCACCTATCCAGGCATGTCTAAGGGTCAGCTCCCAGTATTTTCTCCTGTCTACCTGATGAATCTGGGCATCTTGGGGCAATGCAGCAATTGCCTTATGTACACATACAACCCTCTCCTCCTACATCCCAACACTACAACCTGTGAGAGATGCACTTATATAGCCAAACTGGAAGCAAAGCTCTCTTCACCCAAGACTGGACTAGACAGTCAAGAGGAGAAGGTAAACACTTGCACCACACCACACGCTTCACATAGTCCCTCAAAACCTACACCACCAAAACACACACATAGAAACACAAAACACACACCAACATTCACGGAGGCTCTCAATATAAATCTGCCCAAGCAACAGGGACCTCCAAAGCAGAAACACAAGCAACCCCCCCAACACAACCCAAATGACACATAGCCCACAAACTCAGTGTGCCACTCAACCACAGCCCATAAGGCATAACAACGTACCCAGCACTCAAGTCATAGGTGATTCTATAGTCAGGCACACTGATATTCCACTCACCAGACTAAACAAGGAGAAAGTTACTGTCAGCTGCCTGTCAGGTGCCAGGATTCACCACATAATGCACGCACTCAGGTCACTCCACAACAAGTACAAATATGACTCTGTAATTGTCTAATGTTGGTGTGAATGACGTACCTCCCTGGACTATATGAAAAGAGACATGGAGGAGTTGTCCAATCTTGTAGCCCAGGCAGGTATGACACTAGCCCTGAGTAGCATCCTGCCATCAACCAGAATGATACCACAGTACAAGGACAAAATGATTGACTTCAACAACTGGCTAAGATTCTGGTGCCATTCTAAGGGGATCCAGTATCTGTCTGCCTGGGATGACATGATCGACAAACCACGATGCTTCACCAGAGATGGCCTGTACCTGTCACTCTTGGGATTCCGGATACTGGCTAAGGCTCTTGCCACCACTATAGTGCCTTTTTTAGGAAAGGTTCAAATGACAAATTCATCACTATAACAGGTACAAGCAAGCAGAATCTGAGGGTAATGCTACTCAGCTCTAGAAGTCTAAACCTCAAAATCCACTCACTCAAGGCACTCCTTAAAATGGAGAACATAGACATCTCTGCAGTAACAGAGACCTAGTTCAAGGCTCCAGAGAGCACCACTGCATTACCAGGCTATAATTCATACCACACCTTTTGGCAACCTAACCTGGACCGAAACACTAAAGGTGGAGGCATGTCCATATTCATTAAGGATATCCACATCTCCAGGCTAGTTGCTCAGCATAATGCATCTGAGATTATCCAAGTGTAACTAACTCTGGGCAAGACCACAATATAAATTGTAGCTTGCTACAGATCCCCCACCATGCCCCAGGATTCCCACTCCTCGTTTCTTGATACACTGGAAAATATTAGGGTACAACCTAACACCCTAATAATGGGTGATTTCAACTACCCCACCATTAACTGGGAAAACTACTCATGTACCAATTCTTGTGCTCAACATTTTCTGGAATTCATAAATTCCATCGCCTTGGATCAACTAATCCACACCCCCACCAGGGCAGCAGTATCCTAGACCTGGTCATTACCAACATGGGCAACCGGTATTCCACACCAGAGGTCAGTTCCTCGTTGGTCAGATCCAACCACAAGCTAATCACCCTAGACATTCTCCACATCCCACCCCTACCCCCCATTAGGGAAACCACCGTAAAAAATTTCTCCAAAGCCAACTTCACACTTCTTAAGACAGAAGTGGCAAACTTCACAACACCCATGCTGACGGTCAATAGAGGTACGACTGCTGAATCCTACACAAATGCACTTTATAAGCACTTACACGAGTGCATGTATCGTGCAATCCCTAACAGAATTAAGATGCTATCCTCCAAAAAAAGGAAACCAATCTGGTGGTCCTCTGCCATAAACAAACTCTACAACAGAAGAAAGAAACTGTTGCAAAAAAGAGTAAAATCCCATGATTGGAGGAACTCCCTGGTCAGCCTCAGTAAGAAGCTGAGATCCCTCATAAAATCATCCAAAGCTAGTTATGAAAACAAAATTGCCACTGATTCTAAAGACAACCACAAAACATTCTATAGCTGTGTCAAGAATCTCAATGGCAACACTCAGATCTGCTCTGAGTTACAGCACAACCTGGAGAGGCAACCTACATCCAAACTCTAAACTTGAGACCTATCAGCCTGCCTAACACATCTTGACTGTAAAAATATTTCCAAGCATTGAAAAGAATTACTGTTATGGCATCATCATGATGTGGGACGGTATACTAAGAATGATCTTGGCTTAGGAATGCAAACTATGAACATGTGCTGCTCATTTAGTTAAACTGTTTTCAAATTACATTTATGTCAGCACTGTGTTCAGAGAAATTAACAGTAATTCAAGACAGAAGTGGCAAACTTCATGACACCCATGCAGACGGACAATCTAACATGCTATCCTCCAAAAAATGAAACCAATCTGGTGATCCTCTGCCATAAACAAACTCTACAACAGAAGAATGGTCAACCTCAGTAAGAAGCTGAGATTCCTCATAAAATCCTCCAAAGCTAGTTATGAAAACAAAATTGCCACTGACTCTAAAGACAACCACAAAGCATTCTATAGCTATGTCAAGAATCTCAATGGCAACACTCAGATCTGCTCTGAGTTACAGCACAATGGCACTAAATATACAGAACCAACTGATATTGCCAACATCCTGGCAGACAGATTCAGTGCTAACTTTACCCCCCCTGTCATCCTCTAAAGGGCCCATCTCTATACCAGAAGAATGCAAAGTTCCTGTAATCATGGCTGCACAGGTAAAAACCCCACTCTCCAAAGCCAAGAACACAGCATCCATGGGACCTGACAACATCCCAGGCTGCGTTCTACATGAACTACAGAACAAACTGGCACCCCACCTAAGTACCATGTTCAGTCATAGCCTCACCTCAGGTTTTGTACCCACTGAATGGCGCACAGTGACAGTTATCCCACTCCACAAAGGGGGAGCCACCACGGACCCTGGGAACTACCTCCCCATTTGCCTGACAAGCCTGGTCTGCAAGGTTATGGAACATATCATCATGGAACTTATAAACAATGACATTGGTAATCTCCAAACTCTGGGCCCCACCCAGTTTGGTTTTGTGAAAGGCAGATCATGTCTCCTAAACCTAATAGACTTCTTTGAAACGGTCACCAAAGCCATAGATGAGGGTAAGGTGGTTCACACAGCCTATGTAGATCTCGCCAAGGCTTTCAACACCATCCCCCACTCTGGAATTATAGATCAACTCACTAAACTAGGTATAAATCCCTATGTCACAAGATGGGTTGCCAACTGGCTCACTGACAGAACCCACACTGTGAAAGTAGCAGACTCCAAATCCAACTTCAGACCAGTGACAAGTGGAGTACCACAGGGTTGAGTCCTGGGTCCTCTCCTGTTTGATATCTACTTCTCTGAAGTACAGGCTAACAGAGAAGAACTTTGGCTAACAAAGTTCGCAGATGACTGCAAACTAGGAGCCATAATCAAAACTCCTAATGATATGGACAATCCTACAAAAGGGCCTTACTGAGACAGATACCTGGTGTCAAAGCCATGGCCTCAAGGTCAAGGCCAAAAAGTGCATTGTCATCCCTTTTGGTAAAACTCTGTACCCATGAACTACTACATAGATGGTAGTCTACTTAACACCGAAAGTGTGAAAAGAGACCTTGGGACACAGGTGGACAGTAATCTCTCCTTTGATAATCACATCACCACAGTAGTCAGGAAATCCTTCTACATGGCACACCTCATCACAAAAGGTTTCTCATCCAGGAAAAAAGAGGTCATTGTCCCCCTCTACTCGTCACTCATTAGACCCATTATAGTGTACAACGCCCCTTTTGGTATGTACCTCACAAGACATCTACAACAACTGGAAAGGCTGCAGAAATACCTCACAAAGAGGATTACCAGCGTCAAACAGATGCCCTACACAGACTGTCTCAAAAAACTCCAGCTTTATTCCATCGCATATCGCCTGCTCAGAGGTGATCTCTGCCTAACATACAAAGCTATGTCAAAACCAGAGCCGTCGGACAAGCTGCACTTAAAGAAATCCCAATTCCTCCGAGCTACATGCTCTAGGGACGTAAACCTTGTCACCACAATAAACAGAACATGCTGGAGGGATAGATTCCTGTCCCAGAGACTTCCCATACTCTGGAACAAACTATACTATCTATATCAAACAAAGCTCCTCATTAGCACTCTTCAAGAAAAATCTTGATGATTGGATGGGAGATAGGAAATTCACCCTGGGGATCACTTCTGTGGCTCTGCTCGACATGGGCACAGGAAAATAATTTTCTTGGGTGGCGAAAGCCAGGGTACCTTTTGGCTAGGCTTGTATAGGCCCTAGGGCCAATAATCTGGTACCTGCCTATGAACCTATGGTAATGCAAAAGCTGTTAGACTAGCAACTTTGTAAAATTTTATAAGGCAATGCCTATGCTAACACAATACAGCCTGCATCTGTCTCTGATGTTGTCCTGTCTGTCACTATGAGGTTGACAGGTATGCCTACAGTTCTCTACCCCTCCCCTCATATGTTACCTGACAGTGGACTATCCAAAGTTCCTTCAGCCACTGTCAGTAGTTGTTGTACCATACTACCCAGCATCAACTATGCCAGTTTCTGCTTACAATATACCTGTTCTATTTTTTATGCCAGCATTCCTGGAATTAGCAGTCATGGTGTTTGGCACTGGGCCAACAACAAGGTTTCCAGTAGGCCACTTCAACCCCCCCCCTCCCCATTTATAAAGTTTCCAGATGTGTGTGGCCTCAGTGGTGGATCTTCTGGTGCCAGCAACAACAGCCCCATTTCTAACACAGGACCTTTATCAGGTGTATCTTTATAATGCCTTTTGTCCTATTAGGAACTATCTAGGCAATTACCCCCAGTGGCAGGCCTCTTGAACCATGCCTTTACCAGAACCCAAGATCAACTTATGGTTTCCAGTCCTCATTTGAAGAAAAGCAATATTTGAGTCCTTGGACACTAAATCCCCAGAAAAAAAGCCAAGAAAATGCTGACCCAGATCAAACATATTGATTCTTCTTTTTGGACTTCTCACACAGAACCTCAATGAACTGGTAGGATACGCCTCCTCCTTTCTCCTCTTGATAACTAAAATTTGGAGAATACTTACAAATAGTACAACTGAAGAAATGGTCTTCTGCCCTCAGTCTTCTCTCGCCATCAGATACTTCAGTGGCCTTTCTGGTCTACCCTTATTCTTCCGGATAGTCCCCTTTAGTGGGCATTTTAAATTATGCAAGTAAAGTGGCATGGGAAAACTGGAGCACAGTAGCTCTCTAACTTAGACCATCCTGGTTTTCTGCCACGCAAGAGAGACTGCACTATCTGGGCAGAGACTCACAAACGGGATACTATAATTTCTAAATTACTAGTTAATATTTGTTTGCAGATCTTATACTAATTTTGATTTACGTTGTTATTTTTGTGTTGCTGTTGAAGTTTCTGTACTGGGCATTCCTCACATATAGGCCAACAGTAAAACCATGCAAACCATTTACAAGCAAGACATATATTGCACTTGATCTGCCATTAGCCATTTTTTAGTGGAAACCACAGCACATAGTCATTCAGAATATTGCAGTCACTAAAATTTACTACTTTTCAGGCTCCACTGAACCACCAACATACTTTATTTATTCATTTTTTTTTATTCAGGATGATCACCCTAGGTCCTTTAAGTTGCAGAGGAATCTCTGTAAAACTGTTAGTTCTGTATTAAAGAATTTGAGCTGCATCTCATTGCATATGGCCTTGAGAACAATCCAGAAAGGATCCAGTGCTACTTGTTTCTTAATACTGCAGTTCAGGACGCCATCAAGATACTTAACACATTTCATTTTGCAGAGGAGAGAAAAAACAGATTTGCAGTATTACAAAGCACATTTCAGTCATACTACAAGATAAAGAATAATATATATTGTTTAAATCTTGTATTTTTTAACTAGAAATCAAAGGGTTCAGGAAGCTGTACATGCTTATCCCAAATTTAAAGAAAACTGTCATTTTGGTGAATGGGCTGAATCATTAATAAAAGACAGAGGAAGTATTCAGACTTGGCAGTTAGAGAATCAATAATCAACTTGATTGAGTGTTTTTTTAAATGCTTACTAGTTGTGTAGAATGGGACTAATATGGCTAGATATGTGTCTAAAATAAACATTGTACTACTTAAGCCCAAAACATTTATTGTAAATGCCATAATAGCCATTAAGGATAAACACCCAATCTCATTAACTAGTACTTGGTTAATTGATAGCTTTTTCTGAATACATCCCATAATAGTCTGCAAAATCAGAAGAGATCAGATATGGGGAAAACTATTGAAAAATGCTGATTTTACATAGAAAAAAAACATAAATTAACTGTGTAGTGCGCAACACAAAAGCATTGTAGTAGAGTTTGGCATGTATAAAAATTGTGAAACTGCCGGAAAATGGTGTAAAAGCAATGTTTATAAATAATAAAAACAAAAATAAATAATTGCTGGCATCTGCACGGCGGTCATGATGGTGCACATTAAAAACTGAACATGTAGTAATCACACTCTGTGCAAGAATTATGGTTTTAGACTTGTGATATTCTGTAGAGCTGAGTCAAATTTGTACTCTTTGGTAGTAATAACCATTTTGACTGTGTGTTTGAAATAAAGTACAACAGCAGAATATTAATGTTGCAGAAGCAAATGAACAGTTAAAACATGAACTTTTTGTGGGTACTATTAACATATATTTTATTTATTTAACATTTGTTGACCAGGAAAGTACGACTAGGAGAGCCTATTTTCAGCATAGGCCCAGGGAGAAATGCTCCAGATGCATGTCTTTGGAATGTGGGAGAAAACCGGAGTACCCGGAGGAAACCCACATGAATGGAGGGTGGATATGCAGGCTCTGCACAGAAGGCACCCCGGGCAAAAATCAAACCAGAGAACCTCTTGCTGTGAGGCAACAACATTCACCACTGCACCGCCCATATTCGGTGAATACTGTGCATTGTGAACATAATGATAATCCACCACTCACTGTTTGGATATTAGTAAAGCAGTGAATAAGAGCAAAGTTAAATTTTAGCCTGGAAAGATGTAATTAATAGTGCCTGATTCATAGGTTCATAGGAGATTACTAGGCTAACAGTCCTAGATTCCTTACAAGCCTAGCCATATTTATCCCGAGTTGCCCCAATCGTCGGTGGTTAGGTGAATGAAGTTTGCAGAGGTAAGGGTATATGGTAATCAATACAGGAAGGGACATGGGCACCCCCCAAGGAATGAATTTGCTGTTATCCATCCACTGATCTCGGCTGCTTTTGAGGAGGGTCAGGAAGGAGCTCTGTTTCACATGAAATAGAAGATTGCTCCAGAGAAGTGTCAGTCTCTGGAAGATGAAATGTATTTTAACTGCAAACTGCTTAAGACTTCATGCATGTTATTGCATTATTCTACAGTCAAATTTGGTTGAACTGTGTGGACATCAGTAAATAATTTCACATAGCTGCTATGCAGACTGAAATACTGCAAATGTATTGACCAGAGAGGCTTTTGTGACTCTGGGTATGATAAAGAGAGTTTATGTAATCCAAATGAAACATAGGTTTCTGCAGGACTGATTTATAAAAAAAAATGTAATGTATAGTTAGACTTAACAGTCTTGATACTGGAGACATGCAGAAGCAGACTATGAGACAAAATTGTGAGAATGTATATAAGGAAATGCAAAACATTTGTGTAGGTATCCACTGAAAATGCCCAAGCAGTGCTGAGGCCATCTAATGTAGTATACAGAGTACAGAATTCAAAGAAAAGAGTGTGTATTGTGAATTCAACTTATGAATCACTGCAGCAGAAAAATGCAATGAAATGTGTTTGTGATTTTTACTGTATTGCAAGTGTAGAAGCATGCATCACAGAACACATATTCTGACGCAGGGGATATGAATGAATGATGGTCGGAAAAGGAAAAGTAACCTGTTTGAAGTCTGATGATGTTTACTGGTTGAATACCATATAAAGGTACTAGGGCTGTTCAGGAAACAATGTGCTGTGTTAGACAAAAGAGCACTGTTAGCAGTGATGTGCAGTGAGGCGATGATTCAGAATCATCTAGCACAACAGTGACTGCGGGAAAATGGTGCTGTATGTATTGCATGCAAATTATTGAATGATGACAAGAATGAATTTCAACTACAGTTAAACTATTCCTGGTGCCAGAAAGTCTGCTCTTCAGATTTTCCCTTAGAACTAGCCGGTTTTCTAGTTTTAACACTCAAAACTGTTTCTGTTCCCTTAGAACTGACCAGTTTTCTGGTTTTCACACTCAAAACTGTTTCTTTATGCTCAGCACTGTCCAACTCTCGTTGCAAGCACTAAATAATCTACAAATTACTGCAGCACTCAACTTTCTTCACTTATCAAGAGGAAATCAGTTCTTAGCACTTAATAAGCACTAACCAGGCATGTCTAAGGGTCAACTCCCGATGTTTTCTCCCGTATACCTGATGAACCTGGGCATCTTGGGGCAATGTAGCAATTGCCTCATGTACACTGACAGCCCTCTCCTCCTACCACCCAACACTACAACCTGTGAGAGATGCACTTACATAGCCAAACTGGAAGCCAAGCTCTCTCCAGCCAAGATTGGACTAGACAGTCAAGAGGAGAAGATAAACACCACACTGCACTCTACACATAGTCCATCAAAACCTGCATCACCCAAACCCACACATAATAACACAAAACACACACCTAAATTTGTGGAGGCTCTCAATAAAAATATGCCCAGACAACAGACCTCCAAAGCTGAAACACAAGCAATGGCCACTCCCAACACTACCCGAATGACACATAGCCCACAAAATCAGTGTGCCTCTCAACCTCAGCCCATAAGGCAAAACAACGTACCCAACACACTAGTCATTGGTGACTCTGTAGTCAGGCACACTGACAAGGAGACTGTTACTGTCAGCTGCCTTTCGGGTGCCAGGATCTGCCATATATGTGGCCCAGGCAAGTATGACACTAGCCCTGAGTAGCATCCTGCCATCACCCAGAATGATACCACAGTACAAGGACAAAATGATTGACTTCAACAATTGGCTAAGCTTCTGGTGTCATTCCAAGGGGATCCAGTATCTGTCTGCCTGGGACAACATGATCTGTAGGCCACGATGCTTTGTCACAGATGGCCTGCACCTCTCGCCTCTGGGATTCCAGATACTGGCTAAGGCTCTTGCCGCCCCTATAGAACATCAAATGCACCACCATAGTAGATACAAACAAGTGAAATCTAAGGGTAATGCTACTCAGTGCTAGGAGTCTAAACCTCAAAATGCACTCACTTGAGGCACTCCTTAAGATGGAGAACATCGACATCTGTGCAGTGACAGAGACCTAGTTTAAGGCTCCAGAGAGCACCCCTGTATTACCAGGCTACAATTCTTACCACACCTTTCGGCCACCTAACCTGGACCGAAACACTAAAGGAGGAGGCGTGTCCATATTCATAAAGGATATCCACACCTCCAGGCTAGTTGCTCAACATAATGCATGCAAAATTATCCAAGTACAATTAACACTGAGCAAGACTGGAATTCAGGTTGTAGCTTGTTACAGATCCTCCACCATGCCCCAGGATGCCCACTCCATGTTTCTTGATATACTGGATAATAATAAGGTACAGCCCAATACCTTAATATTGGGAGATTTCAACTACCCACCATCAACTGGGAAAACTACTCATGTGCTAACTCATCTGCCAAACGTTTTCTGGAATTCATCAATTCCAACACCCTGGATCAGCTTGTCCATACCCCTACCAGGGGTAGCAAGATCCTGGACCTAGTCATTACCAATATGGGTAACAGATGTTCCATGCCAGAGGTCAACTCCTTGCTGGTCAGGTCCAACCACAAGCTAATCACCCTAGACATCCATATCCCGCACCCACCCCTATTAAGGAAACCACCATAAAACAATTTCTTCAAAGCCAAATTCATGCTTCTTAAGTCAGAAGTGGCCAACTTCATATCACCCACACAGATGGAAAATAGAGACATGACTGCTAAATCATATACAAAAGCACTGTGTAAGCACATACCCAACTGCATGGACCATGCCATCCCCAACAGAACCAAGACGCTATCCTCCAAAAAAAGGAAGCCAATCTGGTGGTCCCCTGCCATAAACAAACTCTACAACAGAAGGAAGAAACTGTTGCAAAAAAGAATAAAATCCCATGATTGCAGGAACTCCCTGGTCAGACTCAGCAAAAATCTGAGATCCCTCATAAAATCCTCCAAAGCTAGTTACAAAAATAAAATTTCCATGGATTCTAATGCAGTGGTGCAGCGGTAATGTTGTTGCTCACAGCAAGAGGTTCTCCAGTTCGATTCTTGGCTGGGGTGCTTTCTGTGTGGAGTCTGCATGTACTCCCTGCATTCGTATGGGTTTTCACTGGGTGCTCCAGTTTCTTCCCACATTACAAAGACATGCATCTGGAGCATTTCTCCCTGGGCCTCTACTGAAAATTGACTTCATTCAAAGTCGGACTTTCCCAGTTAACAACTGTTAAATAAATAAAAATAACCACAAAGCTTTCTACAGCTATGTCAAGAATCTCAATGGCAACACTAAGATCTGCTTGGAACTACAGCACAATGGCACTACATTTACCGAACCAACTGATATAGCAAACATCCTGGCAGACAGGTTCAGTGCAAACTTTACCCCCTCACCCCCAAAGGGCCCATCTCCATACTGGAAGATTGCAAAGCCCCTGTAATCACGGATGCACAGGTAAAGATCGCACTCTCCAAAGCCAAGAACACAGCATCCATGGGACCGGACAACATCCCAGGCTGCATTCTGCATGAACTACAGAATGAACTGGCACCTCATCTAAGTACCATGTTCAACCATAGCCTCACTTCAGGCTTTGTGCCTATGGAATGGTGCACAGTGATGGTTATCCCACTCCACAAAGGGGGTGCCATCACTGACCCTGGGAACTACCACCCCATTAGCCTGACGAGCCTGGTCTGCAAGGCTATGGAAAACATCATCCTGGAGCTTATAAACAAAGACATAGGTAACCTCCAAACTCTGGACTCCACTCAGTTTGGGTTTGTAAAAAGTAGATCATGCCTCCTAAACCTGATTGACTTCTTTGAAGCAGTCACCACAGCTGTAGATGAGGGTAAGGTGGTGCACACAGCTTATCCTGACCTCACCAAGGCTTTCAACATCATTCCCAACTTTGGTATTATAGATAAACAACTCACTGGACTAGGCATAAATCCACATGTCACAAGATGAGTGGTAAACTGGCTCACTGACAAAACCCACACAGTGAAAGTAGCTGACTCCAAATCTGACTTCAGACCAGTGACAAGTGGAGTACCACAGGGTTCGGTCCTGGGTCCTCTCCTGTTCAGTATCTACTTCTCTGAAGTCCATGCTAAAACAGCTGGTCTCTGGCTAATGAAATTTGCAGACAACTGCAAACTAGGAGCCATAATAGATTCACCTAAAGCTGTGGACATTCTACTGAGACTGATGCTTGATGTCAAAGTCATGGCCTAAAATGACAAGAAGTGCACTGTCATCCCCTTTGGGAAAAACACTGCACCCATGAATTACTACATAGGCAGTAGCCTACTAAACACCGAAAGTGTGATAAGAGACCTTGGGACACAGGTGGACAGTAGTCTCTTCTTTGATAATCACGTCGCCACAGTAGTCAGGAAATCCTTCTACATGGCACACCTCATCACAAAGGGGTTCTCCTCCAGAAAAAGAGAGGTCATCGTTCCTCTCTACTCATCCCTCATCAGACCCATTATAGAGTACAATGCCCCATTTGGCATACCTCACAAGACATCTGCAACAACTAGAAAGGCCACAGAAATACCTCACTAGGAGGATTACCGGCCTCAAACAGATGCCATATGCAGACCGTCTAAAAAAACTCCAGCTCTTCTCCATCGCATATCGCCTACTCAGAGGCAACCTTTGCCTAACATACAAAGCCATGTCTAACCCAGTTCTGATGGACATGCTACACTTAAAGAAATCCCAATTTCTCCAAGAAACATGGTCCAGGGACCTAAACCTTGTCACTACAATAAACAGAACATGCTGGAGGGATAGATTCCTGTCGCAGAGACTTCCCATGCTCTGGAACAGGCTACCCATTCATGTCAAGCAGAGCTCCTCATTCGCCCTTTTTAAGAGAAATCTTGACAATTGGATGGGGAACAGGAAATTTACCCCGGGGATCAATGCTGCGGCGCTTCTCAGCAGGGGCACAGGAAAATAATTTTCTTGGGTGCTGAAAGCCAGGAAACCTCATTTGGCTAGGCTTATATAGGCCCTAGGGCTGATAGCCTAGTACATACCTATGAACCTATGAACATGCTAATTAGAGCCACTATGTACTTAAATAATGAAAGTCAAACATAGCTATGCCACTTAGAACTGTATAAAATTTGGAGGATGAGCTATCATGATTAGCTTATCTAGGCTTGATCATTTTTTGGTGAACAGGTGCTCACTTGTTTAAGATGCTTGGAATAGCATCTATATTAGCTGATCAGCATGTGTTACTGACCACTTTGGAAGTCAGAGTCCATGATTTTATACACTGCAGAGTCCATCAATGATTGATATATCATCACCTCCATGACTTGTACATAGTGGAATATACTGTGTAAACAGACATCAAATGAGAAAAAGTAGACGTCCCTTTCTCACATGGAAGCAAGGGGGATGCATGAGCTGCCTATCCACATGGACACAAAGGTTTGTATAGCATCAACCATCCTTGCTACAGCAATCTTTCAGTGGATAACTAGGGACTCTGTAGGAGTTTCACATGCCTTATAGGTTCATAGGTAGGTACTAGGCTATCTGCCCAAGGGCATTTATAAGCCTAGCCAGAGTGTGTCGGCTTTCGCTGCCCCATTGATTAATTAACTGAGCCTCTGTCAAGCAGAGCCAATGAGTCTTAGTCTTATGAGTCCTAGTATAGTTCTTTGATGTGAAGCTGATGCATGTGGAAGAGCTTATTTGTTTTTCATTGACAGCAGAGGAAAAGAAACACTACTATGAAGGCATTCTGTAAAATTATAGCTCATTTCCCTGAGGTCTTGAGGGCCAATGATTGCACACACATTGCTATTAAGGCTTCACCTGCCCCACGTTGCATCTGGAACATCAACTGAAAGGGCTTCCATTTCAACAGCTGTCAGGTGATGCACTGTGCACAGGATAAAATACATGATGTATCTGAGCACCACCTGGGCAGTTCTCATAATCCCCACATCTAGCACATGTGGGACTTATATCAGCATTGTTTTTTATGGAGGGGAACTTTCCACAGGTAATCTAGTCCATAGCTACACATTGCCAACCTTAGAGGCTATGAAAGCATGGTCCATGAACACAGGTAACAAATCACTCAAAACAGTATTTTCATTTTTGTGTTGTAGGGGGTGCATCATATCCCATAAAACCATGGCAGATTACCCCCATCTGCAGCACCCAGGTAGTGGTGGAGATGATATACAACACCACACTGGGCACTAAACATTGTTGAACATGTGTTTGGAGTGCTGAAGCCCTGTTTCTGCATCCCTGCCTGGATACATCTGATGCTGCTCTGCAGTATACTCCAGAAGTGTGTAGCAAGATATTTGTGTTTTCTGCCAAGCAGCACAACATGATGCTACAAAAACTGTTAAATCAAGAGGAAATCAATGCACTAGCTGAATACATGTGCTGGCAGTAAGAAATGGAGCTGGAGGAGGAACCATGGGAAGATGTGGATGTAGCTGACTGCATGCATAGCAGAGGTGGAAGCAATGTGTCATGATTTTGGTAGAGGCAGCATTCGGTCCACAACTATGGACCATCTTAAAACAGACACATGACAAAACTCATGCATGCAATGACACAAGCAAGCTATGCAGTACAGTGCACTGACTAGCTCTACTGTTCATCTGAGTTTACCATACCCACATTAGCCAAGGCTGGAAAAGATGCAGTCATCATAATTTGTGCAGACGAGTGGGACATAAAGGCATGGGACAACAAAGCTAGCATAGGAGGAAGGGTCAAGGTTGATGTCTGTGGTAAGTACTGTATGCACACGGCTGAGGGATTGGTGGGTGTCAGGGATTCTGTCCTTAGGTGATGTGGAGCTCCAGGGATGGAAATGTGGCTTTGTGTACTTTGTGGACATGCAGTATCAGATCTGTGGGCATGTAGCCTACTGTTTGCATGTGAAGGGAGTGCTACTATGGCATTTGCTGTGTAGTTCCACTAGATGGATGGCTTACAATATACAAAAATTGGGCATGGGTGTGTTTTAGTTATGGTATATCTGTGAATGGGGTGGTCTGGTGTTGAACCGTAGGACTCTGAATGGGATTCCTGGTGGGTTGTGCCCACAGCTGAGCTGAGAAAATGTTGGCCACATCACACCTCTCAACTGTAGAGATTTTCAGAGACTGTCCAGATTTTTGCCTCATTTTTTCTGGTCTGTTTTCATAAAATTGTGGTTTTCTGTCAAATTAGTGGCAAATCATTAGAGACTGAAGTTAAAGAATAATGACAGACATTTGAGTTTCAGACTTCATACCCTTTGGAAAATCCATGCTAATGCAAAACCTGTTATTCTATCAACTTTCTAAGTTTGTAAGGGCAATATTTAGAAACTGTCCCTACTTTTGGGTCTTTGTCCCACTTTTATTTATGGCTTTGTCCAGATTTCTTGCTGTCAGAGTTTGAGAGGTATGAGCCAAATCCATGTGAGCATCTATAGCCAGAGGTGGAAGTCATAGTGGAGCTAGATAAGCATTGGCTATATCCTGGAAATTGTCCATGGTAATGGTGGAGGCCTTGATGGTTCAAGTACACCCATGGATACACTTGAGGTGTGTGTGTGTGTGTGTGTGTGTGTGTGTGTGTGTGTGTGTGTGTGTGTGTGTGTGTGTGTGTGTGTGTGTGTGTGTGTGTGTGTGTGTGTGTGTGTGTATGCATGCAGGACTGTCAATATCACCCAACTTCTTTCATCTCACTGCCCCTACTACCACTCTGTCAGGTACAGCATTGTGTAATGCTGTGAGGTAATTGTTTTGACATTGTGCCCCAAAATGGCATCTACTGGCATGTGAGCCATGTACGTTGAATCTTGCACCAAAGTCAACAGCAGAGTGTATGTCCGTTATCCTGCCCTCCTATCTTTGTAGCTATGCAGCATTGTGAAGACATTCATACAGCAGGACCATGGCTCAGTCTGCCTGCTCCCTGTGCCTTGCATTGATGACCAAACAGGTCCGTAAGCTGCCCTTCCTGTTCCCTGTGCCATGGCTGGTTGCACATCCCCTCCTTAGGTTTGCAAGCTGGCCTGAACTATGAGCCTCGGCTAGATACAGTACCTTTCCTATGATTTCCCTGTGTCTTTGCTAGTTGCCAAACCATCTTCAGGATTGCAACTTGACTTGCCTGTTTACGTGTCCTTTCAGATTGTGTCTTCCCAAACATGCTGCCTGACCCCTGGCATATCCATTGCAGTGTCAGCACAAGCAGTATGTAACAGCCATGCACCTTGGAAGAATCACAGCAATGATGGTACCAGTAACCTTGTCTGCTGCCATTTTCCGTACATGTTAGTATAGTTGGATATTCACTTTCTTTTGTATTCTGTGCTCCACATTGTCGTGCTTTCACAAAATGGCAAGTATACTTTTTATCATTATGCCAATGAGGTGACTTAGTCTGAATATCTCTGAATTGTACTTATTATGCAATGAGTTGACAACTCTTTTCTATGCTATGGGGCCTAGTTCAGCATGTGCAGAAGCACTGATATCAATTAAAGTGCGGGCAGCTGTGTTGCCTGACCCTACTACTAAAGAGATGCATTGAGTTAATGATCATGGTCATTACATTACCTAGCTGTCTTTTGGGGCTATGTTGGGGCATATAGGTCACAGAGGTTGTACATGCCAATAGAGGCTGGCAATGCAGCTTTCACTGCCCAATGACACTACTAACCATGTGCATCCTGCTACCATAAATGGGCATTGTACTACTGTACTGCCTTTCAATATTTATCATGTGTTCTCCACAACATGCAGTATGTTGTATCATTTTCACTCCTCGACTTGACCTGCTGAGTGGACATAGTAAAAATTGGATCTGACTCTGGCTAGGCTTCCACTTGGTTTACTTACACCTGCTGAGCACTTGAAGAGAGAGAATGTGAAGGTTCCACATGTAAGTTGGATATTTGGCCATACTTGCCAGCGTGGTGGATTCTGGCAATCATTGCCAGAGGTCACATCTAGACTTTCTCTGCCAATGGGAAGAATAGGTTTGAGAAGGACAGCCTTCATACTACAGTACAATGTCTGTATTTGCAGAGTCATTCTACGGTAAGCCTTGAAGTATAGTTATATGCATTGTTTTTGCTGCCTTGGGTATGCTGTTCTTGTTAATGTGTAAATGGTGTTAAACAGGATAGCCTTCAAGTAGAGGACAGATTCTCCAGGCAGCACACTATGGGAACCTCATTATTGCCATTATTATATCTCTGCTTAAACTGTTTATCATAGCACTGCACAATTTATTTTTTTTTGCATTTTACTTCATCATTGTCTAGCTGCTCAGTGGCTTTGTTGATTGTTGTCATCCATTTTTACTGTAGTACTGTCCTAAATGCTGCATTTTGTCCTTCCATCGGCCACGTGTTTAACAACTGTACTGAACTTGTGTACCTCAGCAGTGAGGATTTTTTTACTATTTCACCATTGCTTAGTTCTTTGTTGCCTATGTCGATTCCAGATTTTAAGTCTTTTTTGTGTTACTATCCCAAACTGTGCCAATTATCCCTGTATTTGCCATTGTTATCTATAACAACTCTACTTAACCTGTTTTCCACAGACGTGAGCATTTCTTTGGTATAATAATTTCTCCATTGCTTTGTTGTTCATTGGCCATGTACACTAGTTTGTATCCATTTACTCTGCTACTTTTCTGTTCTATATACTTTTAACAGGTACACTTGTTCATATCCCCTTACATTATCCTCAGTCACACAATCAATGTTCTGTAGCAACTGATGTACATTGCTGTGCTAACTTGTTTCTCATTTCAGTGCCTGTATTAATAACATCTGCTACATCAGATTGAAAGTTGCATTTGTGTCCTGTTTTGTTTCTCATTCTTGTTTTATTTATGTTGATTTGTTATTTTGGTTTTACTCTTTTATTTTCATTTACTCTGCAGGATCACCCATGTAGGAAGCAGTGGTACGGCACTAAATACCACACTGTGTACCAGCCACCACTCTTAACAACTGAGTCTTCACCAATCCTCAGGCCTGCCTGTCTGCAGTACGATGAAGGTCAATCTGTAAAAAGAGACCTGGAGGGCTGACTGGTAACCTCTGTTGCTGCTTCTCTGGAGTGTGGTTTAGGCTTCTTATAGAAAAATGGCAACCACAAAGCATTCTATAGCTGTGTCAGGAATCTCCATGGCAACACCCAGATCTGCTCTGAGTTACAGCACAACGGCATGAAAATTACTGAACCAACTGATATTGCCAACATCCTGGCAAATAGGTTCAGTGCTAACTTTACTCCCCCCACCCCCTAAAGGGCCAATATCTATACAAGAAGAATGCAGAGTCCCTGTAATCACAGCTACGCAGGTAAAAGCTGCACTCTCTAAAGCCAAAAACACAGCATCCATGGGACTGGACAACATCCCAGGCTGCGTTTTATATGAACTTCAGAATGAACTGGCTCCCCACCTAAGCACCATGTTCAATAATAGCCTTGCATCAGGCTTTGTGCCCACTGAATGGTGCACAGCAACAGTTATCCCACTCCACAAAGGGGGAGCCACCACTGATACCGGGAACTATCGCCCTATTAGCCTGATGAGCCTGGTCTGCAAGGCCATGGAACGTATCATCATGGAACTCATAAACAAATACATTGGTAACCTCTAAACTCTGGATCCCACCCAGTTCAGGTTTGTGAAAGGCAGATCACGCCTCCTAAACCTGATCGACTTCTTTGAGGTAGTCACCAAAGCCATAGACGAGGGTAAGGTGGTTCAGACAGCCTATCTTGACTCTCGCCAAGGCTTTCAACACCATCCCCCATTCTGGAATTATAGCTAAACTTACTAAACTAGGCATAAATCCCTACATCACAAGATGGGTTGCCAACTGGCTCACTGACAGAACCCACACTGTAAAAGTTGCAGACTCCAAATTTGACCTCAAACCAGTGACAAGTGGAGCACCACAGGGTTCAATCCTGGGACCTCTCCCGTTTGGTATCTACTTCTCTGAAGTACAGGCTAACACAGAAGATCTTTGGCTAATGAAGTTCGCAGATGACTGCAAACTAGGAGCCATAGTCAAGTCCCCAAATGATGTGGACATCCTAAAGAAGGGCCTCGCTGAGACAGATGCCTGGTGTCAGAGCCATGGCCTCAAGCTCAATGTCAAAAAGTGCAATGTCATCCCCTTTGGTAAAAACTCTGTACAATGAACTACCACATAGGCAGCAATCTACTTAACACCGAATGTGTGATAAGAGACCTTGGGACTCAGGTGGACAGTAGTCTCTCCTTTGATAGTCACATCGCCACAGTAGTCACGAAGTCCTTCTATGTGGCACACCTCATCATAAAAGGGTTCTCATCCAAGAAAAAAGAGGTCATTGTTCCCCTCTACTCGACACTCATTAGACCCATGATAGAGGAAAACACCCCTTTTGGAATGTACCTCACAAGACATCTGCAGCAGCTGGAAAGGCCACAGAAGTACCTCACTAAGAGGATTACTGGCCTCAAACAAATGCCCTACACTGACCATCTCAAAAAACTCCAGCTTTACTCCGTAGCATATCACCTACTCCGAGGTGATCTTTGCCTAACATATAAAGCTATGTCAAACCCAGAGCTGCTGGACATGCTACACCTAAAGAAATCCCAATCCCTCTGAGCTACACGCTCTAGGGACCTAAACCTTGTCACCACAACAAACAGGACATACTGGAGGGATAGATTCCTATCTCAGAGACTTCCCATACTCTGGAACAGGCTACCCATCTATGTCAAGCAAAGTTCTTCATTAGCACTCTTCAAGAAAAACCTTGATGAGTGGATGGGAAATAGGAAATACACCCCAGGGATCACTTCTGTGTCTCTGCTCGACAGTGACACAGGAAAATAACTTTCTTGGGTGGATAAGCCAGGGAACCTTGTTGGCTAGGCTTACGTAGGCTCTTGGTCCGATAGCCTAGTACCTACCTATGAACCTATGAACCTAAGAAGGGGCCATCCTTAAACATTCTGCATGAGGTTCAGTGGTTGGTGAGGATGGAGATAGACCACTGACTTGATACCTGTATTTGCATCCTGTAGTGCCTTCTGATGTGACTGGTAGAGTTCTGTAAGTGCTTGGACTTAACCATTGAACCACAAGTATCAGAGCCCAAAACTAAAGTCAGCCACAGAGGTGACTGACTTCTAGGGGGGGGGGGGTTCCTCTGGGTTGGCTTCTCATCTCTCTCTCTCGCTATATTCAGTGCCACTTTACTGTCTTCTTTGACACTCATTCCTGACCGTATCAGGTCTTCTCTCATAGGTTCACAGGTTCATAGGTTCATACTAGGCTATCTGCCCTAGGGCATTTATAAGCCTAGCCAGAGTATGTTTGGCTTTCGCCACCCATTTTAAATTAATTTTGCTGTGCCCTTTTTCAAGGTTAGTATACTGTGCCTCTGTCTAACAGTGACACAGAAGTGATACCCGGGGTAAACCTATGATCTCCCATCCACTCATCAAGATTCCTCTTGAAGAGAGTCAATGAGGGACTCTGCCTAACCTGGACTGGGATTTTATTCCAGAGTGAAGGGAGCCTCTGTGTTATGAATCTGTCCCTCCAGCATGTCCTATTTATTTCAGTGCTGAGGTTCAAGTCTCTCGAGTGTGTAGCTCAATGGGATTTGGATTTTTTGAGGTGCAGCATGTCCCTTAATTACGGGTTGGACATGGCCTTATACGTCAGGCACAGGTCACCTCTGAGCAGGTGGTATGCCACTGAGTAGAGCTGGAGTTTCTTTAACCGGGCAGCATATGGCATCTGTTTGAGCCCTTTGATCCTCTTGGTGAGGTACTTTTGGGGTCTTTCCAGTTGCTGCAGGTGTTTGGTAAGGTACATCCCAAAAGGGGCATTGTACTCGATTATGGGCCTGATGAGGGATGAGTAAAGAGGCACGATGACCTCCCCTAATCTAGATGTGAATCCCTTCATGATTAGGTGGGCTATATAAAATGCTTTTCTAACCACTTTGGCCACGTGGTTGTCAAATGAGAGATTGCTATCAACTTGGGTCCCCAGGTCCCTAATTACTTCTTCTGTACTTAATGGATTACCACCTATGTGGTAATTTGTGGGCACTTTGTTTTTGCCAGAGGGGATGACTATACACTTTTTGGCGTTTGGCTTGAGGCCATGGCTCTGGCACCAGTTGTCTGTTTCTATGAGGCCTTTTTGGAAGATGCTTATGTCGGCTGGAGAGTCGATTATGGCGCCCAGTTTGCAATTATCTGCGAACTTGGTCAGCCACAGTCCTTCAGTGTTGGCCTGTACCTCCGAGAAATATATACCAAACAAGAGAGGTCCCAGGACTGGGCCTTGTGGGACGCCACTTGTAACTGGTTTGGAGTCTGACATGGCTCCAGCAATTCTAACCATGTGGGTTCTGTCCTTGAGCCAGTTTGCAACCCATCTAGTGACATAGGGGTTTATATTTAAGCTGGTGAGCTTATCTATAATGCCCGAGTGGGGTATTGTATCGAAGGCTTTTGCGAGGTCCAGATAGGCTGTGTGGACCACCTTCCCTTCGTCAATGGCCTTGGTGACTGTTTCAAAGAAGTCAACCAGGTTTAAGAGGCAGGATCTGCCCTTAACAAAGCCAAACTGGGTAGGATCCAGTGTCTGTAGGTCCCCAATATCTTTATTTATGAGGTCCATGATGATCCTTTCCATAGCTTTGCAGACCAAGCTAGTCAGGCTTATGGGGCGATAGTTTCCAGGGTCCGTTGAGGCACCACCTTTGTGGAGAGGGACCACTGTTGCTGTACACCACTCTTTGGGTACATATCCTGTAGTAAGGCTGAGATTGAGCAGTAGTTTTATGCTTGGGTTTAGCTCTTCTTGGAGATCATGTAGGACGCAGCCTGGGACACCGTCTGGTCCCATTGATGCTGTGTTTTTTGCTTTGGAGAGGGCGGCTAACACCTGAGCATCTGAGATGTCAGGGGGGCAGCACTCTGCTGGGATAGATATTTGCCTTTTTGGTGGGAGAAGTTTGCTGAACCTGTCAGCTAGGATGTTGGCAATGTCTGTGGGATCAGTGTATTTTTTGTCATTTTGGACTAATTCTGAGCATATCTGGGAATTCCCACCCAGGTTCCTAACATAACTAAAGAAAGCCTTGTGATTATCCTTAGTGTCCTGTGCAATTTTTCTCGAAGCTGGCCTTTGACGATTTTATGAGTGCCCTTAGTTTTTTGCTAATATTGATCAGAGATGCCTTCCCTTTTTGGCATTTTGCTCTATCATGTAGTAGCTTCCTCCTTCTATTGTATAGTTTGTTTATGGCTGGGGTCCACCAGACAGGTCGTCTGCCTTTGGAGGATTGGGTCTTGGTTTTATTTGGGATTGCATGATCCATGCATTCCTGAAGGTGTTCATAGAATGCATTTATAAAGGATTCTGCGGTCTGGGCCGTATTTTCCACAGGCCCGGGGGCTTTGAAGGATTCCACCTCGGTTTTGAGGAGTGTGAAATTTGCTTTAGAAAAGTTTTTCACTGTGGTTTTCTGGGCAGGGGGTGGTTCTCAGGAAGGCCGAGTGGGGTTCCTGGGTTTGGGAGGGTGGTCTGTAGCAGGCTATAAACTGGAAGGCAGTTTTACCCACTGTTAGTTACACATGGATAGTCTCTGATGCTTCGTGCTTTGCCACCAACCTGGAGGTGTGGGTATCTTTGATGAATATCGATACTCCCCCTCCTTTTGTGGTTCGGTCCAAGTTTTGGGTCCGAAAAGCATGGTATGAGGTATAACCTGGTAGTGCTGGGGTGCTCTCGGGAGTCCTGAACCAGGTTTCTGTTACTGCACAGATATCGATGTTCTCCATGCTAAGGAGAGTTTCGAGTGCATGCATCTTGAGGTTTAGACTTTTAGCGTTGACTAGCATTACTCTTAGTTTCTTATCCCTTGTGATACCTATGGAGGTGGGTTTGCCTTTTGAGCCTTGCCTAAAAAAGGCACTATGGGGGTAGCAAGAGCCTTTGCCAATATCCGAAAACCCAGGGGTGACAAGTGCAAGCCATCCCTAGCAAAGCATCGTGGCTTGTCGTGCATATCATCCCAAGCTGACAGGCACTGGATCCCCTTTGAATGACACCAATACTTAAGCCAGTTGTTGAAATTGATCATCTTGTCTTCATATTGTGGCATCATTCTTGGTGAGGGTAAGATGCTACTCAAGGTCAGGGTCATACCAGCCTGGGATACATGCTCAGAGAGCTCCTCTATGTCTCTTTTCATGTAGTCCCGGGAGGTACATCTCAGGTCATTCACACCAGCATGGACAATGACTGAGTCATATTTGTACTTGCCTTGGAGTGACCTGAGTGCTTGTGTTATGTGGCAGATCCTAGCGCCAGACAGGCTGCTCACCGTGACCTTCTCCTTGTTCAGCCTGGTGGCGGGGTGTCAGTGTGCCTGACGATAGAGTCACCTATTACAAGTGTATCAGGTGTGTTGTTTAGCCTTAAGGGCTGTGACTGTTCGGCACACTGGCTTTGTCAGATATGTGTTGCACGTGTTTTGTTTTGGGGTAGCGGTTGCTTGGGTGTCTGCTTTGGAGGTCTCTGCTGCTTAGGCAGATCTTTATTTAGAGCCCCTGAGTATGTTTTTGTGTGATTATGTGTTTGGTTTGCTGTCGTGGTAGGTCTATGTGAGACTGGAATTGTAGTGAGTGTGGTTTCCTTCTCCTGCTGACTGGTTATGCCAGTACTGAATTGAGAGAGCTTAGCCTCCAGTTTGGCTATATGGTTGCATCTCTCACATGTGTTGGAATTTGTTGGGAGGAGGAGAGGGTTGTCTGTGTACATGAGGCAGTTGTAACATTGCACAAAGAAGTTAGGTGCTGCACCAAAGTCCAGCTTATGATATAAAGCCAAAATGAAACAAAGAACGTCGCTGGACACTGCTGCTCCTTATTAAAACGTTTATTCAGGACAAACAGAGTCAATAAAAGTGGTAAGCGCTTTCGGGACTACTCCCTTCCTCAGACAAAATTACACATGCAAACAATACTCCATTTAAAAAACAACTCACCCAATAAAATTCAAGTAAAATTCAATAAAAGACCCGCCTATTCTGAAGTGTGGGCCCTATTGGTACTGCTTCATTCAAGCCAGGTGCTCTTGTAGCCATTAATTCAACAATCCACTTTGACTCTGATAATTCAGTTTTATGCTTCAAATCACCCCCCCTATTGGTAAGCCTAATGTTAACAACAGCCCTAAACAAAAAACTATGTGTGGGAAACTCTTCTATATGCCTACTGAGTGCATTATGTGGATCTTTATTCCTAATACTTGACATATGTTGAAAGATCCTAGTTTTAAACATTTGATTTGTCTTTCCCACATAAAAACAAGGGCAGTGTTCACATTCTGCCAGGTAAACCAAATCAGTGGTGTTGCACGTTGCCTTACCTTTTAAAATAAACTGCCTACCAGTTACAGGGTGAGTGAATACTGAATTTTTGTTGTTAATATGGCCACAAGCTTTACATCTCCTACAGGGTACTGTCCCTGCCGAAATTAGGGAGACTGGTCCACTGTTAATGGGTTTTTCTCCACATAGTATATCTTTAAGGTTTTATTCCTATACCTAAAACAGGGTCCTTGTCCTACTACATTGTGCAAATTCACATCACTGGTCAAAATATTCCAGTTTTTTCGGACAATATGGCATATGTCCCCTATATTACTACTATATGTGAAAGACACCTGTGGTGCTTTAAATGTTGTAGTCCTATCCCTTAATTCACTTTCAACTATACCCGCTTTTAACCAAGGTCGATATTTATTACCCCTATGGCCCTTACTGTCACTAATAACTTTATTAACCTTCTCGCTCTGATACCCCTATCTTGCAGGCAACCTTTAAGTGTCACTAACTCTTTCTCAAAATCTTCATCATCTAAACAAATCCTGGAGATCCTACTGACCTGTCCTTGCACTATGTTAGAGTATCGTGGATGCATGCTATCATATGGGAGTAGACTATTTTTCCAACATTCCTTTTAAACAACTTGGATTTAAAGCCTGCCCTTCTTGTATTATATTCACATCCAAAAAGTCTATACATTCTGTAGAGGCTTTCATGGTAAATCTAAAGAATGTGGTCGTGGAGTGTAGATAGTCTACAAATAGTTGCAATGTATCTAAACTCCCATCCCATAAGATAAAAATGTCATCCACGAAACGTACATACATTTTCAAATAACTTCGCCAACTTTCATTATTCAATACAAATGCTTTCTCCCATTGTGATAGTACAAGGTTAGCATACGTGTTGGCACAGGGGGTGCCCATCGCCACCCCCTGTGCCTGTCTATACATAGAATCACCCCCTATAAAAACATTATTCTCCAAAACTAAACCTAACAATGTTTTCACTAAACTAATCTTGTCACCTGTAGCCCCTGAGTCCAACATGAGGGTGCCTACATTCTTTATGCCATAACTATTATCTATTACTGTAAATAAATTAGTAACATCTAATGTGACCATCAATAATCTAGTACTGTTGTATGTGCCTTTTTCAACATTACCTAATTTTCTCAAAAAGTCTCCAGTGTCCTTCAATATGTTGTCCACACTATCCACATAGGGTCTAAGATGATGTTCCACCCATATCGAAATGTTCTCAGTCACCCACCCCCTCCCCGAAACTATCGGTCTAAGGGGTGGGTTATCCAAAGATTTGTGTATCTTTGGGAGGGCTTTAAAAATGGGAGTTATAGCATTTTCTATCCATAAGAAGTTAAGCACCTCATCATTAATTTTCATATCAAAATGTAGGGCTTTCAGAGCTGTATGAACCCTATCAGCTACTCTTTTCACTCCCAAGGGATTGATGCATATGTATGTTTTTTCATCTGATAAAAGTTGCTTCAGCCTACAGTTATACCAATTTGCATCAAGGACGACCACTGCCCCTCCCTTGTCTGCTGGCTTTATTATAATTTCCCTATTTTTGCTTAAATTATCCAAACTTTCCTTCTGCTTCTGTGTCATATTATAAAATGTACTAAAGCTGCCTTGCTTAAAGTAGTCTATAAGATCATTCTCACAGCTTCTAAGAAACAAGTTCATAGTGGGTGTGAGTGGGGGGACATAAACACTAGGTTTCTTTAGGGTTAAACTGTAATCATTCTGTGAACCATACAACATCCTTAAGGTTAGATTACGACAAAATAGCATGACAATCATCATAACCTCATTAAAAACACTGTTGTTACTGGTTATAAACGTTAACCCTCTGTTCAAAATCATCAATTCTTCTTCATTCAAGACATAGCTAGATAAATTATAAACAATACCATGATGCAAGCTATAGTCAGTCAGTCCAATAACTTCCTTTTCCTGTCCGCCACTCGATCTTCGCTCGAAGATCTCTTCCATGCCCCTTCTTTTCGGGGCAACATTCAAAAATGTTGCTTTCCCCGATGCTCCTTCGGTCGTGCTCCCATAGCTCCTGTGGTATTACCCTCTTGCTGTAATCCCGCTGAAGTAGTCGCTGTGGCGGGAATTCTATTCAGGGCATCAGAAGACTGCGTGGAAATGGTGTTACCAATAATCATTGTAGGTTCCTTGTATTTATCTGGATTATGCGTCGACACATCTAGTTGTGGTTCCATAGTTACAGATGTCAGCTTAACTGAAGGCATAACACCCCTCACACATCCATTTTTCTCTGCATTTGATGGTGTTTCAATCAATCGTGTTTGCTGTTCTTCAGCAGCACTCGCCCGTCGGTTCATTCTAACTTGCTGGTTCACTCTAGCTTGTTGACATGTATTCTCCCCTCTACGTGAATTGTCATTGGCTGGTGAATCTCGAAGCCTTGGCCATACGAAGATATTCCCATTCGAGAAATCTTCGTAATCTCTTTTTATTTTGCCCAATTTCTGTTTCTTAATTCTTTCATCACTGGCCATAAAGGTAACATGCAGCTGATTGATGCGTTCTGTGCTCCTATAATCAGTGTAGTTACCTTCTAGCCTGTGTTGAAGTTCCGTTATCTCTCTCTTAAGGCTCTCTACTTCTGGGGTGAAATGTTCAACTAAAAGTTCCATATACTTGAAACTCGTACTCAGATTCAATGTTTGCCATTTCGCTAAGAGATCTGGATAATGATCTCCTTGCGATGGCATGCATAGAATTCTCATCCCCCTAGGGACAATACCGTACTCTATGCATGCTTCAAAGTGGAAATTCTGCCATTGCAGGCGCTGCAGTTTATTAACTTTATATGACAAGTCTCTCATCAAGTCATCAAGTGTTCTGTCTACCGGCATAGGTGTTTGATGTACTGTGGTACCATCTCTCTGATGTTCAAACCCCAAATTCAAAAGCGGATTAGCCTTCTCTGAGTATATATCGTAACTCCATTTAACAGTCTCTCCTCCAGGCATCTGCTGTTCTGTTGAGCATGGTATCTCACCATTAACTTGTCCTTCCATAGCATGTACAGCACCAATCCAATATAACAACAATGCACAAAGAAGTTAGGTGCTGCACCAAAGTCCAGCTTACGATATAAAGCCAAAATGAAACAAAGAACGTCGCTGGACACTGCTGCTCCTTATTAAAACATTTATTCAGTACAAACAGAGTCAATAAAAGTGGTAAGCACTTTCGGGACTACTCCCTTCCTCAGACAAAATTACACATGCAAACAATACTCCATTTAAAAAACAACTCACCCAATAAAATTCAAGTAAAATTCAATAAAAGACCCGCCTATTCTGAAGTGTGGGCCTTATTGGTACTGCTTCATTCAAGCCAGGTGCTCTTGTAGCCATTAATTCAACAATCCACTTTGACTCTGACCCTGTAGGAGATGTAAAGCTTGTGGCCACATTAACAACAAGAATTCAGTATTCACTCGCCCTGTAACTGGTAGGCAGTTTATTTTAAAAGGTAAGGCAACGTGCAGCACCACTGATTTGCTTTACCTGGCAGAATGTGAACACTGCCCTTGTTTTTATGTGGGAAAGACAAATCAAATGTTTAAAACTAGGATCTTTCAACATATGTCAAGTATTAGGAATAAAGATCCACATAATGCACTCAGTAGGCATATAGAAGAGTTTCCCACACATAGTTTTTTGTTTAGGGCTGTTGTTAACATTAGGCTTACCAATAGGGGGGGTGATTTGAAGCATAAAACTGAATTATCAGAGTCAAAGTGGATTGTTGAATTAATGGCTACAAGAGCACCTGGCTTGAATGAAGCAGTACCAATAAAGCCCACACTTCAGAATAGGCGGGTCTTTTATTGAATTTTACTTGAGTTTTATTGGGTGAGTTGTTTTTTAAATGGAGTATTGTTTGCATGTGTAATTTTGTCTGAGGAAGGGAGTAGACCCGAAAGCGCTTACCACTTTTATTGACTCTGTTTGTACTGAATAAACATTTTAATAAGGAGCAGCAGTGTCCAGCGACGTTCTTTGTTTCAGTTGTAACATTGCCTCAAGATTCTCATATTCACCAGCTGGACCGGAGAGGAGATTGACAACTGACCTTTGGACATGCTAGAATAATATTGGGAATTCCTTTATAATTGAAAACAAGGGCCAATGGGGAGCGAGGGTGTAGTGCTTTTAATTTTTTTAGTGCTGACTTATAATTGCTTTAGTGAGCAAGTGCCAGGTAACAAGTGCAATGTGTTACAGGTAACTTAAATGCAAAAACGACAAACAGTAACTTTCTTTCAACCGAAGTAAGGAAATAAGTACAGTAAGCAATGCAGATATCACTAGCGATCCACAGAAGTGCTGAGAAGCCGCGTTTTAGGTGGAATTAGCATTCCAGGGAAATAACAAGCAAACAAACAACAAGCATACAAACAAAGCTAGATTCAGCAGGCCTGGATCTAGTCTATGCTACAGCAAACAAGGTGTACCAATTTCAGTAAGATACAGTTCAAATATTCAGGCACTATAAACCTTTAACCAGAAATTCCCAGCTCAGAAGGGCAGAGTCCAGCCTTTCCTCCCACAAGAGTGCAGACCACGAACCTTCTTAATGTAAAATAACTGGCCTGAAGCCCAAGTGCTTAAACCAGAGCTAATACACTTTAAGAATAACAGACACTGAGCTCTCAATCAGCAGTTCCCAACTTAGAAGGATGAAAGCTACCTGTCCTGCCACCACAGTGCATGCCACAAACCTTCCTAATGTAGAACAAATGGTCTGAAGCCCAAGTGCTTAATCCAAAAGACTTAGAATGATAGCTACACTTTAACCAAGTTAAATTGGTCACACAATCCATCCATCTATTTGCCGGTTGCCCTTGTTCCCTCTTACCTTCTTCCTGTCTGTCCCAAATCGTCCTTACCAGATTATCTTCTGCTTTTCTGTACATGTCCAAACCACCGTAATCTGTTCTCTTTGATCTTTTCTGCAACTGGAGCTACTTTGGCTTCTGTTGTTATGTCCTCATTTCTTTGTCTGTCTCCCAGTGTGTATTCTACCAACCTTCTTAGGCACTTCATCTCCATCACCTCTAGCTTTCTCAACTGCTCTGCCTTTACAGCCAATGTTCCTGTACCATACAGTACTTCTGGTCACACCACTGTTTTGCACATCTTACATTTCAGCTTCTTTGGCATTCTTCTGTCAAACACTACACCTGACTCTCTGTGCCAGTTGGCTGCAGCCCATCTGATTCTAGCTTTCACCTCCACATTCAGACTTCCCTTCTCCTCCATAACCCCTACCAGATACTTTAAGCTGTTAACTTGTTCCACTATTTTTCCTTTTTATCTCACTTCTCAGCTCCTTCTGAACTCCACTATTTGCTGTCTTTACCACTGTCTTATCTGTACTCAGTTTCATCCCATGTGCCTTCAGGTTTGCATTCCATTTGCCTATCCTTTGCTGAAGTTCATGCTCAGGGACTGCCTGTAATGCCACATTTGTCTGTATACAGCAACTCTGTTGATCTGTCCTGTCTGACCTGTTTATTAATATAGTCCATCACCAGTATGAACAGCAGTGGGCCCAGAAATGAACCCTGGTGCACATCCACTCTCACTGGGAACCCCACTGTGAGACTGAACACTGTTTGTACTTGAGTCATTGAGTTCTTGTATACAGCCTGCACTAATTCTATCAGTGTTTCTGATATTTCATACCACTACAGTACTGCCCAAATCAGCTTTATTGAGACCTTGTCTTATGCTTCCTCCAAGTCTAGGAATACTCAGTTGGATTCTTTGATCATTTCTAGCCCACTGTCCTCCTTTTTGTGTCACTATATCCCTGTCAGGATATATATGTCATATATTTTATCTGCCCCTTCTGTCATCCTTATGTCCTTCTTAGAACACACAACTTCCCCATGCTTCCGTTTCTCTCCCTACCCTTTAAAAAATAAAAGGCCATCTGTCTCCAAAACTTAAATAAACATAAATAAATAAATAATAAACTACTTCTTCTGCCCCATACCACTATTATTTTACCTTTTTCCTTCTGTGTTTTATTCTGCTTGTTCTTCCCTTTCCAAATGTCCTGTCACTCACATTATTTCCCATTTATTAAAGAAAACTAGCTTGCACATTGCTGTGTAGCCATTCTATAGACTTCCAGCTATACCTATGTTGCAGATATGTGGTGCTTCGATGTGCATGTGAAGGCATATTGAATCAGTAATGCACTCACCTGCATAGTAACTGATCTGTATACATCATTACTGATCTGTATGCACTAAGAGGTCTATAGAGTATGGCTATACATAAAGATTTTTTTGAGTTACAGTCCCAAAACATATTTATACAATGAAAACTAGTAGAAAAAATTACAAAAAATACAGAAAACAGTGGATGAAGTAAGCTAGTAATGTATAAAAGTGTGCAGGTATGTGCATGAGTGTGCATGAATGTTCATCAGTATGGTAAATGGGGGGAATTATACCAATACTACATGGTAACAGTGGCATGAGAAAAATGTGTTTTGAATTTACCATTTAAATCTTTGGTGTGGAGCTGTAAATATGAAAACTGTCATGGCAGTTTTTTTTTTTGCAAAGCACTGACATTTTTTGAGTAGTTATTTACTTATTTTTTTATGCACACTAATACACACAGATGGATATTTACTAGATGATATTATTAGACAGATGGATTTTTATATTTACAGTGTTCTAGTTAGATTATGTTTATGGTTAGATAGCTATGTGTTTATTCTTGATTTTAGTTCTTGTCACAACCTGATAAATGCTTTATTGTATTAGGTAGCCGAAAATTATTTTAGTTAAAAGTCTTTTTATGTGTAGTTTATGCTTTTCTTAATACCTAATTTTGGAATGTGGGTTGGAAACAGGCAGTGTTTTCCTTAACTAAGATTTAGTCTGAGCTAATAAGTAGTAATGTGTGTGGGGGGTATTGTTGTTCTAAAACGCACTTTTGCAGCCCTGTTTATACTGTTTGCCTTGAATAGACTGGTTTAAAATTAAACAATATGTACATTTTCCAAACCTACTTTTAAGTATATAAAATATGATATGTTTAACATTGTTTAAAATATTTCTGATTGTTTGTTCTGAGGATCACTTGTCTGTGATAAATAAAAGCTTGTTGCTTTGGAACACTACCATGGGTTTCATGATTTTTGGAAATTATTGTGACTGAGCTCATCAGCAAAGTTTTAGGACAACTAGTTTCTTTGTTTTTTAAATATCAGATACTCCTACCCTGTATGTTGTTAACTAAGTTTCTCAAAGACTACACCACAGGTCCTATTACAGCAGCTCAGACTACATTCTGTGACTGCCAGTGTAGCCTGGCTCTGCTAGTTCATTTCAGCTTGGGAAAGTATCAACAAGGACCACCGAGTTGTAGATGAGGTAACTCCTGGCCACATTATGGAGTTCATCAGTTCTTTTCCTAGAAATAATTCCAGTGAAAGTCATATATGTGCCTGTCTCAGCAGAGTTATTAGGAGAGGCCCAAACTCTACTCCTGAAGGAAGGGTAGAGACTAATCTTTATTTGGAACATGATTGGGATTCTACTACTGGAATTTTATGTTTCCGAAGGGGCAGACTACTTGTATTTCATTATGGACTTCATTGACTTATGACTTCAATCAGCATATCTAATGTATTTGGTTCAGGACAGTGACTCTTCAGTGTTTTATGCTGCTGCTGCCACAGGGGCTTTGATAATTTTAATGGGTGTGATACTTTTCCATTGGTTATAATTATTGTTTTACATCTGTCTGAGGTGTACATTGGTTTGATCTGTATCAGCATCCCTTCCCATGGAGAGTGTTCATATCTGTGTTTTCTTCCGTGCTCACAGTGTTTGCTGTTGTGACTGAAACTTTGAAGAAGTAAGGACAATGTGGCGTCTAATGCAGGAGAACAATATTCTCCCACTATTCTATAAACTGCAGGTGGCCAGGTGGAAGGTAGGAATGGAAACATTCTTTATCTTGGCCTGTGAGATTTGTTTCTGCCTTTCTGCCATTCCATTTGATTTCTATACCTGCTCCAGTATTCAGGAAGAATGACCATAATTTGTTCTTGTTACCCTTTGGTGTCTGATTTCAAGCATTTTGGTCTCTCTAAGTAGAGAAAGTGCTTCTGTCCTAGCCATGGATGTGTCCATGTTTGAGGTGAGATCTGACAATACCTGAAGAACCTGGCTTTTGCTGTAGACACCATGATTCAACAGGATTTAAGCTAAGAAGTCTTTTAGCTGCTTTCTTATGCCTTCAAGTAGAAATGTTTCTCAATCTAGGCAGATCCATACCCATGCTACCACAATCAACTTGCAGGTGATCCTGATATACCTTAAGCACATATTTGATGTGGGTCTGAAATATTCCAAGGCAAGATGCATGTGCCATGAGGAGGGTAGGACTGAAATCTGGCATGACTAGTCAAGCAGCATCTTAAGGTAGTGATTTCATTCCATCCTCCTTTGAGGACACTTTTCTTGTGTGATATCTGTACTTCACTATAGATAGACATTTGGTTCCCATTTGAGCTTGCTGTTTCAGTGGAATTGAAGCTTTTCTCTAGGAAAACATTCTTGTGGCCTGCTGTTTGGATCTTAAAGCTTCAAGTTTTTACAAAATGTAGCTCCCACTGTATTTCATTGTAGAAGTAATAGACTGTAGGTTTCCATTACACCACAAGGTGGAGCTCCTTTTCAGGGATATAAAAGACAATTTTGAAAATGATAAGTGAAAGAGGAGACTGAGATACTAGCTGAAGGAGGGAAGACTGAAACAGGGAGCTGAAGGGAAAAAGGGCCTTGCAGCATGACTGGATTTTCTTTCTAGTGCTTTGGGACAGGGAAGTGAAGTAGCAGATTGTGTCTGTCTGTTGCTGAAATCCTGGATGATGGTATTTTGTGGAATCAGGAGAGAAGTCTGAAACCAGTAGTTCCACATCTGCATATGATTTGGCAAGAAAAGGAGTTCCTTTGGGCCTAGTACAGAGAAGCCATAGCTTCGGGCCTAGTACAGAGAAGCCATAGATGATTACTAGAGTTCTGACAGGTGATTTTCTACTTTTCTCATAAGAGGAACCATGGTGCCTGGTCACTAGGATATTCTCGCCGGAGTGGTGAGAGGCTCTGGCCGTCATTTTATATTTTTATAAGATTGTGGATCCCCCCCCCAAATGCTTTGTGGATTACAAATAACTGAGATCCATATGAGCTCCAACTTGGGCCCCATCATGCTGGCAACAAGACTGTAAGTAGTCACTGGCCGGTGAGCAGGCTATAATAGAGTGTTTCATAGTTGGTCTGTTTAGAATTGATCAAGAGGGTTGAGGGTGTTAGAACTGCTCAATGACACTGCATTTTCTCATATTTGTATTGTTGCAGTATAAATCTTCATTGTTCAATGACATTGCATTTTGCTTGTGTTAGGACTGCTGCCTTCAAGAATTTTGCTGCTCAATGACATTGCATTTTCTCATATCTGTATTGTCGCATTATAACTTTTTTATTGCTTAATGACATTGCATTTTTTTCCGTGTTTGTATTGCTGCATTATAAGCTTTACTGCTCATTGATATTGCCTTCTTTGTGCATATTTGAATGTCTAGACCTTTTTCTGTTGAGTTCTGGGGAAGAGGGTGAACATATGTTTTCATTGCAAGCATATCTCACCTTGCCTTATTGATAACTAGTGCACTGTTGAAATAATTTGTTTGTGGTTGTGCTATTGCCTTTTAAGCTAGATGTGTCACCTAGAATAAAATCTGTCATTCTTGCCACCTTGGTGTGTTGGGCCTATAGGGGTGTCACCAGAGTCAGGTAGGAAGGAACCCATATCTACTTCAGCTACACCTGTGGGTGCGCTACATTTGGGGGCTCATCTGGGATCACCTGTACTGCCTTGGACTCCACCCTATTTCTCTGTACATGTGGAAAGCAAATCCAGCAGAAACATGAACCCAGAAGTATCCACTAAATGGTGCAAACAGCACAATGCTCAGTCAGAGCATTGCTTAGTTCTGGTGTTGCCAGGGGTTACATGGACTGATATGCAAATACATCAAGTCACAGGATCCTTACCAGTTGTAGGCCGTGGATTTTTATTAGACAGCACTATGGACCCTACTGAGCAGAGCACATTGGCCTTATTAAAATGGAAAAGTCCTTTAGTGTATGAGCACATACCTTCGAGTGTACAAATTTCAGGTGATAATGCAGTCTGTGTGGTAATTCCTGAGAAGTGCACTATCTCAGCAACAGAGAAAATACCTGTGAAAGCTATCCAAGTACATCAGAACCTTACACCAGAAGCTGCAGCTTCACTGCCCATAAATACTATAGGGCCTGAAGTTTTGAATGCTTTGGGGGTATTGTAGAAAAATGCTTAAAGCCTACACAGCCAGTCACTGGGTTTGGCTACCGCAGATTGCATTTCTTTTCTGGCAAACAACCCACACATCAGGGAGAGGAAGATTTTGAATTCTGGATGAAGCAGGCTTCACAACCCCTAGAGGAGTGGGGTATCCCAGAATCTCAGAAGAAGCAGCGGATAGCTGAAAGTCTAAAGGGATTAGCTGCAGATACCATATGCAACCTAAGGATGGGTAAGCAATATTGCACGGCCGAGGAGTATTTAGGAGTACTGCAGGATGTGTTTGGAAGGACCGAGAGGGCTGCTGACCTACTGTATCAGTTTGAACATACATACCAAGAAGTTGGTGAGAAATTATCTGATTACATTAAGTGATTAGATAAAATGCTCCATCAGATCATCCTAAAGAAGAAGGTGGATCTGAAAGTAGCTGACCAAGTACGGAGCGGCCAAATTTTACAGGGAGCTCAAGCTATGGAACCCATTGTGTGGAGAATGAGGATGAGAAATAGGGAAGAGAGTCTAACTTTTCTCAGTTAGTTAAAGAGGTGAGGGAAGAGGAAGCCCTGTTGGAAGCCAAATCTCAGTGTTCAATAGCAACTAAATCAGTGAGTGAACACCAGCAGGAGCCTATAGCCATACTCATTACTCAAACAGCAGTCATGGCCCCGAGTGTCCGCAAGGTAGCGGTGTCATAGTTGCAGATTCAGGTGTCTTCCCTGACCAATGCCATAGCTCAAGTCACCAAGACAGTTGCAGAATTGCAGAAAGCCATGGTAACTTTAGCTGAAGGGAGGAATACATCAGCTATTATCTCCACAAAAGGACTCTGTGAAGAACTGAATCAGCCAATGTTCCTACTGGATTTTGCTTTTGCTGTGGGGATGCAGGGCATATAAAGCGACAGTGTCCTAATGCAGAGAACTTGAAAAAAGTGAACAAACTATTATTGGCTAGTGCAAATGCAGAGAAACTTCATAGGGCCTCAGTGAAGGAGGCAGCTGAGTGCCCATTTACAAAGAGCTCCATAAAACCTAACATCAAGAGACAGCATCCTGGATCTCCTTTCTACACAAACCCTTGTAATAGAGGAGATAAACTACCTACTATGCACATTTCTAGGTCATCTGAGGTGAACAACTGAATTGGAAAGCCATCTCAGCCAAAATCTCAGCATCTGAGACTGCAAAGCATTACTAAGCAATAGTCTTGCCCATTAAAATGGCGAGGTCAACCTGTGGTACCTCAACCACATGCTGACTGACATACAGCTGAACAGCATCGGAAACAGAAACTACCCGATGACCTACTGGGACCATCCCCTGTCGTGTCAGTAAAAATAGAAGGAGTGTATAGTAAAGCACTGTTGGATACTGGTGCACAAATCACCATTCTGTACAGAGACTTCTACCAAAAATACTTAAAGCATTTGCCACTTGAAAAGTTAGAAGATTTGGAGATCTGGGGGCTAAGTGACATGAAGTTCCCTTATGATGGTTACGTCTCACTCAAGTTAGAATTTTCCATTTCAGTTGTTGGGTCAACAGAAGTTTTTGAAACACTCACTGTTGTGTGCCCCAGGCCAAAAGGAAAAGATCCAGCATCTATTTTAGGGAGGACAAATACTGACCTTGTCAGAAGAATGCTAATGCCTCAGTTGACCCAGGAACATCCAACACTACATCCTCTTCTGAGACCAGTTTTCTGTGCCCTTCAAAGGGAGGAGAATAGTAAGGAAGATGAAACTGGTCATGTGTGGACCCTGTCTGGGAAAGACCATATAATTCATCCTGGTCAGGTCACCTGCTTGAGAGCCAAAGTGAGTATGTGTGGACAAACAGTTTCCTCTCATCTCATGATGGAAACGGATCCAGAAATTGACTTGCCACCGGGGCTGGAACTAGTCCCAGAAGTCTGGCCTATGAACAAGTTAAAGCATCTTTATGACACTTTGCCTGTGGGGTTAAAGAATAAAGGAAGTACTCCCATTGTCCTGCATTCACAAGTGCATTTGGGAAATGTTTATGCTGCCACTCCCTTACCTGCTTCTGTGTTGACAAGGAATGAGAGCAGGTACAACAAATTGAAGCTGGAAGATATTGATATAAGAGGTGGTCTCTTGCCCCCTGAGTGGCTAACCAGAGTTAAAAAGCTAATAATGAAAAAGAAAAATATTTTTTCTACTAGTGAACTAGATGTGGGTTGTGCAAAAAGTGCAGAACACCGAATAAGAATAAAAGGGGACCGGCCTTTCAGGGAACATTCCAGAAGAGTAGCTCCAGGAGACCTGGAGGACTTAAGAAAACATTTGGAAGAACTAAAAGCCGCAGGGATAATTTGAGAGTCAAGAAGTCCATATGCCTCTCCCATTGTCGTTGTCAGGAAAAATAATGGGTCAATTTGCATGTGTTGACTATTGTACTCTGAATCAGTGAACCATTAATGACCAGTACACAACTGCCCGGATTGAAGATGCTCTAAATTGCCTGGTGGGCAGTAAGTGGTTCAGTGTGCTAGACCTAAGGAGTGGATACTGTCAAATCCCTATGCACCCAGAAGATAAAGAGAAGACTGAATCTGGCTTTTCCCATGGAACAGGTAACCCTTAGTACTAACCTAGATTCCTACCATCTCTGAAGTCATTCCATTCACTCTACTTACTTTGCTAGGGCATAAAGAGCTATTCATAGTCTACCAGCTCAGAATTGTATCTGAAGTGGGTGTCTTTGTCAAAGGGAGGGAAGAGCTTGCAGTTCATAGACAAACAATGCCTCAGTGGACTGCCTACTGCATTGTCTTTTGCCATCAGGCAGTGAACCATACACTGGAAAATGCTGTAGTCAGACATTTATGCCTCTGTCCCCTACTCTTCAATGCACATCATATAGTGCATTACAGTTTCAGTCATGACTTTAGAAGTTCGTATTCCTTTGATATGATTGTACTTCAGAACTTGATCTTCTGAACATTGTACTTGATGGGCTCTCTGAATCTGAGATTGGAACTGTATCCATTTTACCAGTAAGGCACAGACTTGCAGGACATATTTGCCTGGCTGAGGTAACTTTTTCAGGTTAGTGATCTCCTTCCCTTTTTTCCAATACTGCTATTCATCAGATCTCATTGGACTTTCTCCACAGTTGCTCACTGGATGGACATGACCCCTCACTTCTTTTGGTAAAATTATCTTTTTGAATGATTTTCAGTGCTGTTAGTGAGTATTCTGTTTCTTTGGCTAAGATAAGGTCAGACAGCTCCATTTATTTTTTCTTTTAAGAAGGCTCTGGAGTTTATTTTTGTAAATTATCTCCCCTGGTTGCTTCCTCTTTCACTTCAAAATTTGGTGTCAATTAAACTACCTGATAGAGTTATTGTTTTTCTTCAGTGCTCCATTTATAAATCTGCTCATTGCAGCTGGTGTTATTGCACTACAGGTAGTTATGTGTGGCAGTTTCATTGTGTTGCAGAAAAATTATGGCTCATGTTTATTCTTCACTAAATACATAACTTGTAATTTCTTCACAAATGAATTAAATAAAATGTTTATGATATGTTTATGTCAAAGGAAAGGTGAAAAACAGATGCATAATTATGGAAGGTATATTTTCATATGATTAAATAATAGCCTTATATATTTAAGTGCCGTACAAGTGCATTATCTAATTAGCAAACTATAGTGTAGGCTGGAAGACCAATTAGCTGGACTCTGCCTTAACAAAAGCACTATGGGAGCAGCAAAGGCTTTAGTCAGTATGCAGAAGCCTTGGAATGAGAGGTCCAAGATGTCCTTAGCAAAGCAAATGGGGCTGTGCAGCAGTTCATTGTATGCTAACACATACTTGATCCCCTTTGAAAAACACCAGGTACTAAGCCAATTGTTGAAATCAATCATATTTTGTTTGTATTTTGGATCATTCCTGGTAAAGGCAGGATAACATTCAATACCAGAATCTTTCCTGCATTTGTAACATGCATGGAGAGCTTGAAAATGTCTCTCTGCATTTCCCTTAAGGTTTTATGTGCCAAGTCATTTATCCCCACATAGATCAACACCAAATTATAGTTATGTTTGTTCATATAAGTGGTCTTGAAGGTCCTTCAGACATCAGAGATCTTGGCACTGGAAAGACAAAGTACAGTTGTGCATGCAAACATACTATAACAGTAGATGTTTGAATAGATCATTGCTGCAGTAGCCTTAAGTAATGTGAGATGTCCATCAAAGGATCAGACCATCCAGGCATCCTTCCAAAGCTTTAGGGCTCCTTTCATGTACCACAGGTGTACGTGAAAGGAGCATAGAAAACCAATGGCTAAAATGACAATACCTCTTGGGTTCTTGTCTCAGAAGAAAGGGATACTAGACCCCTACCAGATAGGAACATTAAAAAATCCCACACCCTGTCCAGCAAATAAAAAAAATAGGGGTATGGGTATAGGTGTAGGGAGTAGCTACTCCAGCAGTAATCTATTCAAACATCTACCATTATAGTTTGTTTACTTAACACAACTGTCCTACACTATCTCCAAGTAGCTTTAAGCAACATGGGATGAATATCACAGATTAATGAGCAAGGGAAGAGGAAGCTGGATCACAGTTCAAGATACCTTGGAGAATAGTCCTAGCAAAGCCTGCTCTAAACCTAAAGAAGGAAACTGTTTTTTAGTGCTTTACAAAAGTATACACAGTAGACCAAGTTGCAGCATCTAGTATGTTTTTAGAGTCCACCCTTTTCCAAAAAGCCACAGAAGTAGCCAGGGCTCTAGTAGAGTGGTCCCTGGGTTTGCTTGGACGTGACTTGTTATGGTGAGAACAAAAGTCCTCAGACTGGGAATCAGTATATGATAGGAAAGAAATTATTTTTTTCTGAGAGGATTGTGATGGCCATGCCCTGGCCCAGCAATCAAGGAGCCTCAATCCTCACCACTATCACCAGGGAGGGCATCTCATATGAGAGGAAAGGATAACCAATACACACAGTAAAGTACAATTTCCCTTAAGTGCACACAGAGATCACAGTCAATCTGGGGCTGGCTGCTCCCTTGCTCTCCAGGTCCCCAATAAGACTCCCCACTGGCACAGCTATAGGGTCCAGATCTCATCCTAGCTGGCACGCTAACCTCCAGTACCCACTCTGTCCAACCAGTGCTTTGTTCCCCTGCCCAAGTAGCTGACACACACACACTTTGAGATAAGTATTTATACAACTTCACAGACACTCCTGGGAAAGGCTGACACCGATTCTCCAGCTGTTCCCCTTTACCCAGACTATACAGTAGTAATTACTGCCACCACCAGCTAATAATTATCAGCTACCCAAAGGCCCTTAAAAGGGTGTCCAATTATTACTGTGCAATATTATTATCCAATTGGTAATTAATCAGTCAAGGCTTATTGGAGTGGCCTTGTACAATAAGCTCTATAAAAATGCAATGTACTCTAGAGCTTACTTATCTCTACACAAACCAGCCAAATGTAAAAGGTTTTTAAAATATTTAATAATAAATACTTAAAACACAAGATACTACTACTACACCACAGTGCTATTCAAGAGTTAAGAGATCACCAGAGATCACACAGAAGCTTAAATTAATTCCGTAGTACAGTTCTGACAAAGCAGAAAAACACTTAGTCTAAACTGTATAGTCCTAGCTATTTCTACAAGAAAACATACTTCTAAAATAACTTACTTACATAGAGCAAGGCAGTGCTGAGCTGAATAGTCAGATCAAAATGCTTAACAATCTCTGGATCTCACTGTTTAAATTGAAACTCCAGTTCTGATAAACATTGCATAATCTTTCTCACACTTCCTGGAGTTCCCAGGCTACACATTAACTGCATTTACATTCTTTTACACTTAGAGCAATAAAGGACATTCCACATATAAATTCTGGTCATTAGCTTTAGCCTTAAAACAATAGGCAGGAAGCCCCCATCCAGCCGGTAAAACATCAAAGGCAGTGATGAAATAATTTTAATTGCAAAAGAAAGATTTGAAATGCTTGACTTAGTTTTCCTTACAACAGATGGCAATGTTGCCACATTGTTGAAACAGCATTTCTTTACATTTAAGACACAAGCCTGTATTTTACATTTATTTTTGCAAATGCCAGAATTATGTATCAAATTCTATTTGATTAGGCTGGCAGCCTTCACCCCTTCTCTACCAGTCTTCACATCTCTCCCCCCAGGAGAACTCAAGCTAGTTTTTCAAGTGACCCTTGACAAATGCCACTTGAGAGGGTTAGGTCTATCTGAGTGTACCTCACCCCATTCCCTGTCTTGACAGCCCATCTGCATTGGCATTGCTACTCCCACTGCAGTGCTGCACTGACATATCACATGCTTGCAACCACAGGCTCCATCTTAGCAACTTGGCATTTTGCTGACTGGCTCTGTTTAGCCATGTTAGAGGGTTGTGATCTATCATAACAATGAATTTTCATCCATACAGATAAGGCTGAAGTTTCTGCAGTGCCCACACTATGGCTAGACATTCCTTTTCGACAGCTGCATAGCATTCCTCCCTGGGTTGGCGCCTATGACTGAGATAAACCACTGGGTGCTCTTCTCCCTCTGAAGAAATCTGGCTAAGTACAGCCCCCACCACATAGTTCAAAGCATCCACTTGCACAACAAATTTTTTGCTGTAATCTGGACTGGCTAACACAGGGGAACCTCCCAAAGCTTCTTTAACCTTCTGAAATGCCTGCTCACATGCTGGGGTCCACACTGCCTTATCTGGTCTGTTATTCCTTGTCAGGTCTGTGAGGGGAGCAACTATGGTATTATAACTGGGGACAAACTTTCTGTAGTACCCCAATGTCCCTAAGAATGCCCTCACCTGCTTTTTAGTAACAGATGCAGGCCATGCCTGAATGGCTTCCACTTTGGCAGGTTCTGGCCTTATCTTACCATTCCCCACTCTATGTTCTAGGGAGGAAACCTCTGCGATACCCACCTGACATTTGCTTGGCTTAATGGTCAACCCTTCCCTCTGCAGTCTGCCCAACACCTCCCTGACATGCTGAAGGTGCTCTGGCCAGGAATAGCTGTACATGACAATATCATCTAGGTAAGCAAGGGCAAACCCTCCTGCTCCTGCTAGGATATTATCTACTAGCCTCTGGAAAGTTGCTGGGGCATTCTTTATCCCAAAGGGCATCTTTGTGAACTCATACAAGCCAAAAGGAGTTACAAAGGCTGACTTATCTCTAGCACTGGGAGTCAAGGGCACCTGCCAGTAATCCTTGGTAAGATCAATGGTGGTAAGATACTTAGCCCCACCCAGCTGCTCTAGGGCCTCATCTGTTCTAGGCATGGGGTAAGCACCTGTCTCGGTGTGACTATTTAATTTCCTGTAGTCCACACAGAACGTTGTGCTGCCATCCTTCTTTGGCACCAGCACCACTGGGGAGGCCCAGGGACTGTTGGACTCTTGAATCACCCCTAGTTCCAACATCTCCTTACCTCTTCCCTCAGAGTTTGTCTGACTCTTTCAGGCACCCTATAACGGGCCTGCCTAATAGGTCTTTGGGGTCCTATATCCACCTGGTGCTGCACCAGATGGGTGCACCCTGGTTTCCCAGTGAACATGTCCCCAAATTCCTGCAACACTACTCGGCTTTCTCGAACCTGGGTAGAAGATAGCTGCTGGGACATTGCTACCCCTACCACTGAGGTGTCAGCCCGAGCCTCACTGAAAAGATCAGTCCCCAGATCTCCCTCAGACTCCACCTGCAATCTACTGCAAATGCTCAGCACAGGGGCCTCCCTATCATGGTAAGGTTTAGTCATGTTAACATGGTACAATTTGTGCCCCTGCCATATGCCTAGCACTTCCACCATGTAGTTAACAACACTTATCTTTCTTACCACCTTGTAAGGGTCCCTCCCAAGCTGCTTGCAGTTTGTTGTGTCTGATGGGAATGAGAACCATTATCTGCTGCCCCACAGCATACTCTCTAGCTCAGACATTATTGTCATACCACACCTTTTTCTGTTGTTGGCCTTCTGCCAGGTTCTCCTGGGACAAGCCCATGAATTCCCTGAGCCTTGTCCTGAGGTTTAGGACACATGCCACAACAGACTCCTTGTGAGACTCACACTCACCTTCCCACTCATCTTGAATTAAATCTAGAGGTCCCTTCACCCTATGCCCATACAGCAACTCAAAGGGTGAAAAACCTGTGGATTCCTGGGGAGCCTCTCTGTAAGCAAACAACAGATGGGGCAAATATTTATCCCACTCCCTCTTAAACTGCTCTGCAAATGCCCATAGCATGGACTTGATTGTAGAGTTTAACCTCTCAACAAGACCATTAGTCTGCGGACGGTAGGGGGTGGTCTTCATGTGGACTTCCACAGACAAACCAGCAGGTCTGACATGAAATTGGCACCTCTGTCAGACAGTATTTCTTTTGGGAAACACACCCTGCTGAAAATCTCTAACAAAGCATTTGCCACCTTCTCTGCCTCAATGGAGGACAAAGCCACTGCTTCAGGGTATCGTGTAGCATAATCTACTACCACTAGAATATAATTTTCCCTGTGGAACCTGGGGTACTCAGAGGACCCACAATATCCATAGCTACCCTCTGAAATGACTCCTCAATCACAGGCAAAGACATCAAAGGAGCTCTCATCTTGTCTCCTGCCTTGCCTACCTTTTGGCACTGCTCACAGGTCCTGCAGTACCCTGTTACATCTCTGGAAATTCCAGGCCAAAAGAAATTCTGCATAATACGCCTCTTTGTACATTTTATGCTCATATGACCTGCAAAGGGAATATCATGAGCTATGGCTAGAAGAACCAGATGGTAGGCTCTAGGCGCTACCAACTGCTGTACTCTCTCACCTTCTAGCCCTCCCTCAGGGATCCACTCTGTGTATAATAACCCTTTGTCCCAGTATACAGATTCCCCCTTTCCTTGAGAATCAGGTCCCTCCCAAGCTACCTGCCTCAGGCCTTGCAATGTAGGGTCTGAGAGCTGAGTCTGTCTCAACTCTCTCCTTGTAACCTTTTCCAGCTCCCCTTCCACAATAAATCCTGTATCCTCTGACAGCGATGCCTCACTGTCAGCCTGGGTACTACTACTCATCTCTACCTTTGCAGTCACTCTGTCCAATGGAACATCAGTAGCCACAAGCAGCTGTGGCTTACATTCAGTTTCACTGCTACTGCAAAGCTTCCTCCCTGAAGCAACCACCTCACCAGACCTGGCTGAAAGTATGCGGTCTGTCTGGGTCTCTCCCAGGCTACCAGACCCACATGCTTGTCTCCTAGCCTGACCCCGTGTAACTGCATAAGTATGTGGTACTGCCTCATCCAAACCCTTCCCTCTCCAGACATCTGCAGGATGGTAGTTTAGTACCCCTGTTGTCTCAAAACAAGCTACTATTGGCATTTTGTCTTTCTCACTTACTGGCTCCCTCACCTTTGGTTCTCCACCTTGCCTCTGTGGGCACCTGTATGCCACATGACCCCACTGGTTGCATTCATAACATTTAACCCTAACTCCTGGACATGTACCTGGACTAGTGGCTTCCCCTGCTACTGGCAGATTCTGTTGTGGCAGTCTGTGCTGCCCACCATGGGTTCCTCTAGACCCATGAGCAGCACTGGGCATCCACTTCCTGTGCACGGCTGCTCTGCTGGCCAGGTATAGGTCTCCCTTCTTCCCCAACTCATCTGAAGTAAGCATATTGTCTATTAGCTAACCAGATCCTCATGTCCACAGGCAAAGTGCTAAGGGCTTGTTCCCTCACCAAAAGGTCTGCCAGCCCTTCAAAAGTGGTGACCTGAAATCCACTCACCCAGCTATGAAAATAAGTGCTCAGTTCAGCAACATATTCACACACACTTTCATCTGCCTTGTGTCTATGCTCACAAAACTTTTTCCTATACATTTCAGGTGTTAGCTTAAAACATTCTAAAAGACATTTTTACAGCAGTATAATCAAAACAGACAGAGTCAGGCATTTAAGCCAATGCATTTACATCTTTACCATGGAGTAAGGGGGTCAGGAACCGTACCCAGAGCTTTTGGTCAACACTATACTGTGTGCATACCCTCTCAAACATATGAATGAAACTATCAAAATTATCTCCCTCTTTAAATTGTGGAAGAAATTTACTGACCTGTTGTGCTTCTGGGGTCCACATACTCCCTTCCCCATTACCTCCATGACTCTGGCGAAGAGTCAGCATTTCCCTCTCATGCCTTCTCCGATGCTCCTTTTCTTCAGCTTCTATCTCCAAACGCCTGGCCTCCAACTCTTTAATTCCAGCTGAATTTTTAAGTCCACTGCAGAAAGGTTGAGCTGCCCATTTTCCGAGGATACTGTATCTCCACTGCCAGTCTGATTGTCCTCCTGGATGCTATTTTCTGATGCAGCTGTAACCAAGGCTGCTATCAGGTTTGCCTTAGTCAGGTTTCCATGCCCCAGTCCCGTAGCCTGGCACATCTCCACCAGCTGGCTCCTTGTCAGCTTTCCATACTCCTCTGCTGACATGCTGCCTGCTCACCCTGACTAACCAAGCTAACAAAAGAAATAAAACAATTGTGATCTGAACTCTGAGTATTCACTGCATGGCTGTTTTAGTGTACAAAACACCTTCAAAGACCACTGTACATAAGCTACAGGATTCACTGTACCCACACCACTATAAGCCAATTAGTATTTACCAACTAATTAATATGTGATGTGGATATCCACCGCCACCACAAATGTGAAGTGGATCCCACTACTGCAAACCACATGTGGTGCCTGTGCCCTGGCCCAGCAATCAAGGAGCCTCAATCTTCACCACTAACACCAAAGAGGGTGTCTCATATGAGAGGAAACAATAACCAATACACACAGTAAAGTACAATTTCCCTTAAGTGCACACAGAGATCACAGTCAGTCTGGGGCTGGTTGCTCCCTTGCTCTCCAGGTCCCCAATAAGAATCCCCACTGGCACAGCTATAGGGTCCAGATCTCAGCCTAGCTGGCAAGCCAAACTCCAGTACCCTCTCGTTCCAACCAGTGCTTCATGCCCCTGCCCAAGTTGCTGACACGCACACTTTGAGATAAGTATTTATACAACTTCCCAGATACTCCTGGGAAAGGCTGACACAGATTCTCCAGCTGTGCCCCTTTACCCAGACTATACAGTAGTAATTACTACCACCACCAGCTAATAATTATCATCTACCCAAATGCCCTTAAAAGGGTGTCCAATTATTATTGTGCAATATTATTATCTAATTGGTAATTTGACTAATCAGTCAAGGCATATTAGAGTGGCCTTGTGCAATAAACTCTATAAATACGCAATGTACTCTAGAGCTTACTTATCTCTACACAAACCAGCCACAGGTAAAAGGTTTTTAAAATATTTAATAATAAATACTTAAAACACAAGATAATACTACTACTACACCATAGTGCTATCCAAGAGTTCAGAGATCACACAGAAACTTAAAATAATTCCGTAGTACAGTTCTGACATAACAGAAAAATGCTTAGTCTAAACTTTATAGTCCTAGCTATTTCTACAAGAAAACATACTTCTAAAATAACTTACTTACATAGAGCAAGGTAGTGCTGAGTTAAATAGTCAAATCAAAATGCTTAACAATCTCTGGTTCTCATTGTTTAAACTGAAACAACAGTTCTGATAAACATTACATCATCTTTTTCACCCTTCCTGGAGTTCCCAGGCAACACATTAACATAATTTACATTCTTTTACACTTAGAGCAATAAAGGACATTCCACATGTAAATTCTGGTCATTAACTTTAGCCTTAAAACAGTAGGCAGGAAGCCCCCATCCAGCCAGACCAGAGCCAAATTGTAAAATATCAAAGGTAGTGATGAAATTTGTTTTATTTCAAAAGAAAAATTTGAAATGCTTGACTTCGTTTTCGACCTGCTGACTAAATGTGCAGTCTTTAAGGTAAAACATTTTAAGTGACAATCACCCAACACACTTGCCCTGGTCCGCCACAATAAGTTCATGCATAAGCAGACCACTTTTCCACACAAAAAATAATAATAAGTCAGGAAAACACAGGGACTCAGAATCAGCTTATAGCAAATAAAATGCCCAATAAACAAAAGTGTGCAGATAAGATGATAAAATAACCTGACAGGGAAATAACTTTTCTGGGAAAGAAATAACACAGATCATATAGTAATAATAAAATGTAAGCCCCAAAACAACAAAACCAGCAGTAAACATTTGTTATTTTATCTTAAACACACAATTTTACATACAGAATACCTCAGAGAAGATTGTCAGAAAAATTGAGCCCTGAGGTAAGTTATCCTGTTAAAAGTCTTCAAAAGTTCAGAGTTGTCCTACAAAAAGAAAAACATATTTCTCTGTCAAAAATAGACATGGAAGATTATCCATAATGGAGAACTTATCTGACCAGCTTTCTGAAGTGCTAGCTGACTGAATCTCCCAAGCCCAGCTAAGTAACACACTCTTCAGTGGCAAGAACGTTTTGAACTTGGTGCCCTAGCCACTGATTTTGTCTGCATCCCTTGTGCACACCTGTGGCTAATGCATATGGAAGGACCCTAAAGCTTTGAAAAGCTGTCTTTGTGGTTCAACCCTTGGCAGGATGTCCTATACTGCTTAAGAGTACTGCAACAGTGATTCAGTGATGAGTATCTCAGTCACCCCATTTTTGTCCAGGCTTGTGGGGGTTGAGTTTGTGTCAAAGGAAAAATAACTTCAAAATGATCAACACACGGCAGGTTCAGGCTAAGGCACTTTAATCTTGCAGCAAGGAGACAAAAATGTGCTAATACAGAGTTTGTCTAACTAAAATCAGGAAGTGAAGCCATTCTTATACATTTCTTACGAGACATTGCCTACTAAGCTGACGTAACAAATCACAAGATGTTTCAATATTATTTCATAGCAGCTGTTTGTCCATGATTTTCTGCTGGCATATCAAGTTTACAAAAAAACTTCCTAAGAAAAACAACGTGGCCTTGATGACCACCGGTCAGATATGACTTCTCACTATGCAATGTTACCATTCAAGGTACTATGGCTAATTTGAGCACAAAGCAAGTACAGATTATAGTTCATTTCTTTAAGCAGTCTTTGTTTGGTGTATCTTTTCTTTTCCGCAGCTGTGCATGTTCTCATAACACGAACAAAGCTGATTGTTCATAATCAATCACATTATAGAAAACAGTATTGTTCTAGTCATTCACTATTCATTCATTTTCCTGACCTAGCAGATAATCACCTGCTTCTCAGTAAATTTCCAAAAGGCATAAACATGAATTTTGTTGTGCTAGCAAATACTAGGTCAGAGAGCATCTTGCAATTTCAGAAAGCATACTGCAGTTTGAAAAAGCATCTTATAATTTCATACAGAGTTAAGCTATACATAAAATAGAATGAAATAATTTAACCCTTTTAGCTTCTAATAAGCACTAAACATATACATTAGTACATACTTTTCTAACAGTTTGTGTGCCATTCTATCGAGGTAACCATCTGCAGTACATTATTGCTAGTACAGAGTTTAAGTTACTTGGTTTGGGGCAATTTTTTCCCCTGATGACTCTCAACTGTGGATGTAAGTAGTATATGTTGTACTTACTGTCAGGACGTGTTTGAGCGTGAGGGCTTAGGCAATGAGATTTTACAGCCAGATCAGACAGTGACGTTATATGTATTTGTGTGGAGTGCTATGGAAGTGCTTGGTGCCTACTATTTGTATCTCTAACAGGTAGGTTTGTGATGGGGTTAGTAGTAGTTTATTGCCCAACTGCATCAAGCAATTGCTACACAAAATATACCACTTGTTATAAGACTGGTAAATGAGGGAAGACAATCCGGCTGATCTTCCATTTAGTCAAAAAATTGGGGAAATAAGCATTATCTGAACTTTGTAAGTGTGTAGAAATTTGGGGAAATAACACTTAATCCGAATGGTATTATAAGACTTATTGTAATATTTATGTAGTATAACAATTAACAAGTGGAGGTGTTCTACTAAGGAAGAAGTTAATTACAGTAACTTAATTAGGTCCTAAACAAAGAGGTAGCACTTTTAGCACAGCCTGCCAATGTGTATGGCTGTAGCTAGGCTAAACAGGAATGAAAGTTCAATTGAAGGGCCTGCTTTTATCAAGTGCAGGTTGGCACAGTGCATCTCAGTGTAATATATCTGAGCTAAGAATTAAATAAACCAATGAAAAAAAAAAAAAAAACAGCTTTTGTATCCATCCAATAAGTTCAACCTTCCGGAAATGGCAGATGCTTATCTTCTTTCTCTGCATTGTCACCATTATCCTTCAGACTGGCTGAACCTTTGCTAAATCAGTCACTAAGCTAAAATAATCAGAAATGAAGGGAAGACTAAATTATAAGTAGTATTAGAAATATCCAGGGAATTGTTATGGCTAGGCTTGCATAGGCCCTAGGGCCGATAGCCTAGTACCAACCTATGAACCTAATAGAACAGAAACAAATTAAGCACAAGGAACAATACAGTCAATAATAACTGAATTCAATCAGATGAATGCACAGTTCAACACTTCAGTTACAAGCAAAGAAAATAAAATAAGTAATCAAAACTCATATTGAAACTGCTAAAAAGAGCAGAAGCAGTTGCAATAGAGGGAAAATAGTAGACTTAGCAAAGGGAAACAACACAGCAAATAAATAATTTAGTCAGGCAACTGCAGAAACACAGTATTATAAATCCCAAGCAGTGCAGCTTAATCAGAAATGCACACTTGAGAAAGAAAATAAATGTTTTACTTTCAATAAGGCTAGCAAAGCACTATGAAAACTTTGGTAAATGATTAGAATGTGAACTTGATAGAGGTGTAACTCAGACTGGTATCAAAGATTTGGACAAGGTAATACAACACTGCAAGCACTGCAGCCCCCCACCACCCAAAAACAGTCCAAAGTGAAACATTTTCATTTGCTTTTGTATGTTTAACCTTTACTGGGTTCCTGGATAGAAATAAGCATCTGGATCACTATAGTTTGGTAAGCCACATTCCTGTCACCAGTGGAATTTGAAAAACCAAATGATTAACTTGAGGATTTGCAGGACTGGATAAGGCTGGTCAGACAGATGAATCAGTAGGGTTCTGAAGGGCTTCAACCTAAGAGGCTTATTCATTAGGTGAAGCAAATTTCCTAAGGCTAAAGCAAGGCTAAAATAATGTCCTTGGTCTTGCTCTTGTTTATTCTCTGTAAGAACCTGGTTATGATGCACCAAGGATTCCAGAAGACAATGCTTCAAGAGCAACATTCCAGGGCTGCTATACCACAAAAGGAATCAGGGAAAACTCGGTGCATACGGCAATGGTCAGGTAGATTGTACTAAGGATTCCCCATCAGTAGACAGGCAAACAACTGAGAGACCACTAGGGCAACATCAGAAAGCACTGACAGAACCATTCCATGAAGGAGTAGGTCTTTCCAGGACTGTAAACAGCAAACAGGAAATAAATCCATGGGCATGGCCCATCCCCATAGCATCACTGCTACTTCATAAAAGAGATTGAAGTGAGTTCCTTTTGCATAACCCTGCCAAGCTATTGTACTGTATAGTAGTCACATCTCAAGGGGAAAATCATGAAATGCTGGTGGAGTAAGAATGACCTCCCTTATCTCTAAGAAACTGATGTGCAGAATGTGCTTGTATTGTGACCATACACCTTGGACTATATGCTTTTGATAAAGCACATCTTAAGACTGCATCATCAACAGAGACAATCACAAAATGGTTAGAAAGTTGAAAGGAGTTACTTAGTGAAAGGTTGGAGTTGAGAAGCCACCAGACTAGGCGATTTCAACATGCCTTGGATATCCTGATTTAAGCTATTAACTCTGTGCATTGGCTCCATTGATGCTTTTAAGTCCATTACAGGACCTTTGTGTGATACCTTGAGAAGGGGACCAGGAAAACAGTGTCCACCATGACCCTCAGTGCCACAGATATGAGACTGTTGGCACAGAAAAATTGGGAAACAATACTCCCAATCAGAGGAATCCCATCTGAGGACAGATAGGCTTTGCAAGCAGTTTTCAGCAAAAAAAAAAAAAAAAAGTTTGAAATGGTTATAACTGAGACTTTGCAGTGTTCATGTTCATCACCCATCCATTGAAGAAGCCACCACATCATCTGTGTTGGCTTTGATTAAGCTGTCTTGTGTCTCATCAAATGTGCTGACATGGAAATAGCCTGCACTTATTACAGCAAATATTCAAGCCGACAAAGTACTGATTTAGGAAGTTTCTACTGTCTGCAACATTTTGTGATTGAGAGATGGTATGAGTTCAGACGGACATGCAACTTGCAAAAAATATTTTTTAACCAGTGCCATTGCTATGAATAACACAATGTCTTTAGTTTTCATGAATCTTCGAGTAATTTGTAAGTGATCACAGACTGACATAGCAGAAGACTTTTTCCAGGCTGCTGAAAACCCCTCTTCTGCTGACTGCTTTTATCAATACTGATATGGGCTCCTTTGTCTCTTCAGAAAGGGGAGTTATGAATTCACACATTTGATGACAACAGCCAGAAGGGATTACCTTCTTATTCACAGTCTTCCAGTTTTTATTTTAACTTGCAGTCTGAGAAGTCCCAACAGAGGAATTAAAGAATAATGTTAACAAATTCTCGGTTAAGTTTGTGATGTGAATCCAGGCATAATGGGGTATTATAATACTGGTTCCTACCACTCTAATTGCACCATCCACCACATCATGGGTTAAATGTAAGGATTGGTTAGACAAGGTAGGTAGACTGGCATGAGTTAAATGTAATGAGTGGTTAGACAAGGTAGGTAGAGTAGTCTGAGTAAAATATAAGGAGTGGTTAGACAATGTAGGTAGAGTGGTATGAGTTAAATGTAAGGAGTGGTTAGACAGGTAGTAAGGAGTGGTTAGACAGGTAGGTAGGTAGGTAGAGTGGTATGTTAAATGTAAGGAGTGGTTAGACAAGGTAGGTAGAGTAGCATGAGTTAAATGAAAGGAGTGGTTAGACAGGTAGGTAGAGTGGTATGAGTTAAATATAAGGCGTGGTTAGACAAGGTAGGTAGAGTGGCATGAGCTAAATGTAAGGAGGGGTTAGACAGGTAGGTAGAGTGTTATGAGTTAAATGTAATGAGTGGTTAGACAAGGTAGGTAGAGTGGTATGAGTTAAATGTAAGGAGTGGTTAGACAGTGGTAGAGGGTAGGTAGGAGGTGTGGTTAGAGGTAGGTAGGTAGGTAGAGTGGTATGTATGTAAGGAGTTAGGAAGGTAGGGCAGGGGTAGAGTAGCATGAGTTAAATGAAAGGAGTTGTTAGACAGGTAGGTAGAGTGGTATGAGTTAATAAATGTAAGGAGGGGTTAGACAGGTAGGTAGAGTGTTATGAGTTAAATGTAATGAGTGGTTAGACAAGGTAGGTAGCGTAGTCTAAGTTAAATATAAGGTATGGTTAGACAAGGTAGGTAGAGTAGCATGAGTTCAATGTAAGAAGGGGTTAGACAAGGTAGGTAGAGTGGTAAGAGTTAAATGAAAGGAGTGACTAGACAGGTAGGTAGAGTAGTATGAGTTAAATGTAAGGAGTGGCTAGACAAGGTAGGTAGAGTGGTATGAGTTAAATGTAAGGAGGGGTTAGACAAGGTAGGCAGAGTGGTATGAGTTAAATGTAAGGAGTGGTTAGACAAGGTAGGTAGAGTGGTATGAGTTAAATGTAAGGAGTGGTTAGACAAGGTAGGTAGAGTAGTATGAGTTAAATGTAAGGAGTGGTTAGACAATGTAGGTAGAGTGGTATGAGTTAAATGTAAAGAGTGGTTAGACAAGGTAGGTAGAGTGGTATGAGTTAAATGTAAGGAGTGGTTAGACAAGGTAGGTAGAGTGGTATGAGTTAAATGTAAGGAGTGGTTAGACAAGGTAGGTAGAGTGGTATGAGTTAAATGTAAGGAGTGGTTAGACAAGGTAGGTAGAGTAGTATGAGTTAAATGTAAGGAGTGGTTAGACAAGGTAGGTAGAGTGGTATGAGTTAAATGTAAGGAGTGGTTAGACAAGGTAGGTAGAGTGGTATGAGTTAAATGTAAGGAGTGGTTAGACAAGGTAGGAAGAGTGGTATGAGTTAAATGTAAGGAGTGGTTAGACAATGTAGGTAGAGTGGTATGAGTTAAATGTAAGGAGTGGTTAGACAAGGTAGGTAGAGTGGTATGAGTTAAATGTAAGGAGTGGTTAGACAAGGTAGGCAGAGTGGCCTAAGTAGAGTTGGGTATGTTACCCACTGTCAGACACCTTTGTCTGGTGCTTTTGCCCATTCATTCACAATCTCATACTGCAACCTCAATTCCACTCCTGTCATGGTATTAGAAACCCAAAAGACATAGAAATTAAACTGATAGTAACCTGGACTATGAACGTGATAAAGCATCCTCAGATAAATGGTTGAGCATTTGCAGACCTGCTTCCCAAAGCAATTCACCTCCCTAGATCCCCTATCTGGAAGGTGAATTGCTGAGCTGAGAGTGCCACTGCAGTGACAGTGGAGTAGGACAATGTAATCTCTGTCCTCCATAGTCTTCACCAATGCTTTTGCCATGAGAGAGATTAGAGGTGAGACATAAAACAGTCCCTTGTTCCAGCTGATTGGAGTGCTTCGGTAGTCCAGGTTCCCTAACATGGTTATTTACAGCATAATTTTTTGATATTGCACTTTTGGGGTCACAGACAAGTCTATCCAAGGAAATGTTAGATCTAGAGCACCCATCTGAAGGTTCGTCTATACACATTGGTAAGGATCTGTTATAAAGAGTGGCCATCTGGATGTCTCCTAAAGGAAAACATAACTCTTCTAGAAGGAGGCCATTTTGTAATGTCAGATCCCATGCTTTCCTAGCAAATCTGAACAATGAGTATGAGATCTTACACCTTACTTAATATACTACATCATTGTGGCACTGTGATCACTGCTGGCATACCCAGGCTCCTGCTGTCCTTGAAAGACTTGTAAGTATAGAACAGAGCATTTCCTCAAAACTAATATGAATGTTTACTGTAATAGAGTCCCACAATCTATGTATTTTCAAATCTAAGTTATTGACTGTCAGGGTCTGGGTTCATATGCAGGGGAGTCAAATACATCCCTAGGTTCTTTAAAACTGTGTCTGTACATCTAAGAAATTCCTTCTGAATGGATGGGATAGTAGAAATGGGCATATGCTGGGAAGATGACAATTAATGAGTTTCCTGAGGAACACATTATTTTCCCCATGTGAAGTTTAGCAAGAAGTACTATTAGATAGCGGCAGATATGTATTCCATGGCCATGAATACACCCTCCTTGCTGTAAGGCTCAACTTTTGAGCAATGTCTACAATTAAAGCACTTGAAGCTGATATCTGCTCTAGTGGAAAAGCTACTTTGCAGTGAGCAGTGTCCAGTAGGGTCTATGGTTTGGAAAGGGGACAAGTTTGACTTCTGGCAGCTGTTAGAGAAAACTCTAGTTTGTTATACAGGAAATGGTCAAGCTTAGATCTTCCATTGGGTGTGCCTGAGACAGAACCTGGATAAGGCAGCTATCCAGGCCAAAGGTTAACAAAAGTGACAAACATTTTGTGAATATCCAGGGACAAGTAAAGATTCCAAACACCAATGACATAACTGGAAGTGGAAATGGCCTATGCACAGACTGATGAATCTCGTGTGTTCTCCAAAGATACGATGTGAAAGTGCACATCTTCATGTCCAGCATTACCATGAAGGCCTGTGGTATTAAGAAGGATAAGAACCTCTAGGATTACGATCTTGAATTTTTGACTTGAGAACTTGCTTTGGGAAGAAAGATCTAGGTTGGATTTCCAGAGAATCTTTCCTTGGGATGAGGCCCTCTTCTGTAGATGATACTTGATCTTCTGTGGAGGATACTTGTTATATAGTTCCACAGAATACTGAGTAGTCTATCACTGTTCCTACCACTGGAAGCTGATCAGTAAGGACTGATTGTGCCCCCTCCCATGAAAGGAGGAGGTTTTAAAATGCAAGTCCTCAATCTGATCCACACATTTTTTTTTTTAAATACCTTTAACCTTCTGCCTTGAATTATGGGAAAAGGAATGGGTCTGCCTTGCAGTCAGAACTGGATGAAAATTTCTTGGGAAGAATGAGGTCTACTGCCTCTTCACCTTCTTTGCCTTTTACCCTGGCTTTTTCCTCCTCACAAACTGCTCCTTTCAATAGCTATGTTTTGCTTATCTTTATTATTCCCGATTTAATTTTTGTAGAAATGCCAGCTTTAGGTGTAATTTCTATTGAATTTCAGGGTTGGTGGGTGGAAAAAAAGTGCCCCACCATTAGAGTTTTCTTACTTTTTTGACTAACCATTTAAAGACTTCCTGAGCTGCTGGATCATAAAGCCACGAGATGTCAAAAGAAGGCATGTACATTTGTACAGTGATGTCCACGTGAAGGGGTAGAATTCTGAGCCAAGCGGACCTCCTAACTGTTTCAATAGCAGGTGCATCTCTGGCAAATGCACCTATGTTATCATACTTATACATTATGGCATGCTTACCTAACTTATGAACCATTTTAATAAAATTTGAAACCACAAGCAGCTCTACAGTCTCTTCCATTTGTTTCAAAATATAAAACTGAAACTGCAATCTGTTGATCTGGCAAGTGCCAAAGTGGTAGAACATTTTACTTTCCCTGTTTTGCAATGCATTGTTGATGGCACCAGTCTCAATACCATTTATGTATTCAGTGAGACAAAGAAAGACAGACACATGTGCGCACACACTCACACGCACGCATGCATGCACGCACGCGCACACACACACACGCACACGCGTGCATACACTCATGCACACACACATGCACACACGCACGCACACACATTTGGCTGCTTCAACTCTGTAAATGTTGTTGGGTATTCTATGTCGAGAAGGTTGGAAATCTTGGTTTAAGGGTGTATTTTCAAAGATATCCTCAAATGTCAGGAACATTAGAAAGAGGTGGTGGGTTCTGGTCAGTCAATGCCCATCAAATCTACATGCTTGTAATGAAAGTACAAAGGCTCTTTGCCTCTCTTCTCAGAGAACTCTCTCATAAAGCTAAGCATCAATCTGAAGACATCCTCAGAAGGGAAGCAAGGTGACAAAGATTTTTATTCACCTGTATTACATCCTATCACCTCACAGTAAGACGCTGTCCGGTTCAATTCTCAGCTAGAGCGTCTTCTGCGTGGAGACATGTGTGAATGGGCGTACCTTCGTTGAAGGTTGTGCGTCAGGCCTGACAAGCCGGTACGTAAAAATCAACTGCCAATCCTTAGCAGACCGGAGTTCCGCTGTGGCGACCCCTAACCGGGAAAAGCCGAAAGACACAAACAAGCATTGCATCCTATTGGATACTAAATTTGCAGTACATATGCTAATATACTGATTTCATTCTTGTCAGCAGTGCACAAAGTGGCTACGGTGATTCAGCATTCTTTCTTAAGATTAGAAGTGCTGGGTAGGAGGAAATTTAAAAGGTTGCATTCAACATACTGGTAATTCCAAAACGCCAGGGTAGACAGCACTGGCAGCTGTTCCCAGACTCCATTCCTGAGCTCACTTGCTAGGCTCTGTAATGTTGGGGTGTCATTTGGCCTAGAGGACACAGTAATCATGATTAATGGGTGTAACACCTAATCATGATTAATGGGTGTAACACCTAATATGCAAAGAATGTGATATCTCTTTCTCAGCAACTGCATTCTCTTTTGGATCTGATGCTGGGCCAGCTATCAGAAGTTTGAGACTGTCATCTAGTTGTGGTAGGGCAAGTACACTAGCTGTGGTCAAGCCCATTATCATAATTTTGGCCTCCAAAGGGAATTCAATAGATGGTTGGGTTTCAGGCTTTGGGGCCAGCAGCTTACATGTTGACAACTCCATAGAAAGTACACCTGTAAGCAAACAACATAACAGTAATCACTGCTGCAGTAGCATATCTATATGTGAGAATTAAAGTGGTTTAAGAATTTTCTTTGAATCAATGCATTCATCTTCTTGTATTCTTTGTGAACCTTAAAATAAGAGGGAATAGAATAAATACTACATACGTTGGATGTCCACAGACAACCCGGATACCACACTGGCAGCACAAGACTTTAGAGCATTGTACCAGCTTTTCATCTCTTCTAATGGAAAGAGGAAATAGGGGGCAGCCACTGTCAAAACAGAATTTCTAAATTATCACATTCCATCCATTTTACTATTTCCTTCATACTAAGTCGCTACTTCAGAAGGCTAAAGCAGACTAACAAGAGCTCTGGCTACTTCTAAGGCATTTTGGAAGGGAGTTGACACTAGATGCTAGGTGTGACTTGATCTTCTGTTCACACTTTCAAAAATATTCAAGACTGACTCATTTGCTAGGGACAGAGACGGATTTGCTATAGATCAGCTCTAGAAGAGTTCCTATACTCTGACCCTTCATCATCATCCTCCCTGACTAGCTAGGCATTGGCAATTGTCTTGTGTAACTTTATGCTACTGGAACAGTGATCTAATGATGAACATACTCACCAGAACAGATGTTCAAATAGATAACTTCTGCAGTATTACATCCCTTCTTCCATCCACCTAATATTTTTTTTGACAATAAGGGTAAAATCAAACCAACACAAAGCCAAAAAAACGGACTTGCTCGACGAAAGTATGATGGCACAAAATCCACAAAAACGAATGTCAGACTGGATAAGTACTTGACAAAGGTTTAATATAACAAATCCACAAAGCGAATATAAGGCAATATAAAATAAGCGCTTTCGTTTGGCTCCTGCCAAACTTTTTCAAAACAGTTACACATCACTTCCTGCTGTTTAAATAATTTCAGTTAATGATGTACGTAATTAAATTTGTTCAAAAAATTAAAGAAACAGCATGCCTAAAAAAACTTTGAACACTTTAAAAAAAGTGCCTACAAAGCAATGCTTTTACAAACAGCGCAAATGCCATCTGCGTAAATAATGCACTCAAATCTGTACCTAACAAATACTTATTAAGTTGCCAAAAGTGTTTATACATTCAAGTACATTTCTCAAATACACTTTTATAAACACTTTTGGCAACTTAATATTCTATTTAAAAGGTACAAATGTCACCAATAAAACAGCAATAAAAAGTAGTATTCCCAAATGGGTTGAAATCATTATGTGAAATGAAGTTCAGACTACTCCACAAGCAATATGCCCCTACATCATGGTGTGGGCACTCCCCAAAGCATGGAAACTCCTAGACAGACTGCAGTCACTTCCCTTCTCTACTCCTCAAATTGACCCCTCAAAGGATGGACACCTCTGCTGTGGCTGCATAGAGGATTACATAAAATAAAAGAACTTCTAATACAAGGTGGATGAAAAGAGTCTACCACCCTAGGTGTGAGCTACAAGCAGAAAGGGTATCTTTTTCCTGTGAATACTGACCTTGAAGGGTATACAGCAGGATAGACATACAAAAGCTAGAATGACAGTGAGCACCTCTGCTATCATACCTTAAGTTCAGCAGCATATAGCTGGTGTACACAATGGTGTAGTCAGGAAATAAAATTTTCTTCCAGGAATGCAATGAATTATCTTTATAGTGAATATCCCAAACTCCAGGTATGCATAAAACAGCATATGAAGGTAATTACCTGAAGCTAGAACTTTACAAAGTCCAGCATGAATTCCAAGGACTTCAGATATGAACCACAAACTCCCCTCTAAAAGAAACTGTCTCTGGACACATCCAAAAAGGGAAAAACTCTTGTGTCCTGTGCAGCCTTACATGTAGGACTACAGGTATGCACTTCATGAACCCCATGGGTGTCCTAGTTCATACTTTATTTCTCCTAAAGTAAAAAACATATATAAATAAATAAAATAAAATAGTAGATTACCTGGAGAGCTTAATGCGGATGTATTTTCAAAACTCAAAGATCACATTTAAGTCTCTTCTGCATAAACTTGGAAAAAGACTAAAGCATAACCATGCAAAAGAGCTTTCTGGGAGTGCAGAACTAAGGCTGCTCAAATGCAAAATATGCCCAAGGTTCTTTGATTACTCTGCACAAAAAAAAAAGAAATCTGGAAAAAAGTAAAGCCATTGCTGGTCTATTGGAACCTCTTGATTTTTTAAAGAGATTTTTGCATCTCCTTCCTTGTTTGATGTTTCTGATGCAGTGAGACCTTTGAGAAGGAAAAACATGGTGAAGCAGAATATAAGGGAAGAGAATGCTGAATCCTGTTGCTATTATCTTTTCTGTATATACCTCAATGACTACCTTTAATTAAACTGGTAGAGTCTTGGACTTTTAGAAGAGATTTCTGTTCAGGGCTGCAGCAGAGGCATCAGAGACAACAGTATCTAGATTTGCTGTCTCTGTCCATAAGATGCATGCTCTGAGAGGTCAGAAAATCCAGCAGATTTCCTGGGAATCATGGTCACAGTATCAGGGTTCTTGCAAATAAACTGGCGGCATTTCAACATGGAGATGACCATAAAAGAGGATTTATGCAAGAGCTGGCATGCTTCCTTTAGCTTCCTCTGCAGGAGGCTGCAAACAAACCATCTCTTTGCAGCAGCATCTGTAGTACTCACCCACATCTGGGGTCATCAGAAGATGGAAAAGTACCCCTAACCTCCTCCTCGGTCAGTGGAACTAGTTCTGATTCCTAATGATTTTTTTAGACAATACTATGCTCAAGGGCAGACTTGGACTGTGAATCAGCCAAAGTTCTCTTAACCAGACCAGAAACCTTTGCCTTGACAAAGATGGGGAAGTAAATTTTAAAATACCAATACAGAATCCCAGATGCTAGATAGCCAAACAAGTAGCCCTGCATAAAAAATTATGGTTTGTCTGATCAAGGAAGAAGAAAAGTATAATTGTGTAAGAACTTACCACAACAGCAGATGTTCTACTGATCACTACTTCAGTACTCCTGATATATGGGTTTCACCACTGATGCCCAGCCGGGGTACCAAAAATTTCCATTTCCTAGGTTCTATGTCCAATGCATGACCTCAGCTTGACTGAATTGGGGTACACAGATGGACATATGCGCATGGATCTTCAGACTATTTCCAAGCCAGAGTCCTGAAGACTTCTGAAAGAGGAGACTGTTCAGCTAGGAGGAGTGTAGCTTGAATAGATAAGAAAACTCCTTGTTCCCATACAATAGAGCAGAGGTTAAAGCAAAGGGGAGAGGAATATGAAAGTTGAAGTGAGGTAGAGAGGAAGGGATGGAGGGTAGGATGGAATACTGCAACAGTAATCAGTAGGACATCTGCTGTTATGGCAAGTTCTTACACAACTGTACTATGCCCTGACTGAAACCACTCTTGAATTATTCTTGACATATGATGAGTCCCAGAGCTGAAGCAGGAAAGAAGGGTGGCTGGCTACTGAGCAGAATAGTTATCCAGCAGTCCTGGCAGAACTGACAGAACTGAAAGAGTAAAGGTTGCCCTAGACCTGGAGGAAAGCATCAGTTTTGTAGTATTCAGTAAAGCTTTGTACAGAGGATCAAGTGTCAGCCTCTAAGATACAGCTGGAGTCTATCCCTTTGTAAAATGCTCTTGAAGAAGCCACTGCCCTAGTGGAATGTGTTTTAGGGCATGAGGGCAAGGTCTTACTATAGTGTGAGTTGCAGAAAGTGATAGCCTTAGAAATACAGACTGCAGTAGTTTGGAGAATGGCTGGCCCAGCTTAGGGCTCATAAGCGATACAAACAGCTGGTCAGTCTTTCTGAAGGATTCAGTTTTGCTCAGATAAAATCTGAGCTGCTTGTGAACATCCAGAGAATGCAAGATCCTATCCCTCCCTGTTTTGTGGATTGGGAAAAAGTGGGAAGATGAATAGCCTGATTGAGGGACAGCTCATTCACTATCTTAGGCATGAAGGATGGATTAGTCCTGAGAGTCATGCTGTCCTTGTGAAATATAAGAAAGGGAGGGGTGGCCATGGGAGCTTATAGCTCGGAAACTCTCGTAGCAGAAGTAACAGCAAAGAAAAGGATAGTTTTCCAAGTACAGAATTTTCGAGAAGCAGAAGATCTGAGTTCAAAAGGAGGTAGTATAAGCTTTTCTAGTACAAAATTAAGATCCCAAAGAGGGGAGATGGGTTTCCTTGGTATGTTTAGATGCAATTTCCATTTGTCAGGTGAAATAACAGGGGAAACCAATGCTGCCTTGGCCTAAGTGGTGCCAGCAAAAGGAGTTTGGTGTTTTCTTTTGTGTCTTAAGAAGCAATTTTGGAAGAGGAGGCAGCGGAGGAAAAGCATAGAGAAACTTCCCTGTCTACTGGAAGGAAAAGGCATCTGTCCTCCAGGTTGTGAGACAAGGGAGCATAAGGATGGTGGCTGCCATGATTCACAAATTCCTTAACTTCTCCCTTGCAGAATAATGGATCATGGAAGAAAGATTTGGGGAACAAAACTGGACAGACTGTGAAATGGGGCAGCTGATGGTTGGTCGGTGATGCAAAATGGTCCATCTGCAGAGTGCCCCACTGAAGAATGATTGGAAAACCTCTGTGTTCAAAGTCCATTGAAGGGAGCAGCTTAGGGAGTCTGCAAACACATTGCCCTGAGAAGAAATATATGTGGCTATAAGCATGATGTTCATTTGGTGTGCCAAGTCCCATGCCTCCTGTGTTAACCTGCTCAGTTGGTAAGACGTGGTACCAACCTGTTTGTGTACCACATGATTGTGGTGTTGTCTATATACACTAGGAATGGTATTGTTTTCCAGAGGTGGGTGAAAATCTGAAGAACTTGCAGAACAGCCCTCATTTCCTTCAAAATAACATGTTCCTTCAGATTGAGGTTGCCATTTCCCCTGCATTTGGTATGATCCTGTCCATGCCCTCCATGTGTTGTTTGAGGCATCTGTTTAAACCTGTTGAAAAGAAGGAGGAGGAGGTGGTGCAAATGTCAGTCCGGTGTTAAGGATGACTGGACTCTTCCACCAAAGTAGCTCCTTTTTGAGACAAGGGAGGAGGAGAACCAGGGTGTCCAGGGTGTGACAGTGATGGGATCACACATATTTCAGGTACCACTGAATTTTTCTCATTGGAAGTCTGGCAGGGGGAGCATAGGGATGGCGGCTACCATGAATCCCAAAGTCCTTAACATCTCCTTTGTTGAGTAATGGGTTGCGAAGGAGAGATTTTGGAAAGATATGGACCAACTGAACTTTCTCCTGGGGAGAAAGGCATGCACTTTCTTTATGTCTAGTCTGTTGTCCAGGAAAGCCAGATTTTGGGTATGGATCATTTGGGATTTTTTGTAGTTTGTAGTCAAACCCAGACCTGTCAGAAGTTAGAAGGTGAAGTGTAGATGTTGAAAAACGTCTGGAGAGAAAGCCTAGATCAGTAGGTCATCCAGGTAGGGGAAAAACTGGATTCCCAGATTGTGACAGAAAGTTACTACTGGATCTAGACACTTTGTGAACACTCTTGGAGATGTGGAAAGACCAAAAAAGCATAGCAGTGAAATGAAGATGTGAGAATCCAGAGAAAAACCTGAAGAATCTCCTAAAAGAAGGATGAATGGGTATGTATAAGTAGGCATCTCTCATATCTAGTGCCACTAAGAAAGCTTGAGTAAAGGATAAAAGGCAGAAGAGTGTGAACAGAGAATTTTGAAAGATGGACCTTTCAAGTAAATGTTTAAGAGAGACATGTCTAGGATGGATCACCACTGTCTTTCCTTCCTTGGGACTAGAAAAATCCTGAAGTAAAACACTTATTCCCTGAAGTCCTTTGGGACTTGCTCAATGGTGCCCTGATTCTAAAGGTCTTAAATAAGGGGGCCAGAATGGACATTTGATTTTGAGGAGGTTATGGTATGCCTTTCAGAGGAGAATATTTTCCCAAGACCATCCCTGGTGATAGCGAGGATCCATTTATCTATGAATAGCTTCCCACTTGGCCAGGGAGACTGACACAGTCTTTGGGAAAGAGGGGCATTGGGAATGAAGGTAGGAGGTGAGGAGCTGCAAAGGTGGCCACAGATTTTTGTTTCCAAAGGAAGACCTCCCTGCTAGAGGTTCCCTAAGGTTTTTTTCAGAGTATATTTTCCTATGGGTTTTTCTTGTTTCTGAGATGTCCTAGGATCCCTTCTAATGAAGAAGGTAGATTTAGAGAGGTAGTTCCCGTGGTATTTAGGAAATGAGGACAGTAGACTTTGTAGCCTTTCTTGGTCTTTCATTGGTCTTGGAGAGTTTTGATCAGGCTGGCAGCCTGAGGACCAAACAGTAAGCCTTTGTCCAAGGGCATGTCTAAAATGTTTTATTTGAAATCCTTAGGAATAGGTTCACTGTGAAGTCATGCACATCTGTGCATAACTAATCTAGTGGCAGCTGCCCTAGAAGAAGCATCCACAGCATTATAACTGCATTTAATGCTGTGTCTGGCAATTTGAGTGGTCTGTGATAGTAAGCTCTGCATTTAATGCTTAGACTCTGCTGTAAGAGGGTCCAGTATAGCTTTAAGGAATGCAGGACAGAGATCAAAAATGTTGTCATTTGAGTCTGGTAGTTAACTGCTGTAAAGGCAAGGGTAACAGAGGTGCAAGCCTTCTTCCCCCATCTATCCATATCCCTATCTTAGTCCATAGGTAGGACATTAGCATTAGACAGAAGCTTAGAGGGCTTACCTGAAGACAGATACTACAGAGGGGTCTACAACTGGATTCCTGTATAAATATTTTAGGTCAACAGGCACCTTGTAAAACCTGTCTGGTCTTTTAGGAGCTGGTGGCTGAGAATCAGGTGTAGAAAAGGTGGACTGAAAGGTGTCTTGGAAAGCCTCAAGGACAGGAGGGACTGGGGAAGGTGTATTACAACTTCTGAGCATCAGAGATCTGTGTGGATAGCCATTCTAAGTGTTACATAATGTTCTTTATAGTCTTGCCAAAGGAAGCTTCTCAATAGGGGAATACAGTGAGAAGGAGTCCTCTTTGTCTGAAGAGATTTATTCTGGTGAATGCAGCTGAGAGGAATAGTCTAGAGAATTGTCAGAGTTGTAGGTCTTCAGGTTTTTGAGGAGTAACCTGTGGTTGCAGAGACCCAAAGGAGGGAAGTTTTGAAAACATAACAGTTTTAAACATCCCTGCTTAGAAGTCTATCCACTCCTTTTCCCTATGAGCTAAGGGAGAGACCACATGCCTAGTCTTCTGATTTTCTTTTTTTAGGTGCAATGTCAGCCTGGATGAGACACAGAGGTTCAGTAACCTGTCTGACATCTGTATAAGAGCTTGGGATCTCCTCCCTAACTAAAATTTGAGGAACTCATGCGGTCCCATTGAAATGATGAGAACTGGTTCTCGGATGTTTCATCAATTTGCAAGTTCTCAGAAGCCTTACTGGTCTGCGACGTGGTGTTGAAAGCTGGCAACTGAGAAGTGGCCTGATGTACTGGGGCTTCTGGAACCTCAGCAGGTACTGAGTCAGAAATGGACTGCAGGTCCATTCTAGGCCTCTTGAGTTTTTGCTTTGGTGGCAGAGGGGACATTTGAGGATGTGGAGTCAGCCATCTTGGATTTGGGCCAAGCATTTAAGATGCTAGGTCTCTAAAATGGTGCTGAGCATGGAAAGCCTCAACCTAAGGATTTTGGGAACTAACGATTGACAGACTGATCAAGATCTGTGATTGTGCTCCAGGCCTAGGCAAAAAAAGATACTTAGTATATAAAATATATAAGTCCTTGTACAGAACCTGTCTACTGCACTTGCACTTACCCTCCTAGCTGACATCAACAAAATGATACAAGCAAAAAGGAAGGCTCCCCAATGGGGCACTTATGTGGATAAATGATTGAAGCAAAGGTACAAAAAAACAAATGGTGAACAGTCTGATGGATGCACGACCTGCATTCAGGTTAGTGTCAAGATAGTCTGAGGATCCATACTCATACATCTGTCTATATACTCCAAAGCATATGATCTGAGGTCATGCGGATGTCAGACCTAAAGAAGGTAAAGCTTTGGCACTCCCAGCCAGACATCAACGGTGACAGCCCATATGTCAGGAATATTGCAACAATGATTTCAGTCAGGACATGTTGCAACAATAGCACTGGGAGCATTGATGAAGACAAAACCAACATTAGCATGACTGATGCCAGGTGAGCAGACATCAGTATAACTTCAGACTGAAGGACCAACACTGATAATGATTATGCTGAGTAAGCCCACACTGGTGCAACTCCAGGTAAGACATATCTGTGAATTTAAAGTTATCAAATGGCATTACTGGGACTGAAGCCAGCCCCAGTGTTGGAGTGGCCAATGCCAGGGTAACTGTAGCAGAAAAAAAAAGGAACACCTGAGCAAAAAAGTTGGGGTTAGGCCAGCAGTCTTCAAATGAAGGGAACAGGAGTGTAACCAAAAAAAAAAAAAAAAAAAAAACACAAAAGCTTCTAAACGTTTTTGATGCATCAGTCAAAAAGGGCAACAGTGCATAATTCTAAACTGGAGTGAAAGATGGCATTATTAGAATAAGGGATAATACTGATTCTAAGTGAAGTTTCTCCTACAGTAGCCATAACAATGCAAGATTAAATTCATGAGAATGTTCCATAAAGACTTTATCAAAATAAGAAAAACAACAGACTGACAATCTGAAACTCATTAAAGTCTCATCAACATATTTAGAAAGTACAGTTGCATAAGCAAACGTACCATAACACTGGATAATTTAATGATCACTGCTGCAGTAGCCTAAGCTACAAGGGTTACATCTTGCATATGAGGCAACAGTCAGACAGCTTTCAGAGCTTCAGAGCACCTACCACCACATGCCCAGTTAATCAACTTGAATTCATCTGACTAAAATGACAGGTTTGGGTGCCAAGCCTTAGAGGGAGGCAAAGCCCTGAGAGGACATTGCTAGGAAAGCAAAAAAAAAAAAACCACATATCCACATCATGGCATTAAAAAACAAACAAAAAAAAAAACATGAAAAAACAAGGGGAAATGAAGAGAGGGAGCAGCTACTACAGCAGTGATCATTTAAACATCTACCGTTATGGCAAGTTCATTTACTCAACTGAACTGTGATCTTATCAATCAGTGCAGCAGTAGCCTAAGCTATGTGGGTAGATTACCATAGCTTAAAACAACTGGGAGGTGGAAGAGTCCAGGAGCCCCTGGAAAATAATCATAGTAAAGCATGTCCTAGACCTAGAGAAGGAATCTAGTTTATAGTGTTTTGTAATATGCACAGAAGACCAAGTTACTTCTAGGGACCAACCCTTTCCAAAAATCCATAGATGAAGCCAAGGCCATGTGAGATTGAGCCATGACCCTGCCTGGAATAGCCTTGTTGTGGTGGAACAGCCTGAGACAGATATCTGGAAAAAGCCTGGTTTGACACAGTTTGTCCCTTCTTACCTTTACAAGAAATTAACTGATTAAGTTCTGAAAGATTTATTCTGTCAAGATAGCACCAAAGTATCGATGCAGATATCAAAGTTATGAAGTATCATTTCTTCCAACTTTTTAGGTTCTGATTGATAGTTTGTCTTAAAGTAATCTCAGATACCACTTTAGATATATGAGGAGGATTAGTTCTCAAAAGAAACTCTGTTTCTGAAAAATAAGATAAGTTGACCCATCATAGGAGCTTGCAACTCAAGGTACTCTTCTTGCAGAGGTCAGAGTAATCATCAAAACTGTTTTCCAAGTTAAGAACCTCAAGGCAACCAGATGAGCTGGTTCAGAGTAAGTCTTCGCCTATTTAACACAAAATTAAAATCTCAAGGAGGAGCCATCGGTTTTCTTTCAGGCTTCTGAGGTAGCACCACTTTCAAAAATATTTTCACATGAAAATGCTCTGAAAGAGGAAGATCCATGGGCAGACATGCTGAAATTGTCAAAAATGAAGATGAGCTATAGGATAACAACTCAACTCTGCTGTCAACCAGAAAAGCCTTTCCGTTTGCTTATATATGATTTTCCAGTAGAAGGCTTTCTTGCCTCATCAGTAACAGCTGCACGTTCTCAGAAATAGGTGTCTAAAAGGTATTAAGACCCTGTCATCCGGGCAGTCAGTTCTAGTTGTTTGTGGTCAGGATGTATCAAACACCCCTGATACTGTGTGAGTAAATCCAGTCTGTGAGAAAGCCTGTGATAATTGCCCTTGGTGAATTCCAAAATAAGGGAGAACCACTGGTGTCTGGGTCAGAAAGGAGTTAATCTTTGGGGAATCCTTCTGAATCTATAGAAGTACCCTGACAATTATTTTCCAAGGAAAAGAAAAGGCATCCATTTTCCAGGCCTGCTTCCATGAAATTCTAGAACAGATTTTTTTCATGTTGGTAATTTTTAGAGGAGGCAAAAAGGTCTACCAGAGGAATTCCCCCCAGCTAGATCAAATCCTGGAAAATCCCCTGATTCAGTTTCTATTCATGAAGGTGTGCCTTGGTCCTACTCAGCTTATCTGCCACACAGTTTTGCTCCAACAGAATGTAAGATGTCTGTACAACATTATTGTGCTATAAAGCTATATCCCATGCTAACATGTTTAGTCTGCATAGGGAGTAAGATCTTGTTCCTCCTTGCTTATGTACCAAATCACAGTGGCATTGTCTATAACTACTTGAAGAGGTCTGGGGATGACAGATGATTCAGAGAGTTGTGAGCCTTTATAATGGCTAGTATCACTTATACATTTATGTGCTTTGGTCCAACTTTCTTTTCCCAGAGACTTTGCAGTTTTACTCCAACTGACACTGCTCCCCAAGCAAAGTCTGAGGCATCTGTGGTGACCAACTGCTTTGGAGCAGGATGGGAAAATGGGAGATATCGATTCAGAGAAATTAGATATCTTTACCAAATCTCAGGACTGGGATTTGAAAAGACAATGAGTGTTGATGCTGGAACCAAAGAGATTTTAAATAACATTGCATCTTTCTCATGTGGCAACTTGCTAGATTAATCATGAAAGTCATGGAAGCTATGAGACCCAAAATCCTGAAGTATTTCTTCACTGTGACATAAGTCTGAGAGGAAAACCCCTGAAACAGATCTAAATATATATCTATTTTTTTTTTCCTGTGGAAGGAAAACTCTTTGTACTAAGGTGTCTAGTAGACCCCCTAGAAACACAATCCTGTGTGATGGAACCGTCCTCTTGGAATCCCAGCCTGTGTAGATCTCTTACCCAGGTGAGATATTCCTGACACTAAAAGACTCTGCAAAGATAAGCAAATTGTTTAAATATGAGAACATTTGAATACACTGCAGCCTGCACTGGGCTATAACAGGAGTTAAACACTTTGTGAACACCCTTAGAGCAGTGGATAGCCCAAAATGTAAGGCAGAGACATGTTAATGTGACCCAGACACAGAAGACCTTAAGAAACACCTGAAACCTGGATGAAAAGGAGTATGATGACATGAAATTGCTATATCTAATGTTTCTAGAAAACTTAAATGAGGAAAATGGATAACAGGTTGTGCAGGAAAAACATTTTGAACTTGGGCACTATCACTGATGGGTTCAGTAAAGAAAAACCCAGAAATAGTCTCCATGACTTTTCTTTCTTTGGCACTAAAACCATTCTTGAATAAAATCCTTTCCCCAGCTGGAAAGGAGGGGCAGCAACTATTACCCTTAAGACAACATATGACGTAGGACAAAAAGGAAGAGAAAGACTTGGCCTGGCAGATGAGGAGAAATCCCATGGAAAAATATCCTCCCACTTTCATTTCCTTAATGGATCACATTTAGGACCCATTTTTCTAAAGCAAACTGTTGCCAGAGAGAAAAGGGGGGATTCAAGCGTTCTGTAAGGATAAGGGCCTGCTGGAGGGGCAGGATTTCTTATACAGTAATTCTGCCTTGTTTGAGTGTAATTTGCTGTGGGGGCTCTTGCTTTCTTTTTCAAAACTCCCTGTCACTACTTTTTAAGCATATGCTTGCCAGCATCTTTCTGAGACTGTTTACTTTCTTTCTTGCCAAAACTGTATGACAGAACAGAAAATCCCTTAGAAAATTTAGAGAAGAGCTGAAAAATCTGAAAGAGTCCCTGAATCAGCTTACCTCTCTTATCAACCTATTTACAGCCACTGCAGTATAGCGTCCAAAAACTAAATCTCTATCCAAAGGACAACTCAAAATTCAATTTTTGACATCTGGGATGTTCTGAGAATGTAGCCAAGCAAAACTCCTCAAAATAGTACCAATGGCAGCAGTCCTGGAAGCAGTATCTACAGATCCATAAACACTTCAAACAATGACACACTAGTGACCTGACAAACAGAAAACATAAACTACCCAGAGCTTATTTTCTTCTCAAGAAGAAGCTGCAGCCAAAACATTACTCATGCTTTCACAGTATGTATAAATTTTAACTTATGAGCCTGTCAATTCAAAATTCTAAATATCAAAGTTGTGGAAGTATACATTTTCCCCAGATGTTAAAAGTTTTACCATCCCTGTCAGAAGGAGAAGAACTAGAATTAACAAAATGTTTGGCAGCAGCTGGATTAGCTAAAGCAGTACCTTGGCAGGGCAGATCTGGGCTTAGTGTATAAAACACTGGAAAGACTGGAGAGCTTTCTACATTCTATCTGCTTTCGTAGGGGCAGAACCTTGGCTGCCAGAGAAACCACACTCTGTGTACACACATCTTCCAATGCTGACAGCACTGAGAGTCCTGGAAATTCTAGCTGCAGCAAATCATATGATGTAAGGGACTGAGAAAGCTCAGCGTTCTCCTACTGAAAACAATGGTTCATTTTGGAAACAGTCTCAGAGAAAGATAATTCCTTAACAGAGGTTTTAAGACACCATAATCTCATCAGAATCAGACTCAGAATCAGAAATCTAAGGAGAAATTAATGCATTTATCCCATCACATTCTCCTACAGATTCCAAATCTTGAACCTCTTCAGAGAATGAGGAATCCCTTTTTCATTTTAACAGAAACCACCTTACAAAAAGGGTCAATATCTTGCAAAAGATCCTTTTCAGTGTCTTAGTGACAGAAAAGTTAGGGCAAACGGACCTAATATTGTCAGCAACAACATCCCTTGCAATGGGAGCAACATTCTGGCTAAACAGGGGACCCCAACAACCCCAAAAGATGTGGCTAACTCCTGGTTCATGGTGGCTGTGTGGACAAAACTGGTTTGATCCTAAGAAACATATGAGTGTTTTTTGGAGCTAACATTTGGCACAGTAGAGTAACTCACCTACAGCTATAGCAAATTCCTAGTTTGCCATGATGGCTAAGGCTGCTTAGCTATCTTTTTCTTTCTGTGGCTGGAAGAAAGTCTGACCAAGGGACTGGTAGTTTGTTCCATGGTCAAAACAAAAAGAAAGGTACTTGTTTACTGGATAAGCTTTGCAGCAATAGTCAATAAAATAAGAAAGCAACAAAAAAGTAGCCTTTTCCCTCACAAATGAACATGGTAAAAATGCACTTTAAACACTTTCTCCTGTCCCCAAAAGCAAAATAAACAGATTTCTCACAGAAAAAGTAGTTTTAAACAATGTTTTAACACAAAGGCAAACAAAAAACTGTGCTCCTGTATTAAAAGTATGTATGTCAAGGTAAAAAATTCCCCTAACTGAAAAGCACCTGTTTTTCATAAACAGTAACTTTTGAACAAGTTTAAAAGTAATGTGAAAGTTTTTTTCCCCCCAAAGGAAACTTTTCTGCCCAGTAATGGAGCAGTGCTAGTCAACCACCAATCCTTGAAAGCCCACAGAGGAATGCTTTTCTCAGGAGCAGGAAAGCTCTGAAGGTTGTGACCCAAACCTGTCTTTTTATTCAGCTCAGCTCAAGTTATCAGTTTGGAAGCATGGAAGGTGCCCTGAAGATATGAAAGCTTGTTGTTTTATCCCATACAGGATATAATTCATATACTTTTGGCTACTGCAGCAGTTATCAATATGAAGAACATCAGATTAACTTAACTTCAACCAACTTTAGAATTATGGTCTAAAAGACTTGTGCTTAATAAATAAATAAATAAATAAAAGACTTGCGCTTCCCCTCCATTCCTTTACTTTATTTAGATCATCTGGAAGAGGAAGAACAGTTGTAGAGAAAGTGAATACCGGGCTTAACAGGAGATGAAAAAGATGGTGCAGGAATATCAACAGAAGACAACATCTGAGACATATGGACATTCTGAAGGGTCCCTGTCCAAATCTCTGCAACACCGATAGAAAAAAAAGGTAAGTAGCATTTCAAAATATCTTTGCAACACTTACAGAACAAGTTCTCTTACTGTGTTGAGGTCAAACAGTGAGTCTTGTCAGTGAGTGGCATTTACTTGCCATAGGTACACCTTGGGGCACGGGAAGTCATTATTTTTGATTTTAGATGGGCCTAGATCAACTTCAGGACAGAAAGATGGGGAAAAATGTCCTGGACAGAAAAAAAGCTTGCTATAGAAATGGACATTAGACTTGAATGAACACAATACAAGGCTCACCCAAAACTGATGACAGTCAGCTCAAATTCAGGAGCATAAACATAACTGGAATGTATGCTAGGAGAAAAACATTTCATTACCTTTCTGACAGCAGCCTATGGCAAGCCATCATACAGACTAAACGTTTAGGGACAATCCTTAATGTTCTGCTTAACTCAGATAAAGAGATGTACAATTATGAGAAGACCTTACTACTAGTTTGCAGCAATCGTCAGTACATTGATCTGCATATATTTAATAACAAGATTATTCATGTGAAATCATTTGCTTCTGTAAAAAAAAAAAAAAGGATTACTAGGCATTGTAGGTATAAAATGGATTAAGCATTTCTGTTAGTTTAGACGCTACAGTATAAATGGTTTACAATTTATCCAGCATAGAACTGGATGCAGCCTTCAAAACACTTAGATCCAAATTACTACTATTCAATGGATCAATGGATACTACTGAGAGGAAAGGAAGGCTGTATGTGGATTTGAAAGGCAGCTGAAAGTATGAAAAAAAATCTTACTTGTATTTAATGGTCCCATAAATAAATACAAATACATCTCACCAAATAAGTGGATTCAGAGGATGGTTTTAAAGGGAAAAAAAGGCAATTTAGCTTGATCTTGGGTACCCCACAGGGAACAAAAGAGCTTCTCACCATTACTGTTGCACTTATTAAAATGGGACAATAATCATGGGGCTGGATTCTGTAAAGCTTGCAGAATGTATTTACAGACAACACAACATGCCGATGGAAGACTCCAGCACACCTGCTGCAGACATGATTCCAGAAGACACTCTGAAGGCAGACTGACTACTTAAATATTCAGTGTAGGATAATTAGGGATTCTGTGCATGCTAGTATGATTCCAAAACACATCATGTACACACAACACAACTCAAATGTGTCAAACAGCTACGTCGATTCCACATTTGAAATTGTCGATATTATGGCCCCCAAGGATTTCAGTGAAATCCGTAGCAAAACTGAAAAAATATATAACAATGTAACCTGCTGTTAATATACTGCAACAAGCAGCAGTGATGCAAACTATAAATGAGGATGTGGCTGTGCATCCTAGAAGGTAGCCAGCTAGAGTCAGAGCAAGCTTGCAACTAAACCAGTTGTCAGACCAGCAAATAGTCGACAGATACTGTCTAAACAGACAAATGGTGCAAGCTGTCTGTAACACATGTGCCCCACACATGTCTGTGCAGACCCTGTGAGGAAACCCCATCCCCCTTGAAACCAAAATTTGTCTCAGCCTGGGTATACCTGTATCTGGGACATACCAGAGACACATGGAGTATGCTATGTGAGTATCACAGACAGCTGCCAGTCATATTCTGGCCAAATTCCTGGCCAGTGTGCATTATGGTGGATGACTACATACACTTCCCATCCACACCTATGAAGTTGAGAACTGTAATGCACCAGTTCTACATTACTGCAAACCTTCTCTGTGTATTTGATGCAATAGATTGTGCACACATACCTATCAAGACACCAGTGCATACAGAAGCAGACCGATATATAAACAGAAAGGTATGACCATCCCATCAACTGCCAAGTTGTGTGCGCAGCAGATAGCAATATAATAAACATGGGAACACACCCTAGAATGGTTCATGATGCTGCCATTTGGAGAGAAAGTGGACTCAGGTCTGCATTCTTGCAAGGTGAAATTCTAGAGGGATTGCTTCTGGGTAAGTACAGGAACATAGCTAGGATGTAACTGAAGGACCCCCCCATCAACAATATCCAGTGTTTTAACTTCTCAACAGGTGACTGTGGTTAGCCTCTTGAGCCATGGCTAATGACCCCTCATTATGATCCAGCCAACCTTGCACAGCAAATGCAACAACCAGAAATACCATAGAGTGTATGTTTGGTTCAGATGTCTGGACACAAATGGGGGTGCACTGCAATACAAACCTGAAAAGGCAGCACAGATGATAATAGTGTGTGCCATGCAGTTTACTACTGAAATTCCAAACCCAATTCAGTTGACCGTTCAGAATGTCAACCCAAAATGCCGAAGTCAGAGTTTCAAAACAGCAAACAACATGAAAATGAATACATCGACATTTGTAGTTCCATGTATTTGACATAGCAGGAGGTGACATCACTCACCTCCTGATATGCACATTAACATGCCATTGCACTCTACAGTCAATGGTATATTAATTCGACTATTTTGCCAAGGCTACATCCCCCTGCACCCCCCACACCTTCTGCACATTAAATAGACCAACTCCAAGATCGAACTATAGTGAGAAAATGGGCTAATTCCCTGTTCCTCACTGAACCACAATATCCCTGCACAATGTCGAACCCAAATAATAGAACTACACTACCCATTTGCTGTAGTGTAGTCGATACATTTTGGTTTGACATTCTGACGATTTGAAAACTTCCATTTGACGACATGCCAGTTGACAGATGCAGTTTCAAGGTTTTCAGTGTAAACCATGACATGCTGCACAGCATGCTAACATGAGCAACAGTCTTTCAACTGCAAGTGTGGGTGAACTACCACAAGAACCACAAATGTCTGAAAAGGACATACTCAGTTATCAGAGGAGGAGTAGAAGGACATAGAGGACAGAACTCAGTGGCACAGCTGTGCAGCAGTTAACATTGTCACCTCACAGCAAGAAGTTCTCTAGTTTGGTTCTCAGCTGGGGTCCCTTCTGCATGGAGTCTGCATGTCCTACCTGCATTCGCATGGGTTTGCTCCGGGTACTCCCACATTCCAAAGTCATGCATCTGCAATATTTCTCCCTGGGCCTCCAGTGAAGATAGGCTCTGTCCTAGTCGGACTTTCCCAGTCGAAATGTTAAATAAATAAAATAAAGCTCACAGGCATAGGCAATGTAGGGTGTAGCCACAAGTGCAGATTCAGGCTATACAGCAGTGTCTGATCCAGACATTTGAGTCATGACAAGCCACATGTACATGTGTACACAGACTAAACATTGATGTTCAGGTGTTGCCCCACAACAGCAACACACATTGGATCTAATGGCAAGCACCCATTATATAAGTACACACTGAACATCACACATAACATGAACATATACAAATGTGTCAAAAATAAAAACATAAACTCAGGGCACAACCAACACAGGTACACATACACACTCATTCTGTGCTATCACTGGATGTTCAACAATAAGGGACACATATCAGTACTACACTTACATACCTGTACAATATCATAACGTGAAAAAATAGAAATCACTCATGACATCATACAGACATTTTTATTTCAGAAACACATATCACAACACAGTGATATCGAACTAATATGAGTCAACTATGTGTACTACACTGTTGGACACACACTAAAGCAGTCTTGGTCAACCTCATTGACACGTCACACTGTGGTTCATCCTGCAATGACCATGTGCAGACACATCCTGCCGTATTTGCTCTACGGAGGAGATGGATGTCAGATGAAGGAACATGACTTCGAGTTGAAGGCCTTGTGACTGGTGGGACCTCAGTTGTGCCATCAGTTGACATCTGTGCAGGTTGGATCATGGAAAGGGATTCCTGATGGCTAGTGTTGGTTCTGCAGAAAGGTGGCCTGCCTCTCACAGATTGCAATCTTCTGTGCATAGTCATTGAACGTGGAATCCTTTTAGTAGTATGACATTGCTGCATTATCATAGAGAGCTGCATTACCATAGAGGCCAGATTTTCCACTGACTGTGCCACAGCTAGAAGACTCTCATTCTGAGAAGCCAATGCAGCCATAATCTCACCATATCTGCACCCTTGTCCTTCATGCATGACACATATCTGGTGTATCATATAATCTGTGCCACAGCAAGTGCCTGGACATCTGAACAATGGTATAGCTATGCCCGTTCATATGCCTGCAGCAGGAGGCATACACCCTCCGACACCTGGCCATGTCCAACATCTGCTCCCCTACATCTATGGTGATGACCTGTGTCTGATTGTTGTGTGGATTTGCCAGCAGTAGTACTCCTAACTGTGGTGTGTTGAACAACTGCCTCATCCTGTTCAATGTCCAATGTGTCATCATCCTCTAAATTCATAGACAATTGAGCCTCCCCATCTGAGGATACATCTGGTGCAACATCCGTGTCAACTACATGGATGGACTCTCAAAAAATATCAATGTCCTCTGTACCACATTACCATGCTGAGACACATCATGAACAATGTGTTCACTGGATGGTCTGCTGGATGATAAAGACAGTTGGTGTGCTACAAGATACAAAGATACAGATCAGGACAATGTGCCTGCAGCAAATAATGAATATAAAATACAATTGGCATATATATTTCACTGCAATGTCACAAATAACACTGACTTCACTTACAATCTAATGTATGTATGTTTTACAGATTTTATATACCATCTCTACATAATCTATTAACAAAGCCAACATACATGACATATACGATTCATAAAAACATAGCAACACACCTGGCAAACACTCATGGGATGTTGTTGTTGATGCAATTTGCTGAACTTGAACTAGTGCAGGGGAAAAAAAGACATTATGGAGCATTTTTGTATGTGCACTTGAGGACTCCTGCTGTGTAGAAGTTGTGTACCGTGGATCCTGCAGTGGTAAAGTAAAAAAAAAAAAAGCAGCACAGTCATGTATTTCTCAAAATTAATATTGACAACATGACATATACAACACAGTAATATGGTCTGCAAATATTCATGTAATGTACATTGCAACTGTACACCAGAAGGGCCTGTAATGACAAATATTGACAAAGATGTTAGTCATCACTTGTGCTAAACATTGCTGAAAGCTCTGACAATGTCACTTTAACATACATGATCTTTCTTCACATGATAACATGTGGCTTGCCCCTTCACTGGATGTACCTGTACTGTTCAAGGTTATGGAAACAACAATGTAATGGTAAACAGCATTGCCATTACATGAGGTGTGGGCACCAAAAAGCAGCGTGCACAGCAACAGTATAGATACACTCTCCTGCTGTAGGCCCAAAGTGGATGGACTTGTGAATATTAATGCAATAAACATTATAACTGCAGTTTGCACTGCTCTCTCTCTAACTCTGATCTACCAATACATGTAATTATACTTACATTCACTATCCTCACTGTGTGGAAGTTTGTTCATGGCTCAGCTCTTCTGCTGTAAAGTGAACACAGGGATACAGGCACACTGACAGTGCAAGGTTATAATGCCTTCCACACATTTAAACCAGCTACTTCACAGACAGGGACTAAAGGTGGAGATTTCTCAATTTACATAAAAAATAAATATACCTCAAGTCTAGTCAAACAGGACAATACACTTTAGCTTCTACATGTTCAAATCATCATAGGCAAAATCCAATACCACTTTCTTGTAAACTATAGGCCCCCCTCTATGGCACAGGAAGCACATATCATGTATTTATACTTAATGGAAACACTCACCGTCCAACACAATACCATATTCACAGGCATCATTAATTACCACACTATTAACTGGGAATCATACAGCAAATGTTCAAGCACAGACATTCCTGGATTTTGTAAATACAAATTCCCTGGACCAGATTGTCAATACACCAACAGAGGGTGCAACCATAATGGACCTGGTCCTCACTAATATGGGAGAGTGCTACACCCCCCCCCCCATGTAATGTCTTCTCTGGTAAGGTAAAACCACAAAATGGTCTCCTTTGAAGAAAATAATAAAACCTGGAACCCCAGCTATCACCTGACAAAACTTCAAGCGCCCATAAACCTTGAGAACACTGCTACCTACACAGGACTGTTCACAGAAACCCGATACAAGCATGTTAATAGCTGAGTAGAGGCAGCTGTACCCACCAGGAATAAGTACAGAACTAACTAAAAAAAGCACTGTGGTGGAATCACACCATCAATAGGCTCCATAACAAAAAGAAAGCCTGGCAAAAGTTAGGAGGTGCAGCACCTCGCATGATAAAAGCACCATCATCAGACTAAACAAACAACTCAGAGCACAAATAAAGTCTAGTAAAACCAAATGTGAGGTAAATTTGGCCTCCCAGGCCACGGACAACCACAAGTTATTATTCTGCTATGCCTGTAACCTGAAAGGCAATACACAATTGTGTGCAGAACTCAGTGTACCTATACTGAGCCAGAAAATATAGCAAACCTACTGACTAACAAATTCAGCTCTGACTTTATCCCTCTCTCCCCATCAACTTTCCCTAAGGAAATACCATCAAATATAACTCCCTCCTGTTATCACTAGGGAACAGGTCCTTAATGCTCTCTCTAAAGCCAAGAACACTGCATCAATGGACCCGGACAATATCCCAGGATACCTTCTAAAAAGAATTAAACATGACCTATCAGGCCCTCTGGGATTGCTATTTAACTGTAATCTCCAAACAGGATTCATGCCTCATGACTAGAGAACAGCAACAGTCAACCCTCTGCACAAAGATGGGCCATCTACAGACTCTGGAAACTACAGTCCCATAAATCTCACTAGTTTGGAATGCAAAGTCATGGAAATAATTATCATGGAAATGATGAACAATAACATAGGAAGCCTACAGACATTGGACCCAAATCAATTTTGTTTCATCAAGGTTAGGTCATGCCTACTCAGCCTTGCAGACTTCTTTGAGAAGGTCACCAAAAGCAATGTATGAGGGCAAAATGGTTCACACTGCCTATTTGACCTGGCCAGGGCATTTGGCACAATCTTCCACTCAGGCATTATTGACAAACTCAAGAGGTTAGGTGCAACCCTTATGTCACCCAGTGGATAGCCAGCTGGCTCACAAACAGGACCCATGAAGTTAGAACTGGTGAGTCCATCTCTACAAAAAGGCCAGCCACAAGCGAAGTTCCTCAAGGATTCGTCCTGGGAAAACTGGCTTCTCTTTGGCATTTACGTCTCTGAAGTCAAGGCCAATGTCAATGGCTTCTGGCTGACTAAATTTCCAGATGATTGCAAATTAGGATATGTCATTGAATCAGCCACTAACACAGATGTTCTCCAAGAAGGGCTGACACAGACAAACAATTGGTGTCAGAGCCACAGATTAAAACTAAATGCCAAGAAATGCATAATAGTATTCTTTGTGAAGTCAGTCACCCTTGGAAATATCATATTGACAACATACTCCTAAGAGGTGACCCAGTAGTCAGGGACTTGGGCACAAACATAGACAGTAATCTAGCCTTTGACCATCATGTGTCTACAGTAGTGAGGAAATCATTATATGCTGTGACTTATAAACAAAGGTATGGCATCTACATCCAAGTAAGTCATTGTTCCACTGTATTCAGCATTCATCATACTTATCACCGAGTGCAATGCCCCCTTTGATATGTACCTAACCAGGCATATCCAACAATTGGAACATCCAAAGATGGTCCTCACTAAAAGAATACAGGGTGTAAGTAACATGTCCTATGCAGACTGCCTCAAGGCCCTGTCCTGTATTCTGTCTCGTACAGACTGTTGAGGGGAGAGCTATGCCTGGCAAACAAAGCATTGTTAGACCTCACTCTGATGGACATCCTGCATATCTGCAACACAAACAGTGCATAAATTATCCATTCTAAAGACTTAAACCTTGTCTGTCATACATATAGGACCTGCTGGCAAAATAGGTATGTATCCCAGACACTACCCCCTTCTCTGTAGCAGGCTCCCCATCCATGTGAAGCAACATTCCTCCCTAACCCAATTCAAGTGTAACTTGGACCATTTGATGGGGAACCGGAACTTCTTCCCTGGTTTGGCAACTATGTCTCTAATGGACACAGGCATCCTGTAAATGGTTCATCTCCCAGGCCCCTACTTGTAAATGTTTCACCTCCGAAGCCCTTGCTTACACTTACCAAGTGTACCAGAACTTGTCAGAGATTTGGGATGCATGGCTAGGGTTAAAAAGGTCCATGTGGTCATTAGCCTAGTAAACAACACTGAAACTATAATTGTGTATGCTTAAGTAATATGCAGTGATTGTCAAAATATACATCCCTGTACTTAATATACCCTCTTGCTCTATGCAGTGAAGCTAAAAATATTGAGATGTCACCGGGGAGAGTTAGTTCTTGTCCACCACTGGTGGCATCCATTGACCTTTCATAATGTGTGACTCTGTTGGCAGCACGGACAATCATGTTTGTGCAGTGACAGCTACACACCTCACAGGAGAGGTTGTGTTCTCCAGCTGCACTGATCATGGTAAGGTCAGTCCATATTTCATTTTTCCACAGTGTGTCTCCTAAATGGCCTAGGAGTCTTCTTTTATGTTGACAGGCAGCATCAATAATAATGTCATTTTTCTGGGGGGAAAGGTTGTCACCCTTAGGACAGTGGGTCATCTGGATAACATTAAGATACACACATATGTGACTCATGGATGACATATTTATGCATGTGAGTCAATGAACAGCATACACCAAAATAAACAGTATGTATTCTTGTGCAATGCAAACATCTGTACAACACTATCTGTGAGAAATAATGACATGACATGTGAAAACTATGAACAATGGTGTTGTATATATGTAAAAACAGCATAACTTGTAATATCTCTACACTTTGTGCCTGGGATTAAAAGACCACCAGAAGGTGGTATTCTACAAGAGGTTTATTGATGACCTGTTGATTGCGTGGAATGAATCAGAGGATCAGTTCAATTAATTATTTGAAAGGTTCAGTACGAGTACCCTTTTCGTAAAATTCACTATCAGTGGTTTTGGAAGGTCCATCAATTTTTTTTGACATTCATTTGTTTTTCAATGGTTGTGATGGCCACATTGAGAGTAAGATCTATAGGAAAGAAACCTTCATGAACAACTATCTACATAGTCACAATCAACACCCGCATCACATGAAGAAGAGTGTGGTTGAAAGACAATTCATAAGGCTCATCAGGCTGACAAGCAGTGACAAAATGTTCAGTGAAGAAACAGAGATACTTAAATATTTTTTTTAATAGCCTGTGGCTATAAAGTACAGTTATGTACACTTACCAGAAATGTAGATGTTCGAGTGTATTCACTGTTGCAGTCATCACCTGTGGGTTATCCCTGCTGTGGTAGGCCCCGGCCGGCTCGAATACCAGAGTCAATGTTTTTCTGCATTGGCTGCTGTCACTTGCTGGCTGACGTCAGGTCATCAGTGCTATAAAGGAAGGCAGCTGACGTCATTACATCAGATTTTCTTGCCCTAACCAGTCAGAGGCCCAAGTAAATAAGGTAAAGTGGTCCTGGTGGCTAAAAGCCACCTTTAGAAACTTATGTCTCCCTAAAGAAAGAATATATAAGAGGGTGGGTGGGAAACCAGGACTGCAACAATAAATACATACATTCTAACATCTGCATTTATGGTACATGCACACAACTGTACTATATTCTTCATGTTTCACTGTTGCAGTCATCACCTGTGGGAGGATTCCCAAAGCTGAGGAGAGGGGTGGTAGGCTTAGTAAGAGACCTAGGAATGGGTCAGCATGCCCTGCATAACTGCAGAGGCAAACACTGCCCTAGCCTTAGAAAATAGAGGTAGGTGGTAATGCTTGGTAAAGGTATGAACAGAAGTCCAGGTGGCAGGGGGCAGCTTCCAGGATGTCCTTGGTGGAAACTCCTCTGAGGAATGCTGTAGAAGTGGAGGCTGACTTGTGAAATGGGTTCAAATAGACCTGGGGGGTTTCTCATGCAAACTGTAGCAGAAATGGATACAGTGTAATATCCATTTGGAAATGGTCTGTTTGGAAATGGGCTTCCCCTTTGCCCCTGAGCAAAGCTGACAAGAAGTTGGTCTGTTTTCCTGAAGGGATTAGTATGGTCCAGATAGTATCTGAGCAGTCTGTGCATGTCTAGTGAGTGCAGAATTATTTCCCCCTTGTTTTGAGGGTTAGGAAAGAAGGTGGGTAAATGTATGGCCTGGTTGAGAGTTACATCAGATACCACCTTGGGCATAAAGGAGGGGTTAGTCCTCAGGGATAACCTGTCTGCATGGAAAATGATGAAGGGCTCAATGGCCATCAGTGCCTGTAGCTCTGAAACCCTTCTGGCTGAAGTTATAGCTAGGAGAAAAGCTGTCTTCCATGAGAGGTGCCTTAGTTCTGCTGAAGCAACAGGTTTGAAGGGAGGTAAAGTAAGTTTTTCCAAAACATAATTCAAGTCCCATGCTGGAGTGGGTGGCCTTCTCTGAGGTCTGATATTAGAAGCCCATCTGAGAATTGTTTAATCAAAGTATGGGAAAACAGGGGCTGTTCTGTATCACAATGAGCTGAAAAGGCTGAGGCATGAATTTTAATAGAGGAGAAGGTGAAGTCACTATTAAGTAGTTCCGCTAGGTAGTCCAGGATAAGAGGGATGGAAGGTTGTGAGGTATTGCCACCTCTGAACTGGCTCCAGCAGTGGCTGGGGTGCCTTCTCTGCAGAGTCTGCATGTCCTCCCTGTGGTTGCGTGGGTTTCCCTTCGGGTGCTCCATTTTCCTCCCACATCCCACAGACATGCTGTAGGTGGATTTGACCCTCTAAATTGGCCCTAGGCATGATTGCGTGCATGTGTGTGCCTTCTGTGGATGGTTGGGTGCCGGGCTGGCAACTTGACACTGTAAAACTCCACTGCCAATCATGAGCGGACAGGAGATCAACTGTGGCAACCCCTAACCGGGAAAAGCCAAAAGAAGAAGAAGAACTGGCTCCAGGAGCAGAATCTTTTCCATTTTCCTGCATAGGATTTTCTGGTGCTGGGCATTCTGACCTCTGTGATGATGTGTAGGACCTGTTTGCTTAACATAGGCCCCTTGTTTGCCTTAGAGTATAAGCCATGCTGATTGTTTAAGAGTCTGCAGGTCAGGGTGCAGCATCCCCCCCCCCACGTTAAGATGTCTGAGATCAGGGGAAGCTGCTTGGGAGGCTGTAAGGTCAGACTGTGCAGTAAAGGGTACCAATGTTGTCTGGGCTAATCTGGACCAATGACGATGGCCTTTGGCCTCTCCGATCTTATTTTGATCAGAACCTTGAGGATAAGAGGCAAGGGAGGGAATGCATACACAAAAAGGGTGTTCCAGGGGAAGGTCAATGCATCCACCTTCCAGGCTAGGTGGTGATACTGCCTGGTACAGAATTTTCAGCTGATGTTTGGGATGCAAAGCAAGGAGATCCACCTCTGGAGTCCCCCATGCCTGAGTGATTTGCAAAAATATTTTTCTGTGGAGCTGCCATTTGTGGGGGTCCAGAAGGTTTTTGCTTAAGTGGTCTGCCAGGATGTTGTTGATCCCTGGTAGGTATTGTGCTATCAGATGTAGTCCCATGGAAGAGACTGTCAGCCAGAGGTTCATGACTAGCCTGCACAGAGGGTCAGATTGTGTCCCTCCCTGTTTGTTGATGTACCATATTACTGTGGTGTTGTCTGTTTTGATAAGGAGAACCCCTGGCCAGAGATGGGGTTTGTAGGATGTCAGAGCCTTTTGTACTGCCATCATTTCCTTCTGATTGATGTGTAAGGGAAAGTGCTGGGCATCCCAAAGACCTTGGGTGCGCCTACCTTCTAGGTGAACACCCCAATCTATGTCTGAGGTGTCAGTGGTAATCATTTGCCCAATTGGGCGGTGGGTGAAGGGAAGACTCTTGTTCTGGGCACAGGCCCCTGCCCAACAGATAAACTCAGCCCTTATACAGGGGATCAGAAGTAGAGAGGTCTCTAGAGGCTGAGAGTGCTGACACCAAAGGTTCTTTAAGTAACACTGAAGTTTTCTCATGTGAAGCTTGGCCAGAGGAATTAGAAGGGTGCAGGATGCCATGTACCCTAAGGCTTGCAGGAGCTTCCTCACAGTGAGGTGACTTTTGGAAGTCACCTGTGTAAAATAGGGAGGCAGGAAGCTTTGTTTCTCTGGGGATAGGAAGGCCATTTGGGATACTGTGTCCAGCAGTACTCCCAAGAAAATTATGTCCCTGGAGGGTGTTTGATTTCTTCTCATTGATGGTGTACCCTGAGGAGATTAGGAGGGTTTTGACAAAGAGGAGGTCCTTGAGGAGCTTTTCTTTGTACTCTGCCTGAATGAGGCATTCATCCAGGTAAGTGTAAATTTGTATATTTTTCTGTCTGCAAAAGGCTATGGCCGGGGCTAAACATTTGATGAATACCCTGAGAGCAGTAGATAAGCCAAAGGATAGCACAGAGAACTGAAAGTGTTGTGAGCCTGCTCTGAAGTGAAGGAATTTCCTGCAGGATTCCCTTATGGGGATGTGGAGGTAGGCATCTTTTAGATCTAGGGCAACTAACCAAGCATTTTTTGCCAGCATAGGCAACAGCAGCTGAAAAGTTAGCATTTTGAATTTGGGGACCACCAGGAATGTGTTCAGAATGGATAGATCCAGGATGGGGCACCAAGTGCCCTCCTTTCTGGGAACAAAGAATATTCTGGAATAAAATCCTTTGCCTGTTTGATCTGAGGGGACAGGTTCTACTGCCCCTTGGGATATGAGAGTTTGGACTTGTTTCAATGCCTCTGCCCACTAATTTGGAGGTAGGTCTGGGTACCCTCTTGGAATTGGGAGTTCATTGAAGGAGAATTTGTTTCGCTGACAAATTATCTTTAAGACCCATTGGTCCTTTGTTACAGAAGGCCGCTTCTCTTTGCAGAGGGAGAGTCTTCCTCCTGGTTTTTGGTGAGTGAAAAGAGGGCAGAGGGGAGAGAGGGAGTCATTGAGAGTTTTTAACATACAGGGATGGCCTAGAACTCCCTGACTTTGGAGTGGAAGCGGTCCACTGTTTGGTTCTCTGCTGTCCCTGGGATAGGAGTCTTGGTGGTCTGTCCCTGCGGGGCTTACCTTGCCCCTGTCGGCTAGGTGCAAGAAAGGACCAGTGTTTTGAGGTAAAATTCCTGCTGAATTTAGGAGGTTGTACCTGAAGAAAATAGTTTACTGTTTGCATAGATTTTGCTTTGTCTTCCATCTTTTTAAGCACCTCTTCTGCTTTTTCTCCAAACAAGCATTCCTTTTTCAATGGTGTGTCAAGTAATTTAGATTTGACATGATCAGGGAGAGGTTGTTCCTTCAACCATGGATGTCTTCTAATGGCAGATTCTAACACTGCTGCCCTGCTTGATGCTTCTAGGGCGTCATATCCACAGTGTAAAGAGTGTTTAGCCACTTGACAAGTAGAGTGCAGGAAATCTGCTAGCTCTTTTGAATTGGCACAGTCAGGAAAGGTAGAAAGCTTTTGTTTAAATAGTTCCAAAGTGTGGAACTGATAGTTGAGTGCTCTGATAGCTAAGGTTGCAGAGGTGTATACTTTTTTACCCCATCTGTCCACAGCTCTGGAGTCCTTGTCAGAAGGAGTAGGATTCTTTACAGAACTAGCCTTAGCTCATTTTGGTCTCTGTGTAATAACCTCCGGGTCCGCAGTAGGATTTCTGTAGAAGTATTTGTGAGAGTCAAGTACTCTGTAGTACCTGTCAGGTTTTATGGGAGCAGGTGAGAGGGTGTCAGGAGTTAAGCTGGATTCATGGAAGACATCATCAACCACCTCTAAGATAGGGGAGATGGCCAAGGGTTTGTGCTGGGGCAGGTCTAGAAACTCTCTTAGTCTCTTCTTAGACTGAGGGAAGTCCTAGGATTCCCAGCGGAAATGTTCCCTGAGGGTGAAGGGCTCCCCAAAGGAAAGATTTTCTCGTGGGGAGGCAGAAGGAATGGATTCCTTTGCATCTGAATCCTCATAAGCAGTAAGAGGTTGTTGCTCCTCTTCAAAATCTGAATAATCAGACTCCTCAGAATCCTGTTCTCTCAGTATTTCAGGGGAAGGGTCTCTTTTCCTTTTAGAAGGTGTGACCTGACTACCCCTGATAAGGGTGATAAGATCCTTTGCCATTTTTAAGCATTTCAGCTTGGTGTGGTGGAGGAGGGGTAAAATGATGGCTAGAGGTAATTTTCTTAGGAGTGGCCTTGCCTTTAGGCCTAAGAGTATCCATCAGTCTGAGAGAAACTGTAGTCAGAGGAAAAGACATCAGTTTTAGTCTAGATTTGGTAGTGTGAAAGACTTCCTTGGAAGCCGATGCCTGCATCGCGGCTCCAAACCCAACAGAGGCCGAGACAACCAAAGGCTCAGAAGATGAAGAAGATTTCTACGGCATACTGGACTCCAAAAGGGTCTCAGTAGAGGCCTGCAAAGGTATCAAATCTGGCATCAGGGGCTGTGAAGGCGCTTCACTGAATTCCGGAGAACTGACAACCTGCTTAGCGGTGGAGTCAACGGAAGGCTTGGCCTTGTGTGGTCTGTCTCTATCTTTATCCTTACGTTTTTCCAGAAAGTCTATGGATTGTTGACTGACAGACACCATTTTAGAAAACAAGGATGGAAGACAAAAATACCTGGCTGCAAAAAGAGCTCTACTACAAATGGTTCTCACATTAAAGAGGGCATAGAACTGGCAAATTAGCAGAGATTTAAATGGTTATAAAACTGGAACTACCTATCCATTTACAAAGGAGTTGATTCTGGAGACAATAATAGCACTCTCCCTATAGGTGGGACTGAAGCCATCCATTATCCTACCACTGGTGACATTCCTCCAAATTCAAATAACCAACAATTTAGCTTGCCTCCCATCCTTTCCCCGGCCCCTTTCTTAGGGCCTGCACCAGTGAGGAACAACACTCCAAAATGGAACAATAAGGGAAAGAAAACAGGGACAGGGAAGGGCACAAACCAGAGGAGAAATTAGTCCATGGAACAGAAATACTAAATTTGAGTAAAGTAGCTTTGAATTGGTATCACATTTCAGTCCTTTTAAAAGGCATTTAATTTATACCAGTTCAGTTGGCAAATCTCACTAAAGTACTTGTTGACTTTAAATTGTGTGTAAGGAACTTACAGTACATCTTACATGATGTTTCACAGATCATTTCTAAGAAAGATCACTTAACTAAGAGAAGCACTTATAATCAGTCTTTACGTGATACTTTGCAAGTTTATCATGATTCCTGTGAATTTTCGGTCAAAATTAAATATACTGAAAAAATACAGTCTCCTTTGAGAATAAAGAGCTGTGCTGAAGGAATTATGTGAAAACAAGGATGCATGAATTATGAAATTGGATAAGGGGGCATGGTGGAGTTTATGGACAGTGGCATTTACCTGTTAGCCATTTCCAACATGCTACCAACATGCTACAAGATGCTACTGTTTACAAAGAAACCACAGTGGGTAACATCAAGAATTTTTTTCCACTATAGATGGTTATCTCATCGATCTTCACATTCAGGGTAACACTGATTATGAGACATTTGCATTTTTTACAAGTTGAGCTACCAAAGATGGTGATGGAATAACCAAAGTACATAAGAATCATCTAAATCCTCTGTTTTGACTGGTTGTGGCAGCTGACAATTACAAGACTGAACCAATCTCTGTGTATCTTGACCACATTCTCAATCCCATTGTGCAGAAATCAGAATTTTACATCAGAAACTCGTGGCTTCTATTGGAACTACTTAAAGAAATCCAGACACCTACTAGTTAATTCAAGTTTTGGTTGAATGGATGCTGCCTCTTTCTACATGAGCACTGATCAAGAGATAGGCATCGAGTTTATCCTGAATTGCCTTACAAGGTTCATCAACTTTAACAACACCATGATTAATACAGTCTGATCTTTGCAGAAAATTTTCCTGAACAATATTTTTTTCACCTTTGTAGGGAAAACATTCCAAACAAAGTCCAGGGTGGTTATGGGGCCAGGGCAGCCCCTTTTTTTGCCAACATTGTCATGTCAAGGTGAGAACAAGAGTATTTCAAACCTCACCAGTTATAACAGAAGCTGGTATTCTACCAGAGGTTTATTGATGACCTGTTAATCGTGTAGAACAGACCTGAGGATCAGTTCAGTGAACTATTTGAATGGTTCAGTATGAGTACCCATTTCTTAAAATTCACTATCAGTGGCTTTGGAAGGTCTGTCAATTTTTTAGACATTCATTTGTCCTTTAATGGTTGTGATGGCCACACAGAGTAAGATCTATAGGAAATAAACTTTTGTAAACAACTGTCTACATAGACACAATCAACACCCACATCACATGAAGTTGAGTGTTGTTAAAAAGCAATTCATAAAGCTCAGCAGATTGACAAGCAGTGACAAAATTTTCAATGAAGAAACAGAGATTTTTAAACATTTTTTCATAGCCCATGGCTATAACTGTGATTGGTTCATAGTTCATAGGTTAGTACTAAGCTAACTGCCCTTGAGAGTCATTTTAAGCCTAGCCAATTATCCCCTGTGAGACTCAAACCCTGCACCTTGTGTTTGTAAGGCAAACACCTTAACTATTAGGCCACTCTCCTAGTGAAATTTATTTGCTGCGAACTGCGAAAGCTAGAACAATTCTTCAAGAGGATCAAAACAGCAGTTTATTGGCCATACTAGAGACTCTCACCCCCCCAAACATATCTGCTGATTGGATATAGAAGTGTGTTTCCACTCCCCATTACCATTGATATGACTGTTATCAAAGCTAGCCTTCAAAGCAACAGGAATATAATATTAGGAAATGGGGATATAGCAAGAAATGTAGGACAACACCTGATTTTCACATATAAATGGGTGAACTCAATTAAATCCATGTTGGAAAAACAAAATAACTCTAGGAAAATTGGAGACAGTATCTTTGGGACTTTCAAGTGCAAGTAATGCCACGTCATCTCGAACACTACCAACCTTTTTATCAATCATTTAAACTTAGACATAATTGCACACCAAAGGTACAATTGTGATTCCAAAGGAGGTGTTTACTTGGCTCACTGTGATTCCTGTGCCTATTTTTACGGTGGAAAAAACATTAGGAAACTTTCTGTCAGAATATATGAACATTCGCTGGCTATCAAGAAAACAGACCTTGGTAATGACATAGTGAGACATGCTCTGCAATGTGAAAAATTCCAGTTCTTTGTCCTAGATTCTGTGGACACTAGTGACTTTGTTATCAACTAAAATGTGAGGTTAGAGTGCCACCAGTTGGAATGGCAAATAAGATTAAATTCAGACAAGCCTCCTGGTCTGAATGAAACTATTAATATAAAATGTTTCCTACTAGCACAAAGGTTATGATTAGGATTGTGCAATAACATCAGTAAATGAGTTACATTTACCATTTTTCTTGGAATTTCTCTTTAAGAATTAATTCAGTGAGAGAAAAGGGAATTGCATGCTTTAGATCATGTGACCTGCTATGCATGATTTTTATACTCGATTTGTGTTGTATGCATTTATCTGATGAAGTTCTTGATATAAAAATAAAAGAACAAAAGTGCTAATGTTTTAAACAGCTCATGGTGACTTCTTGAGTTTGCTTAGTAGAACTTTTTTTTAGGTTTTTAGATTGTTTGTTATACACTGCATTGTTGTTTTTTTAAACAAATTTATTTGATTTTGAATATAAGCATACATATACATATATGTTTTACATAAATTTAATTTTTGGTAAAGCAGATTATTTAACAAACACAACATAACTAAAGTATTTACAAAGACATCCACTTATAAATAATACATTAGCAATAGTGAATATCACTACTTTCATATACAAACAAGTTCTTTTTCTAATAAACTTTGTAAATTATTCACATATTATGTGAAAAAGTGTTCCTGAGGATCTTGTTGTAATGGCCAATAATTCCAAATGACAAACTTCAGTAATAATATTCTTAAATTCATAAAATGAAAAGAGGGAGAGGCATCAGATTTCCTATTTCTTGTTATGACCAAACAAGAGGATACTTCATTTTTTAACACATGGGAGCATTTGTATATTAAAAACAACCAGAGATTTAGAAAGTGAAAAGTTGTCAGAAAATAAAGATTGGAATAGGTTGTTGACATTATCCCAATAGTTTTTTTAAAACTACACAGTCATAAAATATATGTGCCCAGTCTGCATTTTTTTAGTTTGCATCTTCAACAAAAATGATCCTTTCTATTAATTTTACTCATTATGTGTGGTGTTAAAATTATCTATACATAAATTTACATGTAAATAACCTCCATTTAAGTAGGTAAGTGGTCATTCTAGCTGATTCTAGTATATATATATATATATATATATATATATATATATATATATATATATATATATATATATTTTTATCTTGATCATTGGGTTGATTATTATTAATTGTAATGAAATAATTCCAAAAACTTTCTGGACAACTATGTGTTTCTTCTCTAATTATATTATAAATTTGTGAGTTTACCTGTAACAGAAGATGTATGTTGAGTGGTCATAATCAAGTAATTTAACAACTTAGGGACATATTTTTTTAATTGTAGGTGACATCAAGTCTATTTCATTTAAAAAAAACTGCCTACATATTTGTAATTCTAACCATAGATTTTTATTTAATTCAAACTTGCATATCAAATTATCTGTAGTTTTCAAATCATTTACCATCTTCTGTATATTCAGATTTTTCATGAAGAAATGCATTGTTGTTTTTGAACTGCTGATATTACATAAATGTTGATTACAATTGCAAATACAACATCATGCAACTACAGTCTGTATGCATTTCATATTACATTACTAAATCACTTAATTAAGCAACTTACAGAAAGCAGCATATCTTTAAAACTGTAGGTAGTACATATCCTTAGTAAAATGACACAGTACTGATAACACCTTTGTTATGAACCATCATTGAAAAACTATCTGTGACAGCATAAGAATATGCTATAACACTGTTTTAGGCATCATGATTTAATAAATGTCCATAACATCAACATCACATACCAGAGACGGATACTGTCATAATCTGTAGGTTTCTGCTAGTAGACATGCAGGGAATTACCAGTAAAAATTGTGGCTAATCAGAAAATCTGCTTCCGTATACTATTATCATTTGTATTGGAAGTCTGTCTATGCAATTGCATATGGGACTAAAAACAACATCACTCTGAGAAATTATGACAACTTCTGTAAAATTTAACAAGAATTAAAGATGACTTTAAACATGCACCTTTGGAAATAATTAACCTTAAGATGTAGTAATTACCACTACAGAAATTCCACCAGTTGCCAATGTCTCACTAAGACTCAAAGAATCAAAGTTCATCTTATGTGTATATGTTGATAGCTGATATATCCTCACTATGAGAAGTGTAAAAATTGTATACATTCTCCATATTCTGCCATTCATCACAGGATTTCTAATAAACAGATGCAGTAGTTGTTGTCTACAATGAAAGCCTAGTATACTTTAGCTTGGTCTGTAAAACAACTGGCCAGTATGTCTACATTTTAGTGTGTTATGGGTTCAAAACCACATAGGAACATATTACCTTAGTTAACTTTAGCCATAACATTTTTTTCAAGAATCATATTGCTATAGTCAATAATACATTTTATGCTATGCATGGTAATGATGCACTGCTCTAGGTTTTAGGAGTAACGTCATAATCCATAATGGCCTAACAACATCAATAGTGTTTAAAGAGCAGTACCTGTTTGCTTATGAATAGCATGTGCTGAGTGTTATCTTAGCTTGTAAGGATGCAGACCAGCATGTCTACATGTTGGGCACTGTGTGTTCAAGGATGCAGACCAACATGTCTACATGTTGGGCACTCTGTGTTCAAGCCTTGAAGGGGGATACACATATCTTAAACTGTTATACCGATGTCATATACCCATAGCATTTATTTTGCAAAGCATTTTCACTTATTGATGTAAATTTATAATTTGAGTCATTGTGAATAACTCAGTTATTCATTAAATTACAGCTGATATATCTGTAATATGTAACATTCTGGTAACATCAGCTATTTAACAGCGGTGCCGGTACATTTTGATAAATCATGTTATATGGTTGAGGAATTTATTAGGTTAATATTCTATACTGGTTACAATATTGTAAAGCTATGCTCTGTCAAGAAATACTGAAGTCAGTTGTACAACAGGCTCAACCTATACTTTTGAGGGACTGTAATGGGCCCACTAACAGTTGCAGTGAAGGACAGGGAAGATGTATGCCTTTAACTAGTGATGTGCAATTTAAGAATAATGGTCCTCATACATGCCTTTCTGTAGCCATAATGTACAGCAATATGTATGATTCTGTTCACACAAGCTAGATGTTACATTATATGAGGAATGGATTATCTCAATTCATAGGTTCATAGGTTCATAAGTAGGTACTAGGCTATTAGCCCTAGGGCCTATATAAGCCTAGCCAAAAAGGTACCCTGGCTTTCGCCACCCAAGAAAATTATTTTCCTGTGCCCCTGTTGAGCAGAGCCACAGACATGCTCCCTGGGGTGAATTACCTATTTCCCATCCAATCATCAAGAATTTTCTTGAAGAGTGCTAATGAGAAGCTCTGTTTGACATAGATAGGTAGTCTATTCCAGTGTAGGGGAAGTCTCTGGGACAGGAATCTATCCCTCCAGCATGTTCTGTTTATTGTGGTGACAAGGTTTAGGTCCCTAGAGCATGTAGCTCAGAGGGATTGGGATTTCTTTAAGTGGAGCATGTCCAACAGCTCTGGGTTTGACATAGCTTTGTATGTTAGGCAGAGATTGCCTCTGAGTAGGCGATATGTGATGGAGTAAAGCTGGAGTTTTTTGAGACAGTCTACGTAGGGCATCTGTTTGAGGCCAGTAATCCTCTTTGTGAGGTATTTCTGTGGCCTTTCCAGTTGTTGTAGATGTCTTGTGAGGTACATACCAAAAGGGGCATTGTACTCTATAATGGGTCTAAGGAGTGATGAGCAGAGTGGAACAATGACCTCTTTTTTTCTGGATGAGAAATCTTTTGTGATGAGGTGAGCAACAGAAGGATTTCCTGACCACTGTGGCGATGTGATTATCAAAGGAGAGACTACTGTCCACCTGTGTCCCAAGGTCTCTTATCACACTTTCAGCAATAAGTAGACTAACACTTATGTGGTAGTTCATGGGTACAGAGTTTTTACCAAAGGGGATGACAATACACTTTTTGGCATTGAGCTTCAGGCCATGGCTTTGACACCTGGCATCTGTCTCAGTGAGGCCCTTTTGTAGTATGTCCACATCATTAGGAGTTTTGATTATGGCTACTAGTTTGCAGTCATCTGCAAACTTTGTCAGTCAAAGACCTTCTGTGTTAGCCTGTACTTCAGAGAAGTAGATACCAAACAGGAGAGGACCCAAGACTGAACCCTGTGGTACTCCACTTGTCACTGGTCTGAAGTCGGATTTGGAGTCTGCTACTTTCACAGTGTGGGTTCTGTCCATGAGCCAGTTGGCATTGTGACATAGGGATTTATACCTAGTTTAGTGAGCTTATCTATAATTCCAGAGTGGGGGATGGTGTCAAAAGCCTTGGCCAGATCTAGATAAGCTGTGTGAACCACCTTACCCTCATCTATGGCTTTGGTGACTGCTTCAAAGAAGTCAATCAGGTTTAGGAGACATGATATGCCTTTTACAAACCCAACTGGGTAGGGTCCAGAGTTTGGAGATTACCAATGTCTTTGTTTATGAGTTCCATGATGATATGTTCCATGGCCTTGCAGACCAGGCTCGTCAAGCTAATGGGGTGTTAGTTCCTGGGGTCCGTCGTGGCTCCCCCTTTGTGGAGTGGGATAACCATCACTGTGTGCCATTCAGTGGGCACAAAGCCTGAGGTGAGGCTATGATTGAATATGGTACTTAGGTAGGGTGCCAGTTCATTCTGTAGTTCTTGTAGAATGCAGCCTGGAATATTGGCAGGTCCCATGGATGCTGTGTTCTTGGCTTTGGAGTGTGTTTTTTACCTTTTCAGCTGTGATTACAGGAACATTGCATTCTTCCGGTATAGAGATAGGCCCTCTAGGGGGTGAGGGAGGGGGCAAAGTTAGCACTGAACCTATCTGCCAGGATGTTGGCAATATCAGTTGGTTCTGTATATTTAGTGCCATTGTGCTGTAACTCAGAGCAGATCTGAGTGTTGCCATTGAGATTCTTGACATAGCTATAGAATGCTTTGTGGTTGTCTTTAGCTTTGGAGGATTTTATGAGGAATCTGAGCTTCTTACTGAGGTTGACCAGGGAGTTCCTCCAGTCATGGGATTTTACTGTTTTGTGCAACAGTTTCTTTCTTCTGTTGTAGAGTTTGTTTATGGCAGAGGATCACCAGATTGGTTTCATTTTTTTTGGAGGATAGCATGTTGGTTCTATTAGGGATAGCATGATCCATGCACTCGTGTAAGTACTTATAAAGTGCATTTGTGTAGGATTCAGCAGATTGTCCGTCTGCATGGGTGTCATGAAGTTTGCCACTTCTGTCTTAAGAAGTGTGAAGTTGGCTTTGAGAAGTTTTTACGGTGGTTTCCTTAATTGGGGAATTACTGTTAATTTCTCTGAACACAGTGCTGACATAAATGTAATTTGAAAACAGTTTAACTAAATGAGCAGCACATGTTCATAGTTTGCATTCTTAAGCCAAGATCATTCTTAGTATACCATCCCACATCATGATGATGCCATAACAGTAATTCTTTTCAATGCTTGGAAATATTTTTACAGTCAAGATGTGTTAGGCAGGCTGATAGGTCTCAAGTTTAGAGTTTGGATGTAGGTTGCCTCTCCAGGTTTGAATCTCATGCCCTCCAGTCTGTGCTCAAAGTTGTTAAAACCTGAATGTTACATCAACTGAGTAGTGTGCTAAACTAAGGTTCTTCAGAATAGCAGTCTAGAAAGTGTGTTGTGAAATGTTTATCCTTGCTATTTAATAAGTAATTTGTATTTATTTATTTTTTTATTTCAGACAATGAGGACCACATTTGAAACACAGCGATGTGCATGGAGTGGATGCACAGGCTTGAAAAGCTGCTTAGGCCTGTGAGTACTTTGGGACTGAAGACTGGGTGTTCTGCTGGTTCTGGGTTTGGACTGAGCAGGCCTGGAAGAGGTGGGAAAGGACCAATTCTTAGTAAGCCAATGCCTACTAAATCTGGGAGGCTGTACTTGCAGGAAATCTTTAACAGTTTGCATAGATTTAGCTTTTCATCCATCTTTTTAAGTACTTCTTCTGCTTTGTTACCAAACAGGTGGTCTTGGTTTAAGGGAGCATCCAGTAATTTACCTTTAACATGATCTGGCAAAGGTTGCTCCTTAAGCCAAGCATGCCTTTTAAGTACAGTGACAGCAGCCCTGCAAGATGCCTCTAACAAAACAAAACCACATTGCAAAGTATGTTTTCCAACCTGCTCAGCAGAACACATTAAATCCTGTAATTCTTTATTTTCAGCACAGTCAAGAATCAACATCATTTTCTGTTTAAGCAATTCAGTAATATGCTGCTATTTTAAAATATGAAACTGGCAGTTTAAGGTCCTTATGGCCAAAGTTGCAGAAGTGTATACCTTCTTACCCCATCTATCCAGGGCCCTGGAATCTCTATCAGAGGAGATAGGGTTTTGGCAGTAGTAGCGTTAATGCCTTTGGGTCCCTGTGAAATGGTCTCAGGATCCGCAGTAGGGTTCTTAAAGAAGAAATTGTATGAGTCAGGTACCCTGTAATACCCGTCAGGTTTTCTTGGAGCTGGAGGTAAAGAGTCAGGGGCCAGACTAGATTCCGAAAAAACATCCACAATGTCCAGTACAGGAGGGATAGCTAAAAGCCTGTGTTGAGGTAGGAGTAAGAATTCCTTAAGCCTCTTTTTGGAGTCAGAGTAATCCTGGCTTTCCCAACAGAAATGCTCCCTGAGAGTATGCAAGGTTTCACCAAAAGAGAAATCCTCTGGACAGGAAGCAGAGGGAATGGAGTCCTCTGCATCAGAATCCTCATAGGTAGATAAGAGCAAGTCCTGGTCATCAGAAAAAACAGAAATTTCAGAATCCTGATCAGAAGAATCAGAAGGAAAATCAGTCCTAGGTCTCTTAGAGGGAGAAGGGTGGCTTCCCCTGATTAGAGTAATAAGATCTTCAGCCATTCTTATTTGTTTTTTAGGCATAGGGGCCTGACCATGCAGTCTGGGCATCGTTTTTTTAGGCATGGATCGAGTTTTAGGCCTTGAAGAAGAAGATGGCATCAGTTTAATATGTAAGTCAGTAAGCCTGAATACACCCTCAAAAGCCGGTGCCTGCACAGTGCTCCGGACCCATCCAAGGTAGAGACATCCACAGGTTCCATAGTTGAAGAAGCATCTCATGGCATACTGGACTCTGAATGGGTCTCAGTAGAGGCCTGCAAATCTGAAGTAGCGGGTATCAGGGGTTGCGAAAGCACCTCACTGAGTACCGGCGAACTGGTGTCTAGCTTAGGAGAAGCGTCGTCAGCAGCTTTGGACCTATGCAGTCTGTCTCTGTCTATCTTTGTGTTTTTTCGGAATGTTGGTAGTCGGGTGGCTTACCTAAGCCATTTCTGGATAATTGAACTGAGTACCAAAATATTTATATGCGAAAATGAACCAACGACAACTAATTCGAGGTTTGAATAAGGCACAAAACCGACAGCAAGGTACGTCGTGGTCTGGGCCTAGGCAAGGAATGCAGTATGAATGAAAAGCTTTATGAGGTATTTGCTTTCCGCAAGAAATACAACTGTTAACTTTTACTGACATCGGTTTAGAGCAAAAAAAGGATCCCCAATGGGGTACTTAGCTTAGTTGAAGACTTTGGATGTGAAACTCGAAAATGAAAATTTCAGGAATTGGCCGACCGGCACTTGCAAACTGCTTCTGCTTCGGGCACTGCATGGCAAGAAAGACTAATAAAATGGCATTGGCTGCATGCTTTATACCCCTGACTACCTGACATCATGGAAGATGTGACAGCAACCGACGCAGGACCCAAGACTTAATCAGGCCGACTGAGGGCTACCTGCAAGCAGATAACCCAAATGTGATGACTGCAACAGTGAAACACGAAAAACATCCTGGTAAGGTTGGGGTGCTCTCCACAGCTCTGAACCAGGTTTCAGTGACTGCACAAATGTCAGCATCCTCCAGAGCAAGGAATGCTTGCAATGAGTGCAGTTTCATGCTAAGACTCCTAGCATTTAGCAGCATGACCTTTAAATTTAATTTATAAGAATTTTTCATGTTGGTAATTTTGTGCTCGAGTTTGCCTAAAAAAGGCCCTATGGGAGAGGCAAGAGCCTTTGCCAGAAGCCTAAAGCCCAAGGCAGACAGATGAAGGCCATCTCTGGCAAAGCATCATGGCCTGTCAATCATGCCCTCCAAGGCTGCCAGGTACTACATCCCCTTGGAATGGCACCAGAAACTAAGCCAATTGTTAAAGTCAATCATTTTCTGTTTGTGTTGAGGTATTCTGGGTGATGGCAAGATGCTGCTTAAGGCTAGCGACATACCTGTCTGGGACACATATTCAGCAAGCTCAATCATGTCTCTCTTCATATAGTCCAGAGAAGTACGTCTCAAGTCATTCACACCAGCATGGACTATGATAGAGTCATAACAGTACCTGTTGTTGGGAGACTTGAGTGCATGCGTGATATGGCAGATTCTAGCACCTAACAAGCAACTTATTGTGACTTTCTCCTCGTCGAGCCTGGTGAGGAGCACATCTGTGTGTCTCACAATAGTTTCCTATGACTAGTATGTTGGGTTTGTGATTAGGCCTTAAAGGCTGTGAGAGACAGAAGTGTGTACTGTGTGATGCATACATACATACACATGTACATGTGTGTGTTGCCTTTGGCATGGTATATGTGTGTAACATACACATTTTATTGTGTACACCTACTTATGTATGCAGCAGCCATGACTGATCTTCTGCAGTAATTCTGTTTGGCTCTGTGCCTGTTTTATTTGCCTTTCACATGCATGACTGTAGATTTGTTTCTGTTTTCCAGAGATATGTACCATTGCTTGACCTGCATTTGCTCCTCTGTGATGTGGCTTGCCTAACTCCTGCACTGCTGCCAGGCCAATTAGATGTATGTATATTTATCTAATGTGTACTGTGATCCTTATTTACTAACCTTGAACACATATATGCCATTGGTCAACCACATCCAGATGTAACTGTCACACAATATGCAACGTGTTAATGTCATCGCTCATAGGTAGATATTTTTTTCTGCATTTCACCATAGCTGGTATCCATCCCCACCCAGCTTAACTTCCCATTGCCTGTGTTGTGCAGTGTGCTGTCTGTGTAAATCACCTGTCCATAATGTTTTTTTTTCTAACCTTTGTCTGTTTTGTGTTGTGCTATTTTGTCTATGAGTATACCTGCTGTGCTTACCTTCATCTCCTCTCTTCATATGTTCACTTTTCCTTCCATTATTTAAAAAAGGGGCCTCTTCCCACCAAAACAAATATTGCACATACCCCTCTAACTTTCCTTAAGATTTCCCTATTCCAGAATTCCTCATTTGTCCCTCTTATTCACCCATTCTCCACATCGTCTCTTCTATCTCCCACTTTCCTTGGGTGTGCATTACTTGTGTTCCCCACACAGGTCCCGATCCCACTACTACCAACTGTTAGCTATGGTGAAACATCAGTGTATGCCCCTCGCCTTTAATTTTTTTATTAGGAAATTTACGGATTGAAGTCTATATATATCTATATATATATATATATATATATATATATATATATATATTTTTTTTTTTTTTTTACGATACATGTATTATATAAATAACCATAGTATTCTCTGATTTTAATGTAATCAGTGATGTGAATATATATGCATTACAAATAGCCTTGTAGCTTTGGTATATGTATTATGAAAGTTAATGGGTGGCATATGGACATATCTGTGATTGTCTAATATTTTTCTGTGTATACTGCACATTTCTGTTAGGACTGCCATGCTGATTAGTTTTGGATACTTTACATTTTTAATGTGTGTGTGCGTTTTTGGTTATTACTAGAGTTAGTAACATTCTGTAGTTGTCCATAAAGTTGCATTACCAATTTTATCATCTTTCTCAACAACTATCAGGAAGGATTCTGGATTTCTGATATCTTTCCATTTGTTTGGTAATGCACAACATTATTGGACCACTATTTCTTACACTTATGGTTTTACTTGTATAGCACAACATTGGAACTGCAGTACTCCATTGTGCACCAAGATATTCTGAGTGTGTCATATATTAGCATTCTACAATGTTATCTGCAAGTTTTGCACTGAGATTGGCATAATGAACTGGATTCCATGAGCTTCAAGGAATCCAGCCCATATAAGTAGACTTGTGCAAGTTGCACTTAACCATTACAGTGCATTTTTGAATTCCTCACTGCTGCAGTAGCCCTTAGGCTGTATGGGTTGGTTCCTACCTGGGAAACAACTGAGCAGCTTCAACAAGTTTTGACTTAACGCCACTCCTTCACTGAAAGTTGATTTGCTAATCATCAGGAGGGAAAACACCAGAGTGAAGCTTTCTTATGGACTTTCTTCCCATACAAGGGCAAAAGAGCCTAACAATCCTGAAACAACAAAACAATATAGTTATGAAAATTAGTTAGGGTCACATGCCATGATAGCTTGCAACTCAGATTCTCTTGCAGATGCCAGAGCAATGATGAGTACAGTTTTCTTTGTTAACCTTAAATCACCTTGATGGGCAGGTTTAAAAGGTGACAGTCAATTTCTACAGCACATAGTTGAGATCCCAAGGAGAAGCAACCTGTTTATATGAAGGCCTCAGGACTAAAATTCTTTCCAGAAATTGACAACAAAGATGAAAGAGTAGGATCTGTGGGCAGACATGCTGAAATGCCAACAAAATAAACCTTTGCAGAGAAATAAGTGAGGCCAGAGAAAAGTAATTCACACTAACTTTTGTGCACCAATGATACAAAATCCCTAATGGGCCCATGGTTACTGGCTAGGCACCAACTGAAAAAATCACTTTCACTTCCTAACATACTACAATTTGCTAGTAACATGCTTTCGTGCCCCTTCAGTATCTGCTGGGTTTTCATTAAATAAGTACCTAAAAGGTATTAAAACGGAATCATTTGACTGTCAAAGTTGATTGATATGTATCAAACTCCTTGTCCTGTATGAGCAAAGCCAGCCCACGAGGCAGCTTGTGGTTATTACCCTTGGTCAGTTCCATATAAAGGGAAAACCAATGTTGCCTAGTCCAAAAGGGGGTCACACTTATTTCTGAGTTATCAGAATCTTCAGAACTTTCCTAGAAATCTGAGAAAAAAGTGGAAATGCACAAAAACATTCCCTTCCAAGAGAACAGAAAGGCATACATTGTCCAGGCTTACTTGCAAGCAGCCCTTGAACAAAACATTTCTAGTCTGTTTTTTAAAGCAGGTAAGCAGATCTGTTTGAGGTGTTCCCCACAACTGGATAAATTCATGGAAGACCCCCTCATTCAATTTTTAATTGTAAGGACCTATCCTGGTCCTGTTCAGCTTGTCTGACACTATGATTTGCTCTGACTGAATGCAAGTTGCAAGGTTAAGGAATGCTGAAGAGCTACTGCCCAATCTATTACTGCCAGCCTCTGTAAGGGGTACAACCTTATATTTCTCTGCTTATTTATATACAATGAATTACTCACTTTTGAGGGTTCCTGCAGACCATAGATGATGGAGAGATTTCAAGGTATGGATCACAGGTCAACATCTCTTTTAAGCCTGATATGCTTTGGTCTGTCTGAAAAATTCCATAGTCCTTGCACTTTCACCTCTGTAAACTGCTCCCTAAGCAAAACCTGATGCATCTGTGAGGACAGACTGAAGTGAAGTCTGAGCAGGGAAGGGGAGACTTGGGTTCAGTTGAATTTGTTTTATCCAAGCACACTCTTTTTTTAGAAGACTCAAAACTGGAACTTGATACACCACAGAATGCAAATGCGGAGTTCATGTTTCCTCTCTCATGTGTAATCTAGCAAGAGGTATCCTGAGAATGATTGGAGAAATTCAGGAAAATTCCAGATAAAGATCCAACTTGACTCGGGCTAAAAAGATCTTTTGAAGAGAAAAGTCTGTAAGGTATCCCAAAATCACAATCCCGGAAGATAGACTCAAGGAGGATTTTTCAATACTTGTGTGGAAGCTGAAACTGGATAGAGAGATATAACCCACCTTAATGACTTACTTTTCAAAGATAAGCAAGTCATTTAAATAAAGATGTGAATGCCATTCAGTCTGCAATAAATAAAATTGGGCCTAGATATTTTGTGAATACCGTTGGAATGGTAGATAAACCAAGGGGTAATCCACAGAACTGGTCATGTGACCAAAAGACAGAAAACTTTAGAAGTTTCCTGAAGCATAAGGCTATAGGAATATGGAAGAAAGCATAAGCATATTGTAGGTTCAAAGTTATCAAGTAACTCTTGAGGAATGAGAATCAATAGGTTCCGTAAGGTCAACATTTTGAACTTTGTAACTTTCAGGCAGAGATTTGGAAATGAAAACTCTAGTACAGGATGCCAATAAGCCTCTTTCTTTCATAACAGAAACTTGCATTAAAAGAAGCACAAGGTCATTGATTCCTTGGGTCTGTAAATACTGAAGAACCTGGAAAAATATGTTTGGTTTGCAGGGTTGGAAGGTATTCCTCTGAAAACAGGTTTCTGTATCTAGTCCCATCTGTAACCCTCCTGTACCATTTTAATACCCAGGAGTACAAAACAATCTTTTGCCAAAAGGGAATATTGAGGCCCCTCTTAAGACAAATTTGTAGAGCTATTGATCAAGGAAGAGGGGAAAAAGGTAAGGAATGCTGGTGTATTCCTTTGGTACTAGTGGTCTGTCTCTTTTTCTTAAAATACCCCTTTTGTTGTTGTTGTTACCCTCCAGCCATCATTCTTTGCGTTTCATTTGCCAGAAAAGGACTGGTCTTGTTTATTTGGTGCTTTTGTGAAAGAGGGAGGTCTACATTTGTTTTGGGGTACAAGAAATATCTTAAAAATTCCTGAGTTAATTTCCATCTTTCATCATATTGTTTGAGAACCTGGGTAGCAAAAGTGCCAAACACCAGCTCCTTATCTAAAGTGGAATCCAAGATTTCCGATCAACTCATCAGTAAACCTTTGGTTGCATTCCTAAGCATAAATTTTCAACACTGTAACAGGGGCCCTAGATATAGTATCTGCACAATCATATACACTCTTCAAGGCATGTTTAGATACCAGAAAAGGGGGAGAAACAAGTTCAGAAAAGAGCTTTGTTCTGTAGGAAGACTGGAAGCCAATTCCCTCTGACTGCCTATATGACATAGCATAAATTAACACATATTTATCCATTAATTCATAATGCTAAAGGCTAAAGTGGAAAAAAAAAACATTGTCTTACCAATACAGTCCATTTTACTCTCCTTATCACCAGGCGAAGGGCTAGTATTGAGGATCAGTCTGTTGCCAGTATGAAAAACAGCTCAAATGGCAGCTGGGTTTGACCTAAGGTGACAGAAAAGAAAAATTGCATAAGATACTTCAAGTGAACATATCTTCTTTTTAAGGGACTCACAGCTAGGTATTAGGAGGAGTACAGGGGGCATTCAACAAATCCTCCAGGGCTATCAGTATACGAGGGATGTGAGAGGAATGAGGTACACCCATGTGTAACCCATCCTATCTCCACATTTGTGCAAGAAAACCTAGCATAACAATAGATGTTCAAACGGTCAATGCATACCTCTCAACCAATCAGGGATAAATTTCAACAGAATCGGAGACAAAGCCAGAATAAATCAGGGACACTTTTAAAATATTTGTGCTATTAACTTGAGGCATACACAGAATCACAGCATATGAATTAATGTACATTTTGTGAGGTAAAAGAAATCTACAACTCTTAATTATTGCCATTATTCATTAAGTATAATTCACCAACTTTCCTACAAAAGTCACCAGTTTTAGGAGGGATTAAGAGGGACATAGCTAAAATTTGAGTCAGAATCAGGGACAATTGAGAGGTCTGGCTCAATGCTACAGTAGCCTTAGCTAAATGGGTTATATTCTGCCAAGGTCACAACAGCCTGCAAGCTTGCAAAGCTCAAATAAGGCCTCATTCATCCTGGTAATGGTCTGATTAAAAATTCCTCCACAGAATATGAATTAAAGTTTTCCTCACAATCCAAGAGTTTATCTTGGGAATATGCAAAACAAGACCTATCTCTGTCTAAATCAGAATTATCAGACCGTTTCCTCAAGAATAATTTCACAGGAAGTGCCCACCATAAAGGCTTTTGTGTACCAGGATTTACTGCCTGTAATGCAGAATTAGCCATGGTAAGCAGCACATGTTTAATGGTAATAACTTCTCCAGATGAAAAATGTTTAACCTTTGGATTTTACTTAATAGGAGTTCCAGCAGAAGACCACACCAAAGGTGGGACATCTGTTCAGTCCAATGGTCTCATACCCTTGTTACCCAGAGAATAATCTCCAGAATGTCTCCCAGTCACAGAGATGTTCTCCCACTTCTATATCACACAATGGAACAACCAAAGATGATGTGGTTGACCCCAGGTTTATGTTGGACAAAAATACTTCAAAAGAGGAAGCCAGATAGTGGTGGTCTGAGGAACAACCAATGCCACATCACATTACCCATTATCGACTGGTAATTCAGTGTAAACTGAATCGGCCAACAACAGTAAGGACTCCTTAGAAAGCATTTTTTTTCTTTCTAGGTACTGCAGTAGAGCAGACAGACCTAAGTGAGTATCCATGCTATAACCAGGAAAGAAGTACCAAAAGTAGTCCATGCTATAACCAGGAAAGAAGTACCAAAAGTAGTCCATGCTATAACCAGGAAAGAAGCACCAAAAGTAATAAGAGCTGCTGGGGTAAATTGGTCAGAATGTGGTCAAAGTGATCACAAGCAGCACACTTCCCCAGGCTCTTAGGTTATAAAAATTAAATGACAAAAGTACCCCGTCAGTGCTGTTCTCTCTCTCTCTCTCTCTCACACACAGATAAAATCAAAATGGCAGGTAGGCTGTCATGAAGTCAGCATTAAGTATTACACTGACTCAAAATTTCCTGCTAGCTTTTCAATAAACATGTCTGCCCCCGTCCCACAAAATTCAAAGCTTGCACAAGTAGTATATAATTTTTCACAAAATTAGTTCCAAATATTATAATAAATATATTAAAGAAAATTGCTGCTGCAGTGAAACCAGAAAGATGATTTTTCTGAGGATGGCTAAAAGTACTAAAGAAAGTTTCACTCTGACTGCTCATTTCCTTCCAGGGGGGTTACACAATCAGAAGTTAGAATGAAGGATTGGGGGGGGGGGGGTTGGAGCTTCTTAAAGCTGGCCAGTTACGGTTTCCGAGGCAGGAAGCAATCCACACAGCCCAAGGGCTACCACAAATGTAGCAATAATGAACATTATCAGGCCAACTGCTGAGGCTGGATACATGCCAAGTAAATAGATGTTTGCGAAATTTGGCACTCTCTCACGTGTAAACAAATGTGGATGTGTCACAACAGACTGATAAGACATCATGGTGACATGAATGAGTTTATTACAATAGACAGTGATACTGAAGTTTCTTAACAAAAGATAAGTAGAGAAGAAATTAATATAGACACTGACCTGTGAAAGCTGATGAATACTTCAGGCTTACAATTCAATTAATTGTACGACTAATAATGGTAGATGTCCAAAATTATCACTGCTGCAGTAGCGTTAGCAATATTGGTAATTTCCTGCTTAGGATACAACAGCCAGCATGGCCAGCATGCAGAGCTTCAGGGTACCTTCCATGCTCCCAAACTGTATTCAGCTTCAGCTGACTACCAACACAAACAGGGAGGCTGAGCCCTGAATGGACAATGCTAGGAATCAATGTTCACAACCTAGCATAAAGAACGCTCCAAAAACAAGGGGCTGGAGGGAGGAAGTAGCTACTGCAGCAGTGATCATTCAAATATCTACTATTACGGTAAGTTTACTTACACAACTGTACTCTGTCCATCATGTTGATCTCAACTGTAGTAAGCCTTAGCTATATAGGTAGATTATCCTAGCTTAGTACATTTAGGAGGTGGAAGTAGGAGTACAGGAAACCCTGGGGAATGGTCCTAGCAAAGCCTGGTCGAAACCTACAGCAGGAATCAAGCTTGTAGTGCTTTGTAAAAGTTTGTAAAGAGGACCAAGTTGTAGATTTTAGAATAGCCATAGATGAAGCCAAGACCCTGGTAGAGTGGGCCTTGATGATGCCTAGAATACCTTTGTTGTTAGGAGTACAATAAAATGTAATAGCCTAAGATAACCATTTGGAAATAATCTGTTTTGACAAAGGCTGGCCCTTTTTCATGCCTAAGGGGGAAAAAATGCTACACTGATCCAAAGATTTAATTCTGTCAAGATAGCACATATAAGGCATGGAGTATCCTCTCTCCCTCATTTTTAGTTTCAGGAAAGAAAAAGGAGAAATAGAGAGTTTGACAAAGAAAACTCAGATACCACTTCAAGCATAAAGGAAGAATTCTCAAAGAAACCCTTTCTCTGTGGAAAATGAGATAAGGTTGACTCACCATAAGAGTTTGCAACTCAGATACCCTTCTGACAGAGGTCAGAGTAATTAGTAAAACTGTTTTCCATGTTCTGAAACTCAAAGTCAGCCAGATCAGACAATTCAAACTTAGCAAATGTTAGAGAAGTTAACACAAAATTAAGTTCCTAAGGCGGGAACAACCAGATTTTTTGCAAGCCACTTATGCAAAACCTTTCAAAACACTCTGACATGAGAATGCTTGAAACAGCATGGGCAGACATGCTAAAAAAAAGGCTGATAAATGAACCTTAATGGAAGAGTAAGAAAGGCCATACGATAGTAACTCACACAAACATTGTAAAACTAGAGAACAACTATCCCTGAATGGGTGCTAGTTATATTAGCACCAACTAGAAAAACTTTTCCACTTAACATGTGATTTTCTAGCAGCTAGCTTTCTTGTCTCCATTAGTAACTGCTACACATCCTCAGTAAATAAGAGCCTAAATGGAATTAATACTCTCTCTTCCTGGCAGTCAATGTAGTTGATTGGGCTCATTGTACCAAACATCTCAAAATCTCTTTTTGTGTGTGAGTAGAACCAGTCTGTGAGGAAGCTTTTGGTAATTTGCACTGACCATTTCAACAGAAGGGAGAACCACAGTTGCCTGGCCCAGAAGGCAGCCTCCAAAATGATCTTGGGGGATTCCATAAGAATATTCCAAACTACCCTGGATGTCAGTGGAAATGGTGAAAAACATACAGGAACATTCCTGTCTATTGAAAAGAAAAGGCATCTGTCTTGCAGGCATTCTTGTCTGGAGTCCTGGAGCAGAATCTTGCCAACAGATAATTCAGAGATGAGGAACTCCCCCCACACAGATCAAATCTTAAAAGGCCCCCGATCTAGTTTCCAATCATGAGGTCTGACAGAATACAGAATGCCTGTAAAGTGAGACTGTGCTGTAAAGCTTTATCCCAAGCTAACATGGCTAGTCTGCAAAAGGGCTAAGATGTGGTTCCCCTTTGCTTGTTCATGTACCATATGACTGTAGTATTACCTGTAAGAACATGAAGAGGTCCTAGGGATCAAAGATGATTCAGAGAGTGTAGTGCCTTGATCAGGGCAAGCATCACTTTTATATTTAGGTGCTTGTGTCTGTTATTGGTGCCCCACATACCTTACACCTTTAGCCTCCTGAAAGTCCTCCACAAGCAAAGTCTGAAGTATCGCTGGTAACTGGTTTGAAACAGGGGGGGGGTAACTGGATTTAAGAATATTTATATAGTCTCCAACAAGTTATCTCCCTTTTGACAAACCCTAGCACTGGGATTAAAAAAAAAAGATGGTGCTGGGACTAAAGACACTTCAGATATTATTGTATCTTTCTCATCTGGAGTCTTGCCAGGGATATCATAAAAATCATAGATGCTATGACACCTAAAATCCTGAGTTATTCCCTCACAATGACCAAAGTCTGACAGGAAAATCTTACAAACAGACCTAAATAAAAATCTATTTTTTCTTGCAGAAGAAAAGCTAATTGAGTTGAGATGTCTCCTGTGTGAAGACTTTTGAATGTTCTGGAATCCAAGTTTGTGTAAGAGAACTCTCACTCAAGTGACAGATTCCTGATGCTAAGACTCTGCAAAGATAAGTAAGTTGTCTAAATATGCAGAATGTGGATACACTTCAGTCTGCAATGAGCTATAAATGAGAATTATTCACTCACCATAACAGAGCTTGTGTTATCAATTTCCATCGTTTCCTCAACAGATGGGTTTCAGACCTGACCACAGCCACTTCCTGGCTTTGAAGCTGGTGCTCAGACTCCTTGCCCTACCCATAATCCTAGTGCATAAAACAAAAAGTACAGTTGTGTACTTTACCATAAATGTAGATGTTCGAGTGTATTCACTGTTGCAGTCATCACACTTGGGTTATCCTGCCAGGGGTAGCCCTTAGTCGGCCCAAATACCAGAGGCTTAGTACTTCTGTGTCAGTTGCTGTCGCTCCAGGACTGACGTCAGGTCATCAGTGGTATAAAAACAGGCAGCCGACGCCATTACATCAGTTTTTCTTGCTCCAAATATCAGGTGCCCCCAAAGGGGAGCTAAGTTATGGTGGAAAAACACCACCAGTAAAAAGTAAATACCAATAGCCCTGTAAGGGTGAGGAAGAGAGAAGTGTGAGACAAGGGGGCTGGAGAGTGAGAAACCAGGACTGCAACAGTGAATATACTCGAACATCTACATTTATGTTAAGTGTACACAACTGTACTATGTTCTTCGTGTTTCACTGTTGCAGTCATCACGCTTGGGTTGATTCCCAAAGTTGAGGATCAGGTGGAGGCAGTCAAGAAGAGTTGGGGCTGGCTAGATTGCCCTGCAGGACTATGGTTGCAAAGCCTGCCCTGGATTTTGAAAAGATGGGCAGGTGGTAATGCTTGGTGAAGGTATGAACATAACTCCATGTTGCAGCTTCCAGGATGTCCCTGGTAGGGACTCCTCTGAGAAAGGCTGCAGAGGTTGAAGTTGCCCTAGTTGAATGTGTTCTGATCCCCACTGGGTGTGATTTCCAATGGTGTTTGTAACAGAAACAGAGGCAGTGTGCTATCCATTTGGATATGGTTTGTTTTGATATGGTTTTGCCCTCTGCCCCTGGTGCAAAGCTAACTAGTAATTGGTCAGATTTCCTAAAGGGCTTAGTTCTATCCAGGTAGAATCTGAGCTGACTGTGCACACCTAGAGTGCAGGATCCTTTCCCCCTTATTTTGAGGTTTAGGACAAAAGGTGGGCAAATTAATAGATTGATTGAGAGCCACACTGGACACTACCTTAGCATGAAAGTAAGGTTAGTCCTGAGGAAGACCCTGTCAGCATGAAAAATGATGAAAGGTTCCACAGCCATAAGTGCTTGTAACTCAGACACTCTTCTAGCTGAAGTGATGGCCAGAAGCAAGGTTGTTTTCCAAGAGAGGAATTTTAACTCTGCTGAAGCTGCAGGCTCAAATGGGGGGGGGGGGGTGAGGAGCATGAGCTTTTCCAACACAAAGTTAAGGTCTCAGGCAGGAGTAGGGGGTCTCCTTGGTGGCCTTAAGTTGTTAGCCCCTCTCAGGAATTGTTTGATGAGAGGGTTTAAGAAGAGAGGTGGCTCAGTGTCATAATGTGCAGGGATAGCAGAGGCATGAATTTTAATGGAAGAGAAGAATAGGCCCCTGTGGAGTAGTTCTGCTAGGTAATCCAGGATGAGAGGTAAGGAGGGCTGTGTTGGGTCAGCTCCTTTAGTCTGGATCCAGAAACAATAGTTTTTCCACTTCAGCATAGGATTTTCTAGTACTGGGTCGTCTGGCTTCACATATGACATCCAGGACTTGTTTGCTTAGGGTGGACCTGTGTGACCCTGGAGAAGAAGTCAAGGAATAAGCCAGGCTGCTAGGTTCAGTGTCTGCAACTGTGGATGCAAGAACTCTCCCTCCTGCTGAGTCAGGAGAGTTGGAATCTGGGGTAGGTGCCATGGAGGCAACAGGGACAGACTGCGCAGTAGTGGGTACCAGTTGCTGGCGTGGCCAGTCTGGGGCAATCAGGATTGCCCTTGGTCTTTCCTCCCTTTTTTTGAGTAATACTCTGGTCAGAAGAGTTAGAGGGGGAAACGCATAGATTAAGAGGTTTGCCCAATGGCATAGAGCATCCACTTTCCAGGCCTTGCTGTGAGGTTCCCTGGTGCAGAATTTGTTGAGCTGGTGGTTGTAGGGGGAGGCAAATAGGTCCACCTTCGGGGTACCCCATTTTTGACTTACAAGGTTGAAGGTGTTGTGGTTTAATTGCCACTCATGTGGGTCTAGGAGATTTCTGCTTAGGTTGTCTGCCAGAGAGTTTTGTTTGCCTGGCAGGAATTGGGCTTGCAGATGAATATGCATGTCTGAGGCCGTGTTCCAAAGGGTCTTGGCTAGCCTGCAAAGAGTGTAGGAGTGGGTTCCCCCTGCTTGTTGATGTAAAACATTACTGTGGTGTTGTCGGTTTTGATAAGAAGAGGCCCTGAAGAGAGCAGGGGACTGAAAGCTGCCAGAGCATGCTGAACATCAGCATCTCTTTTTGGTTGATGTGCAGATGAATTTGGTTTGGGCTCTAATGGCCATGAATGCACATGTCATCCAGGTGAGCACCCCAGGCATAGTCTGATGCATCTGTGGTTAGGGTTTGGGTGGCATGGGGTTGTGAAAAGGTAAGTCCCTTGTTGTGGCTGCATGCTGCTGCCCACCAAAGAAAATCATTCCTTAGACAGGGAATCATAGGTATAACAGTTTCCAGGTCCTGTGAATGTTGACACCAAAGGCTTTTTAAGTACCACTGAAGTTTCCTCATATGCAGTCTGGCATATGGAATTAGTAGAATGTGAGAGGCCATGAACCCTAGAGCTTGCAGGATTTTCCTTGTGGATAACTGGGTTCTGGTGGCCAGTTAAGAGTAGTAGCCTGTCAGGTTGTTTTTCTGGAGTTAGAAATGCCATTTGGGATGCCGTGTCCAGGCTTACTCCCAGGAATACAATTTTTTGACTGGGGACAAGTTTGGATTTCTTCTCGCTGATAGTGTACCCCAGTGAGGTTAATAGGTCCTTTACAAATGTCAGGTGCTGTAACAGCTTTTCCTGACCATCTGCCTGAATCAGGCAGTTGTCCAAGTAAGGGTAAAATTTGAACATTTCTTTGTCTGCAATAAGCAATGGCTGGAGCCAGGCATTTTGTGAAAATTCTGGGAGCAGTGGATAAGCCAAAGGGAAGTGCAGAGAACTGATAATGCATAGATCCTGCATTGAAATATAGATATTTCCTGCAAGAATCTCTGATTGGGATATGCAGATAGGCCTCTTTGAGGTCTAGTGCGACTAACCAGGCATCTTTGGACAGCATAGGGAGAAGCTGCTGCAATGTGAGCATTTTGAATTTTGGTACCACCAGGAAGGTGTTTAGAATAGATAGATCTAAGATTGGGTGCCAGGTGCCCTCTTTTCTGGGTACTAGAAAAAGCCTGGAATAGAACCGTTGGCCTATCTGATCTGCAGGGACAGGCTGAATTGCCCTCATGGAGAGCAGGGAATGAACTTGGTTTTGTGCCTCTGCCCACTGGTTTGGAGGAAGATTTGGGAATCCCTGTGGGGTTGGCAAGGTGTGGAAATAAAACTTGTACCCCTGGGAAACTATGTTGAGGACCCATCGGTTGCTGGTGATGGAGGCCCAGTTTTCTGCATGGAAGGCAAAAGTTTTCCTCCTAGTGGCATGGATAGATGGGCAGAGGTGAGAGGAGGAATTGAGGAGTCATTGAGAATTCTTTCCTAAGAGGGTGGCTCAGCACTCCCTGGGTTAGAAGTGGAGGCACTCCATTGTTTAAATGTCTGCATACCCTGAGACTGCTGTCTGGGGAGTCTTCTATCCCTAGGTCTTGTCTAAAGTGGCCTTGAGGGGGCAGGAAAGGACCAATGTTTTGAGGGACAATGTCTACTGAATCTTGGAGGCTGAACTTGCAAAAGTCTTTAACTGTCTGCATAGATTTAGCTTTTTTGACCATCTTTTTTAAAACCTCTTTTGCTTTCGTGCCAAACAGATTGTCTTTGTTAAGAGGTGCATCCAATAATTTTGATTTGACATGATCTAGCAAGGTCTGTTCCTTAAGCCAAGCATGCCTTTGAAGTACAGAACCTGTGATTGCTGCCCTGCAGGATGCTTCTAGGACGTCAAACCCACATTGTAGGGTATGATTACTGATTTGACTTGCAGAATGCATAAGTTCCTGTAAGTCTTTATTTTCTGCACAGTCAGGGAAGGTAGATCATTTTTGTTTAATGAGTTCAATGGTATGTTGTTGGTATTTCAGCATATGGAACTGACAATTTAATGATCTCATGGCAAGAGTTGCGAAGTATATACTTTTTTACCCCATCGGCCTAAGGCTCGAGAATCCCTGTCCGCTGGGATAGGATTCTTAGCTGTAGTTGCTTTAATTCCTTTAGGTCCTTGAGAGATGACCTCTGGGTCAGCAGTAGAATTCTTGAAAATAAATTTATGCGAGTCAGGGACTCTGTAATACCGGTCAGGTTTCCTGGGAGCAGGAGGTAAAGTATCCGGGGTTAGACTGGATTCCATAAAAACATCATCCACAACATCCAGGAGGTACAGTTGTGTACACTTACCATAAATGTAGATGTTTGAGTGTATTCACTGTTGCAGTCATCACATTTGGGTTATCTGCCTGCAGGTAGCCCTCAGCCGGCCTGAATACCAGAGTCTTCGGATTTCTGTGTCGGATGATGCCGCTTCTTCCAGGACATCAGGTCATCAGGGGTATAAAACATGCCGCTGATGCCATTACATCAGTTTTTCTTGCCCAAGATGTCAGGTGCCCCCACAACAAGAAGCAATTATATGGTATGGAACACCCCCAGCAAAAAGCAAATACACATGATATAGCATATGCCAAACAAGAAGGAAAGGTAAAAGTCAAGAGAAATCAGGGGGCTGGAGGGAGGGTAACCAGGACTGCAACAGTGAATGCACTCGAACATCTACATTTATGGTAAGTGTACACAACTGTACTATGTTCTTCATGTTTCACTGTTGCAGTCATCACATTTGGGTCGATTCTCAAAGCTAAGGAAGGGTGGAGGTAGTTAAAGAGCATTAGGGCTAGCAATAAGGCCCTGCAAGACTGCTGTGGCAAATCCAGCTCTGGATTTAGAAAAGATAGGCAGGTGATAATGCTTGGTGAAAGTATGTACTGAGCTCCAGGTTGCAGCTTCCAGGATGTCCCTGGTAGGGACTCCCCTGAGAAATGCAGTAGAGGTAGATGCAGCCCTGGTAGAATGTGTTCTTATCCCCTATGGGGTAGTTTTTCCATGGTGTTTGTAGCAGAAATGGATGTAATGTGCTATCCATTTGGAAATGGTTTGCTTTGAAATGGCCTTCCCCTCTGCCCCTGCAGCAAAGCTAACAGCTGGTCGGATTTTCTGAGAGGCTTAGTCCTGTCCAAATAGAATCTAAGCTGTGTTCATCCAGAGAATGCAGTATCCTTTCCCCTTTATTCTGAGGATTAGGGAAAAAAATAGGCAAATGAATGGACTGGTTTAAAGCCACACTAGACACCACCTTGGGCATAAAGGATGGATTAGTCCTGAGGGAAACCCTGTCCGCATGGAAGATAAAAAGAAGTTATGTACCTACCATAACATTCCATGTTAGTTGTCCTTCATCTCACCTTCCTTCTTGCTGGATGAGTTCAGAGCCGATCCTCGGCTCTGACTCGGCCACCCACTATAGCTCAAGAGCTCTTTACTGGCTCGAGGCCACCCCTTATCCCAGAATGCCCAGCGCCAGCTACCTAGATCTCGTTTGAGATAGCTCACACTAGACATAATTATAGAAGATAATCCATTAATAAACATGGATATAGAGTTAATTGTCATGATTTGGTTGAAAAGCAACCAACAACAAAACAAATTAGCCAGTGAAACCATTGAGAAACTCCTCTCAATCCTCGAGGAAGGGGGAAGGAGGGAGGGATGCAAGAAGGAGGGTGAGATGAAGGACAACTAACATGGAATGTTATGGTAGGTACATAACTTCTTTATGTTAAGTTGTCCAATCTCGCCTTTGTTCTTGCTGGATGGAACAGCATCCCTAGCATCTCAACCCTGGATGGCTTATTGGAACAGACTCTTCAGAATCGTGGAGCCAAAGGAAGCTCTACCCTGGGAGACTACATCTACTTTGTAATGAGAAATGAATGTATGAGGATCTGCCCCAGTAGTTTCTGCACAAATTGAATCTATGTGCAATATAGATTGAAATGCTACCAAAGTAGCTACTGACCTGGTTGAATGGCCTTTGAGTTTTGTTGGAAGATCTTTTTGTCGCAAGTGGTAGGTATGGACTACAGTGTCCGATAACCATTTTGACAATGTTACTTTAGAAACTGGAAGGCCTTTTTTTGTTGTTAGCAAATGAAAAGAACAACTGATCTGATTTTCTCATTTCTTTAGTTCTATGGAGATAGAAACTCAGTTGTCTATGCACATTCAGTAGGTGTAATCTGCATTCTACCTTGTTGGAATGATTAGGGAAAAAGACAGGGAGTTCAATGGATTGATTCAAATTGTGGTCTGAACAAACTTTAGGTAGAAAAGATGGGTTAGTTCTCAGGGAAACCCTGTCTTTGTGAAAAACTAGGTATGGAGGGTGAGCACATGGTGCATGAAGTTCTGAAACACGTCTGGCAGAAGTAATAGTGACCAAGAAAAGAGTTTTCCAAGAGAGAAACCAAGGAACATGATGATGCTGGTTCAAAGGGTGGCAGTATCAAGGAGGCAAGAACCAAATTGTTGTTCCAAGGTGGAAGTGGCTCTTTCACTGGGGGTCTAAGTAGAGATGTACCTCTCATGAAGGCCTTACAGAGTTGGTGAGACATTATGCAGGAGTTAGAAACTCCGACATGAAAAATTTAAATGGCAGCCAGTTGTACTCTGATGGTAGCAGCCATTGCACCAGAATGAAACAGTTCTGCTAGGAAGTCCAAAATCTCATGTACAGGAGCTGTAAAAGGATCTAAATTCCTGGATTCTGCCCAGTAAGAGAATATTTTTCATTTTCTAGCATAGACTTTCCTTGTATTTGTCTTATGGGAGAAAACAATATCACACACTGCTGGGGAAATATTGGGGAGACTGGCTAGGACTGGAAGTGGAGTAACCAAGCTGTGAGCTTGAGAGATTAGAGGGATTGGTGTATCCCACCTGCTTAATGAATCAAGAGGTCAGGTACTGGGGCCAGAATCCAAGGCTGGGCTAGAAGGTGGGGGTGAAGGAATGGAAACTAAATCTGTCAAGGCCAATAGGGGGCAATGAGGATCATTTTGCAACCCAACAATTTTGCTTTCTGAATGACTTTTGGAATTATGGGGAAGGGGGGAAATGCATAAAGGAGTCCCTGAGGCCAGTCATGGACTAGAGCGCCCCTGGGTGTCTGACCTGGAGGAGGAACAAGGGGGAAGTAGCTGCTGCATTTGTTGTTGAGGGGAGAGGCAAAGAGATTGCAGAAAGGCTGGCCCCATTTGCGGAAAATAAGATCCACAATTTCCTGTTTCAGAGACCACTCGTGAGGCATGAGGACAGCCCTGCTGAGCCTGTCCACTATTACGGTGGATGTCTCAGGGATATGAGTTGCTATCAGAAAACGTTGGGAGGAAATCGCCCATTGCCACAGTCTGAGGGCCTCTCGGCACAAGGGGTAAGACCCGGTTCCGCCCTGTTTGTTGATGTACCAAACCACTGACATATTGTCCGTCTGTATTGCAATAGTCCCTGCAGGAAGAGTCTTGAAGAGCTTGCAACATTAGGCGCACTGCTCTCATCTCCAGGATGTTGATGTGCAAGTGGTACTCATGAGGTTGCCAAGTGCCTTGGACTGTCTTCCCTAGATAATGCCCCCCCATCCTATCAGCGAAGCGTCCGTGGTCACTGTGGCAACCAGATGGGGTTCCATGAAAGGTCTGCCCTGAGAAACTAGTGGGGAGACCATCCACCGGGAAAGGTGTCTTTTGCAAGATTCCGTAATTAGCATCATGTGAGACATGGGCAATTCCTGGAAGGACCATTGTGTGAAAAGAAGCCACTGAAGGATTCATGTGAAAACATGCTAAGGGAACTAGAAAAATGGCTGCTGCCATGGACCCTAGAACCTGAAGAACATATTTGACTTGAATTCTTTTGCTTCTCAGGAGAAATGACACCTGTTTTTGAATAATGGAAGCTCTTTCCTGAGGCAATTTTCCAATCATTTTTCTTGTGTTTAGCTCTGCTCCTATGTATGTAATAGATTGACAGGGCAACAAGGCAGATTTTTCGAGTTTACGGTGAAGCCTAGTTGAGCACAGGATGTGATGGTGTAATCTCTTGCTTCTGTAAGTTGTTGCCTGGTGTTAGCAGTGAGGAGCCAGTCGTCCAAATAAGGAAACATCTGGAATCCTTGAGGTCTCAGGTAAGCCGTGACTACTGCCATGCATTTGGTGAACACCGTGGGGCAGTGGTGGGACCAAAGGGCAGAGCTCTGAATTGGTAATGACTGGCCCCTAGCCAGAAGCGTAGAAATCTCCTGGACCGTCTGTCCATTTTTATATGATAGTACGCGTCCTGAAGATCTATGGAGCACATCCAATTGTCCTGAGTCAGAAAGGGGAGAATGGATGCAGCGTTACCATCCAGAACTTTTCTTTTTGTACAGATTTGTTTAACCTGCAGAGATCCAGAATTGGGCTCCAGTCCCCTGTCTTTTTGGGCACTTAAAAGAATTTTGAGTAAGTTCTGGATCCTACTTGGTCTGCAGGGACTTCCTGGATGGCTCTTTTTTCTAGCAGTTTTGAAACTTCTGTGACCTCCTGATCCCTTAGATTGGGTGGAACATCTGGGATGGATGTTTTTGAAACTAAAGGGGGTTGATGAAAGGGAATCTTGTAACCTTCGGATATAATGGCTAGTACCCATTTGTCTTTTGTAATATTTTGCCAGGCGGTTGGGTAAAATGAAAGCCTTCCCCTGACTGCCTCCAGAGTTGAGCAGTCAGGCATCCCTTCAGGGATGTTGATAGGGTTTGGAAGAGAATGTATCTCTTGTCACCCTGATTTTGCAGACCCCCTCTGCCATGAGGGCAGCATCTGCCATTGTTATTATTTCCCCCCCTGCCCCTGGGGGAAAATTCACAATGTGCATCAGGCAAGGGTCCCTGGGATTTTTGAAACCACATCTTTCCACCCTTCTGACCTTTTGGTTATGGTCTGGTAGGAGTGGAAAAATGGACTTCGACATCAGAGAGTGTCTTGCCTTCCTGGTGGCACCTAGTAAGAGTGTCTTTCACCTGAGGCCCAAAGAAAGAGGCGCCATCAAAGGGGGTTATTGGTGAAGGACACTCTGAAAGGTTCCACAAACTGACACAGCCAAGAATGTCTCCTAAGAGCTACTCCTGTTCCCGCAGCTCTACTCGCTCCATCAGCTGTGTAGTGTATGAAATAAGCCTCATGGAGGAGTTGACTATTGAATTAAGAGTCGCAGGCTGGGTAGCTACCTTGGCTGAATCTCCCTCAGCCGTAGGATCTTGTAGGGTATCTCCAAGCTCTTTTTGGAGATCCCTCTGAAACCTAGTAAAATGGGAAAGATAATTCAGGGACCTAAGGGAGAAGGTCACTGATGAAAACATTTGCTTCCCATATCTCTCCATCGTACGAGAGTCTTTATTTGGTGGAGGGACAGATGAGGAGGTTTCAGCTAGCTAACTCTTTGTGGCTGCTGCTGCCACCATGGCATCAACTGGGATACCTTTAGTTAAAAATTGTTTGTCTTGGGGATCTGTGATGAATTTATTGGGTCTCCTCAGGACAGGTTTCATGGAATCTGGAGATGACCAAGCCTTTTGAGACACTACCAGCATGAGTGGATCAAAAGGCGGAGACACCCAAGAGGTGGAAGGTCAAGAAATGCATCCAGGTATACAGACTCATCCTCAGAGGGGGCTAGGAAGTCCAGCTACGCCTCTCCCTGAGAATCTCAAGGATGTCCGAAAAGGAAACATCTTCAGAGGGGGACCTTGGGGATCCCTCAGATTCATCCAGGTCTGTATCTGAGGTGACAGACTCAGGGGAGACTAAGTGCTTCCTCTTGCAATTCTTCTTCCATGTGGCCTGCCCAGAATGCTGTGGGGAGGCTTCAGAAGAAGAGGGTTCACCCAATGCAATATCCTGTGGTATAGGTCCCCTACGCTTTGGGGCTGGAGCAGGAGCAGAGGTTGTCACAGGCACCGAGGACAGAGCCGATGGAACTGATAGTGGAGCCGTCTGTGGGGACAGCACTCTCCGCATGATCTCAAAGGCGTCACGGTCTCAACACAAGGAGGGCTGCAGCTGCGAAGAGACAGGAAGACCACCCTGCGCCGAGGGCAACGGCTCCGAGGCCAATGTGGGAGCAGAGCTCAACTGAGCCGACATTCTGAGAGGGAGTGTGGGGTTGGACAAGAGTCCGATGCCACTTCCCCCCTTGGAGCTGACGAGAGAGCTTCGGCACCCAGATACCTCGATGGGAGGAAGAAGTGAGGTAATTGGAGCCAACATCTGAGCCGATGAGGATGTCATCGTAGCCGAAGGAACCACTACTGGAGCATCTATGGACTCCGGCTCTGAACTAAGTATAGTCGGAGGAGGAATTGAAACCAAAACTGATGGAGCCAAAGCCTGTTGAGGTCAGCTCGAAAGCATTTTAGCAAGGGCCTGTGACTTAAGAAACCTACTGACCACTCTCCACATCCTGATCCGATAACCTTGAGGATCGAGAGGAGTGGGAAGATGAGCGATGACTGGACTTGCTTTGGAGTAATGGTGATTGTGGCTCCAAGGGAATCGGCTCCAAAGAAGGAGACCTAGCTCTTTTGTGGCTCTGAAGTAACAGTTGGAGCCAACGGAGGGGTAGTCTTGTCAGTGCCAGCCGGCACCAACACACTTCGTTTGTCAAGCTCACAGGTCTGTTCCGAACATGGGGCCGATGGGGTGACTGGTTTCAAAGATTTCATTGGCTGAGATGCTTTAGCCGGAGAATCCTGTTTTAATAATCCACGGAGGATAAGCTTGTTTTTCCACTCCTGCAGGACCCTTGGACTAAAGGCATGACAAATAGCACAAGAGTCCTGCAGGTGCAGAGCCACAAAGCAATAAACACAACTAGTGTGCCCATCTGTCAGAAACATCTTCTGACAGCATGAGTCACACTTTTTGAACCCTGAGGTTTTAACTTCCTTGGACATACTAAGAAAAAAAGAAGGAAGTACCACACAGACACACTACAATAATAAAAATTATATTGATAAAAACCTTAAGAGGAGAGCCTCTAACTTAAATGTCTGTCCTTAAAAGGTGGGTGGGGGGGGGGACTCTCTAACTTAACAGAGTTCGGGTAAAAAAATAGAAGGCCTAGCGAGTGACAGCCAACACAGCAAAGGACGAGATAAGAGGTTTAGGACTAAATAACTTACAAACTACTATAAAATAGTGAAGAAAATACTACTTTTCAAATAAATTACTGAATTTTAAGAAGAGAAAAACGTTATACTAAGCCTGAGCCAGTATTGATGCAACCTCGCAGCTGAAGTGGCAAACGATATCTGGGAAGCTGGTGCTGGGCATTCTGGGATAAGGGGTAGCCTCAAGCCAGTCAAGAGCTCTTGGGCTATAGTGGGTGGCCGAGTCAGAGCCGAGGGTTGGCTCCAAACCCATCCAGCAAGAATGAAGGCGAGATTGGACAACTTAACATTGAAGGGTTCCACTGCCATGAGGGCCTGCAATTCAGACACTCTTCTTGCTGAAGTGATAGCTAGAAGTAAAGCTGTTTTCCAAGAAAGGAATTTCAACTCTGCTGTAGTAGCTGGTTCAAAGGGGAGGAAGAGTGAGTTTTTCCACTACAAAGTTAAGGTCCCAGGCTGGAGTGGGAGCTCTCCTGGGGGGGGGTCTTAAATTTTTGGCCCCTTTAAGTAATTGTTTTTGCAGGGGATGAGAGAAGAGGGGTGGCTCAGTATTATAATATGCTGATATGGCAGAGGCATGAATCTTAATTTAAGAGAAGGATAGGCCCTTGTGGAGCATTTTGGTTAAATAATCTAGAATATGAGGCAAGCTGGGCACCGTTGTGCCCATCCCGAGCCTGGCTCTAGGAACAATATCTTTTCCACTTTTCTGAATAAGATTTTCTAATACTAGGCCTCCTTGCCTCAAGAATGACATCCAGCACCTGCTTACTGAGGGTTGCTGGAGGTGAGCTCAGGGAATTAGCCAGGTGACAAGATTGAGGGTTTGAAGCCGAGGGTGCAGAATCTGGCCCACCTGCTGGGTCAGCAGGGAAGGGGTCTGAGGCAGGTAACAAGGTTGTAGCACTGTCAGACTGCACAAAAGGGGGTACCAGTGCTGACGTGGCCAGTCTGGTGCAATCACTATTGTCCTTGGCTTGTCCTGTTTGATTTTTAGTAGAACCTTCAAGAGGAGAAGCAGAGGGGGAAAGGCATAAACTGAGAGGCTTTCCCAGGAAAAGGACAGGGCATCCACTTTCCAAGCTTGACTGTGGGGATTTTTGGTGCAGAATTTGTTCAATTGGTAGTTCTGAGGGGAGACAAACAGATCTATCTCTGGTGTCCCCCATTTGCTCCTCAAGAGCTTGAATATTTTGGGTTCCAGTTTCCATTGTTGTGGGTCCATGAGATTTCTGCTTAAGTCTTCTGCCAGTGAATTTAGTTTGCCTGGCAGGAATTGAGTTTGTAGGTTCACTTGGTAGCTCAAGGCTGTGTTCCACAGAGCCATAGCTAGTCTGCAGAGTGGGTAGGAATGGGTTCTCCCTGCTTATGTGCCACATAACTGTGGTGTTGTCTTGTCTGTCTTTACCAATAGTTGTGCTGGAAGAATAAGGTCTTGGCTGTCAGAGCATTCTGTACAGCTACCATTTCTTTTTGATTGATATGCAGGTGCATCTGTTTTGGGTTCCATTTGCCCTGAATCCACTGCCCTGACATGTGAGACCCCATGCATAGTCTGATGCATCTGTTGTTAGGATTTGGGCAGCAGTGGGTAGAGTGAGAGGGAGTCCTTTGTTATGGTAGCAGGCCTCTGCCTACTAAAGGAACTCTGTCCTTAGACAAGGAATGATAGGAATCATTGTTTCCAGGTCCTGAGTATGTTGACACCATAGATATTTTTAAATACCATTGAAGTTTCCTCATATGCAGTCTTGCATATGGAATTAACAGAATGCAAGAGGCCATGCAGGATTTTGCAGACAGCAGGTTTTTGTTGCCAGTAGTTTGAACTAGGTTGTCAAATTAACTTGTTTCTCTGGAGTGAGGAATGCCATCTGGGAAGTTGTGTTCCAGCTTTCTCCCAAGAATACAATCTGTTGGCAGGATAATAGGTGTGATTTCTTCTCATTGATGGTGTACCCCAGTGAAGTCAGAAGTCTGTCTACAAATGCCAAGTGCTGTAATAGCAAGTCCTGACTTTCTGCCTGAATCAGGCAATCGTCCAAGTATGGGTAAATCTGAATATTTTTCTGCCTGCAAAATGCAATGGCTGGAGCTAGGCACTTTGGGAATACCCTGGGCACTGCAGATAAGCCAAAGGGAAGTGCATGGAACCTGCCCTGAAGCGTAGGTATTTTCTGCAGGATTCCCTTATTGGGATGTGCAGGTATGCTTCTTTTAAGTCAAGAGTTGCCAGCCAGGCATCCTTGGCTAGCATAAGAAGAAGCTGTTGAAGAGTTAGCATTTTGGAACCACCAGAAAGGTGTTGAGAATAGAAAGGCCCAGGATAGGACGCCAGGAGTTCTCTTTTCTGGAAACCAGAAACAGTCTTGAATAAAAACCTTGTCCCCTTTGTTCTGCTGGGACAGGTTGAATAGCCCTAATACTGAAGAGAGTGTACTTGTTTTTGGGCCTCCACTCAGTGGTTTGGGGGGAGGTCTGGCCACCCACTTGGGGTTGAGAATGAGTGGAAGTGGAATCTGTATCCTAGGGAAACTATGTTTAAAACCAATTTGTCCTGGGTAATGAGTTCCCAGTTTTTTGCATGTAGGGTGAAGCTTTCCTCCTAAGGCAGCAAGTAGTTGAGCAAGGCTTGGAAGAGTTAAGGATAAGTCATTGTGCCATTTTTCCATAGGGGGGGTGGCTTACTACTCCCTGCTTTGGAAGTGGGAGCCCCCCACTGCTTAGATCTGTGCATAGCCTGAGACTGACATCTTGGTGGTCTGCTGCTCCTGGGTTTGGACTGAGAAGGCCTGGAAGGGACTGGAAAGGACCAGTTCTTTGAAGCAGTTTGCATAGATTTAGCTTTTTCCTCCATCCTTTTGAGGACTTCTGCTTTGTTGCCAAAAAAGTGCTCTTGGTTTAAGGGTGCATCCAGTAATTTAGCTTTAACATGATCTGGCAAGTTTTGTTCCTTAAGCCAAGCATGCCTTCTAAGTACCGACCCAGTAACAGCAGCCTTGCAAGATGCTTCTAAAAGCATCAAAACCACATTGCAAAGTATGTTTACCTACTTGGTCAGCAGAATGCATTAACTCTTGTAAATCTTTGTGTTCAGCACAGTCAGGAATCAACATCATTTTCTGTTTAATTAATCCCATAATATGCTGCTGATACTTTAACATATGAAACTGACAATTTAAAGCCCTAATGGCCAAAATAGCAGAAGTATATACCTTCTTACTCCATCTGTCTAAAGCTCTGGAATCCCTATCAGAAGGGGTAGGATTTTTGGCAGTTGTAGCCTTAATGCCTTTTGGTCTTTGGGAAATGGTCTCTGGATCTGCAGTAGGATTCGTGAACAGGAATTTGTGAGAGTCAGGTACTCTGTAGTGCCTGTCAGGTTTCCTGGGAGCAGGAGGCAAAGAGTCTGGGGTAATGCTGGATTCCAAGAAAACGTCATCTACAATCTCCAGAACAGGATGGATAGCTAGAGGTCTGTGTTGAGGCAGGTTTAAAAATTCCCTAAGTCTCTTTTTGGACTGTGAAAAGTCCTGGCTTTCCCAGTGGAAATGCTCCCCAAAGGTATGCAAAGTTTCACCAAAAGAAAACTCTTCTAGAGGGGAAGCAGTGGGAATGGAATCCTCTGCATCAGAATCCTCATAAGTAGATAAGGGTAAATACTGATAATCAGAAGGAGTAGAGATATCAAATTCATCCTCAGAAGAATCAGAAAGAAAATCAGTTCTAGATCTCTTAGAGGGGGAAGGCTGGCTTCCCCTAATTAAGGTAATAAGGTCTTCAGCCATTCTAATCATTTGTTTTTGAGGCATATGGGCCTGAGAATGCGCTTTGGTCATCTGTTTTCTAGGCTTAGTGCGAGCTTTAGGCCTGAGGAATTCAGAATTTTTAGCTTGAAATGAAGTCATCGGTTTAATATGAAAATCAGTAAGCCTGAATACACCCCCAAAAACCTGTGTCTGCACAGCGGGGCTCCGGACCCATCCAAGGTAGAGACATCCACAGGTTCCATAGTTGAAGAAGCATCTCGCGCCATACCGGACTCTGCATGGGTCTCAGTAGAGGCCTGTGAATCTATAGTAGCAGGTATCAGGGGCTGCAAAAGTGCCTCACTGAGTACCAGCAGACTGCTGACTAGCTTAATGGTGCATTGTCGGCAGTTTTGGACCTAAGCGGTCTGTCTTTATCCTTGCATTTTTTTTCAGAAGATCAATAGCCGGATGGCTTAAGAAAGCCATTTCAGAGTACAGAGATGGAGAACAAAAGTATTTAGCTACAAAAATAGCCCGACAACGAATAGTTTGGGCATTGAACAAGGCACAACAGACAGAGGAGCGTCATGGTCTGGGCCTAAACAGGTGACGCAGTAAGAATGAAAATCTCTATGAGGTATTTGCTTTCCACAGGCAAAACAATTTTGACATTGGTTAGAGCAAGAAAAAAGGATCCCCAACAGGGTAATTATCTTTCTGAAGAATTCAGGTCTGAAACTCGAAAACAAAAATTTCAGGAGTCGGCTAACCGGCACTTGGGAACTGCTTCTGCTTCAGGCACCGCACGGCAAGAAAGACTAGTGTAATGGCATCTGCTGCATATTTTATACCCCTGACGTCACTGAAGAAGCGACAGCATCCGACGCAGAAATCCAAAGACTCTGGTATTCTGGTTGGCTGAGGGCTACCTGTAGGCAGATAACCCAAATGTGATGACTGCAACAGTGAAACACGAAGAACATCAGGAGGTATAGCCAAGGGCTTGTGCTGAGGTAAATCTAAAAATTCCCCGAGTCGCTTTTTGGACTGAGGATAATCCTGACATTCCCAATGGAAGTGCTCTCTCAAAGTATGTAGGGTTTCACCAAAAGAAAAATCCTGAGGAGAGGCAGACGAAATGGATTCCTCTGCATCTGAATCCTCAAGAGCAGATAAGGGCATGTCTTCATAATCAGAAACCTCAGAGTCGGACTCTTGGTCAGATAAAGGTGCTGGGGATAAGTCTCTTTTTCTTTTAGCAGGAGAAGGCTGGCAGCTCCTACTCAGCATGATAAGGTCTTGTCTTCTGCCATTTTAAGCATTTGTGATTGTGGCAAGGAAGCAGGCGCATGAGTTTGGGTTGTCAGTTTTCTAGGCATAGCTCGTACTCTGGGCCTTAGAAACTCATTAGTTTTAGAAAGAACTGAAGACGCAAAAGTAGTTAGTTTGTGTTGAATATTGGTAGTGCGAAGAACTTCCTCAGAAGCCGGTGCATCTGCGCAGTGGCTCCAGACCCAACCAAGTTAGAGACATAGGTTCATAGGTTGGTACTAGGCTATCAACCCTAGGGCCTATACAAGCCTAGCCATAAAAATTCCCTGGCTATTTCTTCCCACATTATTTACTTTCCTGGACCCCTGTCTAGCAGGGCGACTGACGTGATCCCTGGGGTGAATTTCCTTTCTCCCATCCAATCGTCAAGGTTCCTCTTGAAGAGGTCCAAAGAGGCACTCTGCTTGACATGTATGGGCAATCTATTCCAGAGTCTGGGGAGTCTCTGGGTCAGGAACCTATCCCTCCAGCATGTTTTGTTTATTGTGATGACAAGGTTTAGATCCCTGGAGCATGTAGCTCTGAGGGATTGGGATTTCTTTAAGTGTAGCATGTCCAACAGCTCTGGGTTTGACATGGCCTTGTATGTTAAGCAGAGATCGCCTCTGAGTAGACGATATGCGACAGAGTATAGCTGGAGTTTTTTAAGGTGGTCAGCGTAGGGCATCTGCTTTAGGCCTGTGCTTCTTTTAGTGAGGTATTTCTGAGGCCTTTCCAGTTGTTGCAGATGTCTTGAGAGGTACATACCAAATGGTGCGTTGTATTCTATAATGGGTCTAATGAGGGATGAGTACAGTGGGACAATGACCTCCTTTTTTCTGGATGAAAAGCCCTTCATGATGAGGTGTGCCACATAGAAGGATTTCCTGACTGTTGTGGCGATGTGGTTATCGAAGGTGAGACCACTGTCCACCTGTGTCCCTAAGTCTCTTATCACACTTTCTGTGTTTAGTGTACTGCCACCTATATGGTAATTCATGGATACATGTTTTTTCCCAAAAGGGATAACAATACATTTCTTAGCATTGAGCTTGAGCCCATGGCTCTGGCACCAAGCATCTGTTTCTGTAAGGCCCTTTTGTACAGTATCCACATCATTTGGGGATTCAATAATGGCTCCCAGTTTGCAGTCATCTGCAAACTTTGTTAGCCAGAGTCCCTTAGTGTTGACCTGTACTTCAGAGAAGTAGATGTCAAACAAGAGCGGCCCCAGGACTGAACCCTGAGGTATTCCACTTGTCACTTGTCTGGAGCTGGATTTGGAGTCGGCTACTTTTACAGTGTGGGTTCTATCAGTAAGCCATTTAGCAACCCATTGGGTGACATAGGGATTAATGCCCAACTTAGTAAGTTTATCTATGATTCCAGAGTGGGGGATGGAGTCAAAGGCCTTGGAAAGGTCTAGATAGGCTGTGTGGACCACCTTACCCTTGTCCATGGCTCTGGAGACTGATTCAAAGAAGTCAATCAGGTTCAGGAGACAAGATCGCCCCTTCACAAACCCAAACTGGGTGGGGTCCAGTGTTTGAAGGTTGCCAATGTCTTTGTTTATAAGTTCCATGATAATATGCTCCATGGCCTTGCAGATAAGGTTTGTCAGACTGATGGGACGGTAGTTTCCAGGATCCAAGGTGGATCCCCCCTTGTGGATTGGGATAACTGTAGCTCTGCTCCACTCAGTGGGCACGAAACCTGAGGTGAGGCTATGATTAAACATGACACTTAGGTGAGGTGCCAGTTCACATTGTAGTTCATATAGTACACAGCCCGGGATGTCATCTGGTCCCATGGATGCTGTATTCTTGGATTTAGAGAGTGCGTTTTGTACCTGTGTGGCCGTTATTACTGGAATTTGGCAATCTTACGGTATTGAGATGGGCCATTTAGGGGGTGAGAGGGGGGTGAAGTTGGCACCGAATTGATCTGCCAGGATATTGGCAATATCCTTCAGATCAGTATATTTAATGCCATTCTGTTTTAGCTCAGAGCAGATCTGAGCATTGCCATTTAGATTCTTGACATAGTTATAGAATGCTTTGTGGTTGTCTTTGTAATCTTTGGCAATTTTATTTTCGTAACTAGCTTTGGAGGATTTTATGAGGCATCTCAGTTTCTTACTGAGGCTAGTAAGGGAGTTTTTTGCATCCTGGGATTTTCCTCTTTTCTGCAAAAGTTTCTTCCTTTTGTTGTAAAGTTTGTTTATAGCAGGGGACCACCAGATTGGCTTCCTTTTTTTGGATGAGAGCATTTTGGTTCTATTTGGGATGGCACGATTCATGCATGAGTGGATGTGCTCGTACAGTGCCTTAGTGTAGGATTCAGCAGTTGAACTTTCAGTTCCCGTCTGCACGGGTGTCATGAAGTTTGTCACTTCTGACTTGAGTAGCATGAAGTTGGCTTTGGAGAAGTTTTTTATGGTGGTTTCTTTACTGGTGGGTGGGATGTGGATGTTAAGGGTGATTAGCTTATGGTCAGACCTGACTAACGAGGGGGTGACCATAGGTATGGAGCATTGATTTCCCATGTTGGTAATGACCAGGTCTAGGATATTGGAGCCCCTGGTGGGACTATGGATTAGTTGATCCAGGGCATTGGAATTTATTAATTCCAAGAACCGTTGCGCAAAGGTGTTGGGACATGAGTAGTTTTCCCAGTTAATGGCAGGGTAGTTAAAATCACCCAGTATTAGGGTGTTTGGTTCCATCTTAATATTTTCCAGTATGTTTAGAAAGGTGCAGTGAGAATCTTGGGGTATGGTGGGGGATCTGTAGCAAGCTACAATTTGCAGTCTTACCTAGTGTTAGTTGCACTTGGAGAATTTCAGACACATTGTGTTGGCCAACTAGCCTGGTAGTGTGAATATCCTTGGTGAATATTGACACTCCTCCACCTTTAGTGTTTCTGTCCTGGTTTGGTGGCCGAAAAGTGTGGTAAGAGTTGTAGCCTGGTATTGCAGGGGTGCTCTCTGGAGCCTTGAACCAGGTCTCAGTCACTGCACAGATATCGATGTTCTCCATTTTTAGGAGTGCCTCAACAGAGTGCATTTTGAGGTTTAGACTTCAAGCATTGAGTAGCATTACCTTCAGATTTTGCATGCTTGTACCTGTTACGGTGGTGGTTTTGTCCTTTGAAGTTTGCCTAAAAAAGGCACTATAGGGGTGGCAAGAGCCTTAGCCAGTAACCTGAATCCCAGGGGCGACAGGTGCAGACCATCTCCGCAGGTTCCGTAGTCAAAGAAGAGTCTCGCGGCATACTGGACTCCGAACAGGTCTCGGTAGCGGCCTGTGAATCCATTGAAGCAGGCATCAGGGGCTGTGAAAGCACCTCAGAGTACCAGTGAACTGGTGACTAGCTTAATGGAAGTGTCATCGCCAGTTTTGGACCTGTGTGGTCCGTCTCTGTCTTTATCCTTATGTTTTGTCAGAAGATCGGTAGTTGGATGGCTTATCGAAGCCATTTCGGAATACGGAGCTAGACAGCGAAAGTGTTTAGCTACAATAAGGTCCCAATGACAAATAGTTTGGGCATTGAACAAAGCACAAAACCAGCAATAATGGACATCATGGTCTGGGCCTAAACAGGTGATGCAGTAAGAATGGAAATTTCGGTGTGGTATTTGCTTTCCACAGGTGAGACATTTGGTAACTTTTTCTGACATCGGTTAGAGCAAGAAGAAAGGATCCCCAATGGGGTACTTAGCTTTAGAAGACTTCAACTTCGGAAATGAAAAACTCAGGTAGCGGCCAAACGGCACTCATGCAAACTGCTTCTGCTTTGGGCTCCTCAGCAAGAAAGACTGATGTAATGGAGTCGGCTGCCTGTTTTTATACCACTGATGACCTGACGTCAGCCCTGGAGCAACAGCAACCGATGCAGAAATACTAAGCCTCTGGTATTTGGGCCAACTGAGGGCTACCCCATCAAGTGTGATGACTGCAACAGAGAAACACGAAGACCATCTACCTGAGATCGAGTTTGCCCATCCAAACAGACAATGTACACTATAAAAAATATTGATGTGACCTTAAAAGACCAGGTGACTTAAACAGTGGTAATCTGTATGTTGAAAGAAAAACAATACTGTTGGAGCCGGAGCCAGATCAGTTAGATCCAACTCAGAATGAAATACATTGTTAAACTATATTGCCACCAAGCCAAAATAAGGAGGGGAAGGTGGGAGGGACGTCTCCACAGTGATAAGAAACACCTAAGTTACCCACCTCATAACTAAGGGCATAGCATCCAGAACAAGAGAGGTTATAACCTCCTGTACTCCTCACTCATCAGGCCAACAGTATGCACGTTACCAGGCACCTGCAGCAACTGGAAGACCTCAAAGGTTTTTTTGCAAAAAAAAAAAAAAAAATTCAGGGTCTTCAGCACATATCATATGTTGACAGACTGAAATCAGTCACTACACTGTGTCCTACAGACTACTCAGGGTGACCTCTGCCTTGCAGATAAAGCAATCTCAGCTCCTGCTCTAATGGAAACGCTGCACATTTATAAATAAAATGGTACAAGATGCACTTGCTCTAGAGAACTCAACCTGGTATGTGACATCAACATGACTTGATGAAGACACAAATCTCTCACAGAGGTTTCCTTTCCTCTGGAAAAAAACCTTCCAATTCCACCATCAAAAATAGCCCTTCATCTTCTAGCCCCTCATTGGCCCTACTTAAGCACAAGTTAGATGATTGGATGGGAAAATGCAAATTCACCCCAGGAGTTTCACCTGTGTCCCTTTTGGACATGGGCAGTAGTTGTTGACTTAGTTTCGCTTAATGCCTTTATATTCTTGAGAACAGTGATTGTACTTGGCTAGGTTTGTAAGGGCCATTAGCCTAGTAAACTCCTATGATCCCTAGGATGTTGAGGAAAGGATGAAAGTAAACACAGATCTCTATGGTGAGTAAATAACTTTGGTATCTGATGTTGTCTTTTCCATTCATTCTTCAATGGCTGCGACAGAGTCCCCAGCTACTTTTATACTTGGGAGGCCTCATGGAAGGATATTCCAGAGCATGCTTGAACCAAGAGAAGCCCTACATCTGGATAGCATACCCAATTTGCACTTGGAGGTGAAGGTATGAACCTTGGACCACGTAAATGTAGCACATAAGTCGTCAATTGGAACACTGAAGAAAAAGCTTGTATATGAAGCCACAGATATGGTTGAGGATGCTTTTTGGGTTAAAGAGAGAGGAATTCCATTTATTTGGTAGAAAAATGAAATACACAGAGTCAACCATTAAGACATAGCACCATTGGACACAGCTCTTCCCAGCATAACGTCTTAGTGCAGTGTAGATAAAAACATAGCAAACGATGAACTTGAAATAAATGCAGGTTATATTCACCCTTGTTTGAGAAATTTGGGAAGAAAAAAAAAAGTCATTTTCTTACCATAAAATTCCATGTGTTGTTGATCTTCATTCATTCATGATGGATGGGTTTGGGTTCCGTCCTCAGAACCGACTTGGCCAATATAACAAGCTTGCGCCAGCCAAAAACTCTCGAGCTAAGGTTACCCATAGTGCCCCTCTACCCATCTCTTCAGATCGAGTTTGCATGTAAGGATAAGAAAGTAGAGGCTTTGTCTGAGCAAACGCCCTATCATGTAACAATGACCAAATACGAACCTCCAGGAGTCTTTTGGAGGGGGAAGGAGGGTGGGATGTTATGAATGAATGAAGATCAACACAGATGGAATGTTATGGTAAGAACATATCTTCTTTATCTGATGTTGTTAACCTTCATTCATTCATGACGGATGGAGCAGTGTCCCTGGCTACTTTATGTCCTGGGAAGCCCTATGGAAGGATATTCTTAAGTACCACTGAGCCAAAGGATGCTCTCCCCTGGAGACCAAGTCCAATTTGTAATGAGTGATAAAGGTATGAGGGGTAGCCCAAGTGGCTGCTGCACAAATGTCATCCATAGAAGCTCTGGAATTAAAGGCCACTGAAGTAGCAAATAATCTGGTTGAATGCACCTTGATTTTTAGTTGTTAAAGGCAATTTGCTCCGTTGACAGACAAGAGATGCAGTCTCTCAGCCATTTTGCCAAAATGACTTTGGAAACAGATTTTCCCAACTTGGATCCTGAAAAAGACAGGAATAATTGGTCAGATTTTCGGAATGATTTAGCCCTAAGTAGAAAGATAATTGTCTATGTACATCCAATAAATGCAAACAATATTCTCCTTTATTAGAAAAATTTGGGAAGAAAACTGGCAAGTCAATGGATTGATTAACATTTGACTCAGAGACCACCTTGGGTAGTAAGGAAGGGTTAATCCAAAGAGATACTCTCGCTTTGTGGAAAACTATGTACGGACATTTTACGCACAAGCCCTGTAATTCTGAAATTCTTCTTGACAAGGTAATGGCTACCAAGAATAAAGTCTTCCAAGACAAGAATTTTATATCGCAAGTGGCAGCTGGCTCAAAGGGATGACGAGTCAACGTCCTTACTACCAACATCAAATTCCAAGGTTCTATGGGCTCTTTGAAGGGAGGTTTTATATGCGACTCCTGGTCAAAAAAGTTTTAGAGATGGTGAGATATTAAAGAGGAATCTTGAAAACCGTTATTGAAGTTTGAGAGAGCTGCTAAATGGACCCGGATCATAGAAGCTGATTATCTGGAATGGAATAAGGTTGATAAATACAGAAGCTGAAAAGGGGTCCAAGTCCTTTTTCTCTAAGCCAAAAAACAAATCTGCTCCATTTACTATAATAAATTTTTCTGGTGGACAGTTTATGGGATGCCAGAAGTATTTATCGTACATTGGAACATAGGTTATTTTGCCTGACCATTACCGGAAGTGGAGGTACCAAGCTGTTAGCTTCAGGCTCGATAGGTTTGGGTGGATCAATCCGAGAGTGTGACAGTAATCCTGGAGTTGGATCCAGAGACCATGGTCGGTGAACCAGGTGAGGCCAAAGGAAAGGAAACCAGACTTGTTGGGGCTAATAGGGTGAAATGAGGATTGCTTTGCTTCTCAAGCAAAGTGCTTTCTTTAGAAATTGTGGAATCAGAGGAAAGGGAGGGAAGGCAAAAAGCAGTCCCGGAGGTAGTACAGCATCCATTGGGGACTCCCCTTGATGGGGGATTAGGGCAAAGCAGCTGCTGCATTTGTGGTTGGTGAGAGACAGAAATAGATCACAGCAAGGCTAACCCCAGTGACGGAAATTTTCCATCACCACTTCAGGACCACTTGTGAGGCAGAAGAATGCATCTGCTCAGCTTGTCCGCGATCACGGTGGAAATCCCAGGAATGTGCACTGCAACCAGAAAGCAGTTGGAGGCTATCACCCATTGCCAGACTCTCATGGCTTCCCGCAACAGGTATGATCTGGTTCCTCCCTTTTGTTGATATACCAGACAACCGACATGTCTGACTGGATAGCAATTGTCCCCAACAGGAGGGTAGAGTGGAATGCTTGCAACAGCAGAAGCACTGCCCTCAGTTCTAGGACACTGATATGCGAATTGGCCTCTAAGGAGGACCATGTGCCTTGGATTGTCCTTTCCTGAAAATGACCCCCACCCCATCAGGGGGCACGTCTGTGGTCACTACGGCCTTGGGCTGAGAGGGTGAGAAGGGACAACTCCATAATTCCATTTCTGGCTTCATCCACCAATTCAGATCTTGCTTGCAGCGTTCATTATGCAGATTGCGTAGGACATGGTATGTGTCAATAGGGACCACTTTGATGCTAGGAGCTATTGAAGTAATCTCATATGGAGGCTTGCTAGGGGAACTATAGTAATCGTTGCTGCCATTGAACCCAGCAGTTGAAGGACTGAATGCGCTGGGACTTTGTCCTGAGAGAGTATCACTCAGAGTTGAGATCTTAGTCTCTGAAGCCTGTGAAGAGGAAGGGTGACCAGGCAAGACCTTGTGTCGAATGTTGCTCCTATGAATTCTAGGCTTTGAGGAGGTACTAGTTTTGGCTTCTCTGTGTTTATTGAGACCCCTCAAGAGTCATGCTAGCTTTAGAGTGTAGTGCAAGGCAAGAAACAGTAGATGCTTGGTGGGGACAGTAAGAGGCCAATCGTCTAGATATGGAAATACTTAAAACCCTTGCAGTCTCAAGTGAGCTGTTACTATTGCCATATATTTGATGAAGCTGTGGAGAGACCAAAGGGCAGTGCTCAAAACTGGTAGTGATTGGCTCCCAGCCAGAAGCGAAGTTATCTTCTGGAGCGTTTGTCATTTTTTTTATATGGTAATATGCATCCATTATCTATCAAGCACATCCAGTCATCTTTTTCCAGAAATGGGAAAATAAACTGAATCATGACCATCCATAATTTGGTCAGTCCGATGAACTTGTTTAGGATGCTGAGGTTCAAAATTGGCCTCCAGTACCCTGTCTTTTTTGGTACTAAAAAGAACCTTCAGTAAAATCTGGATGACTCATTTTTGGAGCAGCTTTCAAATTTCTTGTACTGCTTTGTCCCTCTGACTAGGTGGAACATTGGAGATTTGCCTTTTTGGCCCTGGTAAAGATCGAAGGGGATGTGATAACCTCTGGTTAATTATCGTCCACACCCAAGAATCTGTTCTTATGTAATGCCATAAGAGACTCTTCCCCCAACTGTTTCCAGAGGCAAGCAACCGGGCCGCTCTTCAGAAATGCTGATAAGCTGCCCAGAAAAGGAATCTCTGGACCCCTGGTTACACGGACCCCCTCTACCATGGGGGGGGTCTTCCTGATGAGTTCCTCCCTCTGCCCTGGGGGGAAAACTCATCACATGTGTCACAGAAAGGCCCTTGGCATTTCCTGAACCACATATTTCCACTCCTCTGATTCCTACAGTAGGATCACTGGGGAGCTGCTCTGGCCACCCCTTTGGTTGTATGTGCAATCAACTACATGGATGAGTTAGATATGGATTCCAGGGTGGTGCTCCTGCTAAGGTTCCTGAGAGTTCCATAATCAGGTGGGTAAAATGTGCCAAATAGTTCAACTGCCATATGGCAAAGGTCGTTGAAGTGTAAACTCACTTCCCTAGTCTGCCCATCGTCCATGACTTCCTGTTTGGAGGATGGACAGCAGGACTCACCTCTGCGAGTTTTCCTTGTAGCCACTGCCACTATCATAGCATCTACTGTCAAGCCTTTGGACCAATGGGAGCTGGTCCTCTGGAGGGGAGAGCATTTTGTCCGGTCTCAAGGGGATTGGCTCAATGGAGTCAGGGACCTTCCAGACACACTGCACAATGAGCTTGACCAACACATCTGCAGGCAGAGGCACCCAGGAAGGAGAGGGTCCAGCACGGAAAGCCTGCAAGAATACAGATTCCTCAGAGGAAGGGTTGGTGGGCTTCCAGTCACCCTTCTGTTTCAGGATCTCCAGTAAGTCTCCAAAGGAGGCATCCTCAGGGGGAAAATATGGACACCCTTCCCCCCATCATAATCTGCATCTTCAATGAGAGATTCCTCAGGGGGGAATCAATGTACTTCCTCTTGCACAATCTCTTACGGTGTGGCTCTTCAGGGGGGGGACGTCTAAAGATGACTCCGAAGAGAGGGTGCCCTATGGTAGGGTATCTTGCTGCTTCCATGCCCGATGTTCCAGTGTAGACTGTGTCATCTATGAACCAGAGGACATGTATATGTGACATTCAAGCACCAAAGAGGCCAACTGCAAGCCAGCTGAGGTGAGTGCCATCTCCATAACCAGAAAGGCCCAAAGAGGCATGGGAGCCCAGAACTGAAAGACAACCTCAGAACCGGGGTCACACCCCTCTCTGACAAACAAGCCTCCAGGAAAATAGCTGCGAGAGGACTCAGAGTTGCAAAAGCAATCATAACTGTAGACGGTGCCATAGAAAAGAAATTGGTGCCACACTAGGGGTCATGATGCCGACAGATCAATCACGATCTTGAGGGTGTATCAGCTCCGACTGAGCCATGATCCACAGGGTAGGTTCCAGAACCTCGGTAAGAACAGTGGAACCAAAGAAGCTGGCACCAGGATAGGTGTTGGCATAGAGGGTGCCAATAAATGTATGTTGGAGTGTGTGGAGAAAAATCCTTGGCTCTGGGTGAGAAAGAGGTTCTAGATGGAGTTGGGATTCCTCTGGCTGCTAGGAGCTGATCTACAAGTCTCACTACATTGAGGTCCAAAAGGCTCCTGGGGGAACTGGTTGACTTCCCTGATGGAGATTCAGGCCATTCAGGGAATGGACTTAGCTGCTGTCCCAACAAAGGGGTCAATTGAGAATATTGGGTCCTGGCTAATGTCTCGACTTTCGGAACAGTGGTTGGAAGACCAAAAGGTTGTGATGATGGGGGGGTGAGGGAGCGACCAGTTTTAATGGAGAAACTAATTTTTGGTGCTGAGAGGGCCTGTGGTACCATGAAAGGGGTCGGTACCATAGGAGTAGTAGTCATTGTCAGTTCCGTGGTCAGCACCATGGGCAGAGTTTTAGACTCTGGTGTCAGTCATTTTTGCATGTTTTGGTTTTGGTTTCGGTTCCTATGAACCTGGGCCTTAGAGTTTTTTGTTTCCTGAGAATGAGGAGAGGATGGTACTGACTGGCTCCTCTTCTTAGTCTCTCTTTTAGGAGGGGTTGAGACCTTCACCTCAGATAAAGCCTCTGAGAAAGAGGTTTTTAAAAGACCCTTTAAGATTAATTTGTTCTTGCACTCAGCTAAGGTGCGGATACTTAACCCCTTACAGAGCTCACATGGAGGTTGAACCTTTAAATGTGGTACTCCTGGGCAATAGATGCAGGAGAGATGCCCATCAGAATTTGGCATCTTCCTACCACATTTATCACATTGTTTGAAACCTGTAGTGCCCTTTTTGTTTGCCATTATAAAAAATCCAGTCAACGGTAGACAAAGAGCAATGAAAACAGCAATTAAATGGTAGAAAATGCAGAAAAGATATTCTGTCATGATAGGCTACAGACACACGCACAAAAAAAAAAAAAGGAAAAGACTTTAATACAATACCAACAATGGTAAGTAGAAGGAATAGCCAAAGGGTAAAGGGAAAAGGAGAATACCAAAGGGTAAGGGAAAGCGAGGGGCCTGTACCAACTATGGTACTAAAATACCAATAAGGTAAAAGGGAAAAAAAATTTCACTCGCACAGGAAGTAAAGTATCACCAAGTATAAACAACAAAGAAATAGAAGGATTATAGGGAATTATAAAGGCAAATTGTAAATATTTAGAGAAGAAAAGGATACTTAGCTTGAAAGCTGGCCTGACGCATCTTGAAACTCTACGAGGGGAAACGAGATCTGAGGAGAGGGGCACTATGGGTAAACTTAGCTCGAGAGGTTCTGGCTAGCGCGAGCTCGTTATATTAGCAAAGTTGGATCCGAGGACGGAACCAAAACCCATTCATTATGAATGGATGAATGAAGATTAACAACATCAGATTGGAAGATTTATGGATTAATTAACAGATAACTCTGAAGCCACAGGGCGAGGAAGAAGTGACTGGTTAACAGAGACACTCTGTCCTTATGAAAACTTAAGTACAGAAGATTTGAGGATAATGTATGCAGCTTTGAAATGCTCTTGACAGAAGTGACAGTCACCATGAATAGTCTTTCAGGACGAAAAGTTAAGATCCACTTTTGCAGCAGGTTCAAAGGGGACAGCCTGTTTGGTTGAAGTAAGAAAGTGCCTCACAGAAAGGCAGTGAATAATCTAAAAGAAGCTATGGGTGTATGATTCTCTATGTGAGACAATGAAACTGCAGCGAACTGAACTTTAATAGTGGAATAGATGGCACCACTTCGAAACAGATGTGTAAGGAAGCTAAAAATAGATCAAAGGGGAGTTGAAAAAAGATCAATATTTCAATCTACAGTCAATTTTCCATTTACTTCTATTAAAAAAAAATACAAAAAAATTGCCAGTAGGATGAAGACAAAATGTGTACAAACTGGGGACAACGACCTGGATTGTTGAACCATCACTGAAATTGGGGAAACCACGTGGTTAGCTTGAGGGACTGAATGTTTGGGGGAGACAGTTTCGATGGTTAAAGTAAATCTGAGTCCAAGCCCAGAACACAAGGTGGGTGAATTAGATTAAGCCACAGGAAGGGAACCCACAGCCATCAAGGCCAGTATGGGGCTTTGAGGATTACCATGACTTTCAAATAAAAGTTTTTTGTAAGAACTGAAGTGAATCCTACTTGCACGGTATTAAAGCAAAAGCCCAAATGGCTGAAAATCCACTCAGTTACTGATAAAGACCACACGAGGTATATGCATTGCAATTAGAAAGTTGCAAGATGATATCACCCACTGCCACACTGTAGTGCCCTCTTAACATACAGGACATGATTTAGTGACTACACATTTACTGATACACCAGACGACTGCCATGTTTTCCATCTGTATGGAGATCACGTACAAGAGTAGAGCCCTGAAAAGCCTGCAATGCTAGGAGGACTGCTCTTAACTCCAAAATATTGATGTTAAGACTAGCCTTTGCCTAAGACCATGTGCCCCAGCTGGGATGTGTCTTTGGTCATAGTGGCTTGGGGCAAAGTGAGAATAAAAGGGCATCCCTGTGTAACAAAAACAAACTTTAGCCAACACTGGATTTGTGTCCAGAAGATGGTTGTTAGACTCACTGAAAAGAATAAAGGTTGTTTTCTGATTGACCACTGAACTGCCAGTGTCCACTAAAGGACACGCATGTAAAATCTGGCCAGTGGATTGATTGAAGCAGCCATGGAACCTAGAAGATGGACTAATCTTGATGGTGGCTTCCAGTAGGAAAGAATTTCCAAGTCTTGCTGGTGAAGGGATGAGATTCTTAAAAGGAGGAAGCTTCACTATCTGAGCTCTTGTGTCCAAAGTTGCTCCAATGAACTCCAGAGATTGACCTGGTTGTAACCTGGACATTTCTACACACTCTGTAATTCCCAAGTTAGTACAGAGTTGGGGTAGGAATCCCTGGCTTGAATGAATAGATTCTTGGTAACAGCAGTGAGGAGCCAGTTGTCCAGGTATAGGAATACTCAGAAACCCTGCAGCAGTAGATCTGAGACTGATCTGGACAGCCCTGCTTCTGCAGCCAAAACCCATGAAGGTGGTTTAAACCTGGGACTATCCAACTCAGATTTGAAGTGGACACTGGAGCCGAACCATATACAGCTGATGCTTCTAAGGGGAGAATGGGAACCCAACCTATTACAGTCTGCACCAACAGTCCAGCTCCCTAACTCCAATGGCTCTCTGCGTGCCAGAACAGACTTCATCCTTAATGCTATCTCTAAGGCCAAGAATACCACATCAATGGGCGCAGACAATATCCCAGGATGCCTTCTAAATAGATGAAACATGACATATCAGGCCCCATGGAACTGCTATTTAACTGTACCTCCAAACAGGCTTCATGCCTCATGAATGGTGAACAGCAACAGTTATCTCTCTGCAGACTCTGGAAATTACAGATCCATAAGTCTTACTAGTGTTGTATGCAAAGCCATGGAAAAATAAAATTGCCATGAAAATGACCAATAATGATTTAGTAAATCTCCAGACAATAGACCCAACCCATTTTGGTTTCAAGGGCAGGTCATGCCTACTCAACCTGGTGGACTTATTTGAGAAGGTCACCAAAGCAATGGATGAGGGCAAAATGGTTCTAACTGCCTTTGATCTGGCCATGGCATTTGACAATACCCCACTCTGGCATTGTTAAACTCAAGAGGTAAGGTACACACCCATAGTCAGCCAGTGGATAGCCAGCTGGCTCACAGACAGGACCCAGGAAGTTAGAACTGGGCAGACCACATCTACAAAGAGGTCAGTCACAAGTGGAGTCCCTCAGGGAACAGTCCTTGGACCACTCCATTTTGGTATTTACTTCTTTGAAGTCAAGACCAATGTCAGTGGTCTGTGTCTGACTAAATCTGCAGACTATTGCAAATTAGGAGCAGTCACATGGATCCCACACAGACACAAATTCTCCAGGAAGGGTTGACACAAACAAGTGGTGTCACAGCCGTGGACTAAAACTAAATATAAAATGCATAATAGTATCCTTTGGCAAGTCATCCACCCCTAGTAACTATCATATTAACAGCACACCCCTTAGAGCTCACACAGTAGTCAGGAACTTGGGGACACACAGACAGTAATCTAGCCTTTGACCATCACATGTCTACTGTGATTAGGAAATAATTTTATGTTGCCCCTGCTTGTGACTATTTCAATTCCCAAGCCTCTGCTTACCCTTATCAAGGGTACCAGAGCTTATCAGAGATTTGTGATGCATAGCTAGACTTAAAAAGGCCTGTCTGGTCATTAGCCAACACCAGAAGTATACCCATCATTGGTGAGATCAGATCATAAACTAATCTCACTGGAAGTCCACATCCCGCCCCCACCCCAGATAAAAAAGACCACAGTGAAGAACTTCTTAAAAGCCGACTTCACACTTCTAAAGACTGGTGTGGTCTCTTTCAAGGCCCCCGAGCCAGCGGAAACCATTACTCAAACCGCTGAATCACTTACAAATGCCTTCTACCAGCACCTCAAGGACTGCATGGATCAGGCAATCCCAAACAAAACAAAGACTCTTTGTACCAAAGGCAAGCGTCCAGTCTGGTGGACCCCAGCCATAAACATGCTCTACAACAAAAGGAGAAAGCTACTACAAGATAGAGCAAAATCCGTAAAAGGGAAGACACCCTTGATCATCATAAGTAAAAAACTGAGATCTCTCGTAAAATCATCCATGGCAAATTTTGAGAGAAAAATTGCTAAGGACTCAAAAGACAATCATAACGCCTTTTTTAGCTATGTTAGAAACCTGGGAGGAAACTCCCAGATATGCTCAGAATTAGTTCAAAATGATGTAAAAATCACTGAACCTACAGACATTGCCAACATACTGGCTGACAGGTTCAGTGCAAATTCCCCCCCCCCCCAAAAGGAGAGATATCTATACCAGAGGATTGTAGCCCCCCAAACATCTCAAATGCTCAGGTGAGAACTGCTCTCTCCAAGGCGAAAAACACAGCATCCATGGGACCAGATGGTGTCCCTGGTTGTGTGCTCCACGAACTCAATGAGGAATTAAACCTGCAGTTACGGCAGCTGTTTAATCTTAGCCTCACCTCAGGATACGTACCCAAGGAGTGGCGTATGGCAACGGTGGTACCACTTCACAAAGGAGGTGCCTCCACCGACCCCGGAAATTACCGTCCCATCAGCTTGACAAGCCTGGTCTGCAAAGCTATGGAGAGGATCATAATGGAACTCATAAATAAAGACATAGGGGACTTGCAGACTTTGGATCCAACCCAGTTTGGCTTTGTCAAGGGCAGATCATGCCTTTTAAACTTGGTTGACTTTTTCTAAACAGTCACCAAGGCCATTGACGAGGGCAAGGCAGTCCACACAGCCTACCTTGACCTGGCAAAGGCTTTCGACACAATACCCCACTCGGGTATCATTGAAAAACTCACCAGCTTAAATGTAAACCCATACGTCACAAGATGGGTTGCAAACTGGCTAAGCGACAGAACCCACAGGGTCAGAGTTGCAGGTGCCATGTCAGACTCCAAGCCTATCACAAGTGGTGTCCCACAGGGCTCAGTCCTGGGCCCACTTTTGTTCGGCATCTACTTTTCAGAAGTACAAGCAAACACAGGAGGATTATGGCTGACAAAGTTTGCAGATGACTGCAAACTGGGCACCATAGTTGAAAACCCATCTGACACAGACATCCTTCAGAAGGGTCTCATAGAAACGGATAACTGGTGCCAGAGCCATGGCCTAAAGTTAAATGCCAAAACATGCATAGTCATACCCTTCGGGAAAAACAAGGTTACCCCTAGTTACCATATAGGTGGCAATCCACTAAGCACAGAAGAGGTTATCGGGGATCTGGGGACCCAGGTTGACAGTAACCTTTCGTTTGACACTCATGTTGCCAAAGTAGTTAGGAAGACCTTCTACATTGCCCACCTGATCATGAAGGGATTCACATCTAGATCAAGGGAGGTCATCGTTCCCCTGTACTCATCACTCATCAGACCAATGATTGAGTACAATGCCCCATTCGGAATGTATCTGACCCGACACCTGCAGCAATTGGAAAGGCCCCAAAAGTTCCTCACCAAAAGGATAAAGGGTCTCAAAAATATGTCTTATGCTGCCCGACTGAAGGAACTCCAGCTCTATTCAGTCGCTTACCGTCTGCTCAGAGGTGACCTGTGCCTGACATACAAGGCCATGTCCAACCCGGAATTAATGAACATGCTTCACCTCAAAAGATCTAAATCTATCAGAACTACAGGGGCAAGAGACTTAAACCTCAACACAGCTATTAATAGCACGTGCTGGAGGGACAGATTCATCACCCAGAGACTCCCTATGCTGTGGAACAAAATCCCGGTACATGTGAGGCAGAGCACCTCGCTGGCTTTGTTCAAGAGAAATCTTGACCAATGGATGGGAGATCGCAGGTATACCCCAGGGATAACCTCAGTGTCACTGCTTGACAGAGGCACAGCAAAATAATGGGCATAGTATCCTTCAAACTAAAGGGGTGGCGAAAGCCACAAAACTCTGGGCTAGGCTTATAAATGCCCTAGGGCAGATAGCCTAGTATGAACCTATGAACCTATGAACTTGGGTTACAGACTGAGTCAAGGGCTATGATCTTAGAGGATGGATTGAAAAAGGAACTATTAATGATCTAGAGGGTGAGGCATGTCTGGGTCCAAAGAAAAAAACACTTCATCATCCTGTGCACAGCCACTTCCATGAGGCACAGAGTGGATCTAATGAAGGTAGAAGTGGAGGAAGGAGGCATGGAAGGATAGCTTGATATCTCTTGTAGTATTGGAACCAGAGTCTATGAATCACAAGATTCTGGTAAAAACATGGGTGGCATCTGGTGGGGCCACAGACAAAATTGTTGGGTCCCTAGACCTCTTTTTTGAAGACTTGGGCTTACCTTTTTCTGTCTCCTTATGTCTCTTTCCTTTTTTGACAAGTAGGAAGTAGGGGGAATAACAGCAGCCACCGACTTCCCTGACACTGAAGGCCTGTCTACGGAGGCTGTCAGTAGAAGACTATTCAACATACATTTAGCACAAGAATCTGGTAGTCTATTGGCCGTTTTGGGCCAATTTCTAGCTCTTTCAAGTCCCCCTGTATAAAACCCACTTTAGTGTGACTTTGCGCGATTTTGCACATAGCGCAGCATCAGGCAGCGCCGCTTAATTGGGTTTAAACCATTCTCGGCTCCACATAGTCTGCTCTTCAATTTTTCCCTTAAAACTGCTCTAGTTCTCATAATAAACACCATATTCCTACTCTAAAGCCTGGCACTTGCTCACTAAAGCAATTATATAAGTCAACACTAAAAAATTAAAAGCACTACACCCTCACAAACTCCCCTTGATTACCTTACTCCCCATTTGCCCTTTTTTTTCAATTTTAAAGGAGTTCCCTGTAGTATTCTAGCATGTCCAAAGGTCAGTTGGCAGTATCCTCTCCAGTCCAGCTGGTGAATCTGGGAATCTTGAGGCAATGTTACAACTGCCTCATGTACACAGACAACCCTCTCTTCTCCCAACAAGTTCCAACATATGTGAGAGATGCAACCATATAGCCAAACTGGAGGCTCAGCTCTCTCAACTCAGTACTGGCGTAACCAGTCAGGAGGAGAAGGTATCCACACTCACTACAATTCCAGTCTCACATAGACCTACCACGACAGCAAACCAAACACAAAAACATACTCGGAGGCTCTAAATAAGAGACCTCCAAAGCAGACACCCAAGCAACCGCTACACCAAAACAAAACATGTGCAACACATAGTTCACAAAACCAGTGTGCCATACAGTCAACCCTTAAGGCTGAACAACACACCTGATACACTAGTAATAGGTGATTCCATTGTCAGGCACACTGACGTCCCACTCACCAGGCTGAACAAGAAGAAGGTCACGGTGAGCTGCCTGTCGGGCACTAGGATCTGCCACATAACACAAGCACTCAGGTCACTCCAAGGCAAGTACAAATATGCCTCAGTCATTGTCCATGCTGGTGTGAATGACCTGAGACGTACCCTCCCTGGACTACATGAAGAGACAGAGGAGCTCTCTGAGCATGTAGCCCAAGCCGGTATGACCCTGACCTTGAGTAGCATGTTACCCTCACCAAGAATGATGCCACAATATGAAGACAAGATGATCAATTTCAACAACTGGCTTAAGTAGTGGTGTCATTCAAAGGGGATCCAATGCCTGTCAGCCTGGGATGACATACTCGACAAGCCACACTGCTTCGCTAGGGACGGCTTGCACCTGTCACCCCTGGGCTTTCGGATACTGGCAAAGGCTCTTGCCACCCCCATAGTGCCTTTTTTAGGCTAGGCTCAAAAGACAAACCCACCTCCATAGGTATCACAAGGGATAAGAAACTAAGAGTAATGCTACTCAATGCCAGAAGTCTAAACCTCAAGATGCATGCACTCGGAACTCTCCTTAGCATGGAGAACATAGATATCTGTGCAGTAACAGAAACCTGGTTCTAGGCTCCCGAGAGCACCCCAGCACTACCAGGTTATACCTCATACCATGCTTTTCGGCCCCAAAACTCGGACCGAACCACAAAAGGAGGGGCAGTATCAATATTCATCAAAGATACCCACACCTCCAGGTTGGTGGCACAGCATGAAGCATCGGAGGCTATCCATGTACAACTAACAGTGGGTAAAACTGCCTTCCAGTTTATAGCCTGCTACAGACCACCCTCCCAAACCCAGGAACTCCACTCGGCCTTCCTGAGAACACTGGAAAATATGAAGGTCTCTCCAAACACCATTATATTGGGCGACTTCAAATACCCAAACATAGACTGGGAGCATTACTCTAGCTCCAACACCCTAGCCCAAAGGTTCCTAGAATTTATAAACTCAAATGCTATGGAACAACTTGCGACCACTCCCACAAGAGGGGAAAACATACTGGACCTGATCATCACCAACATGAGGACTCTATGCTCCAGACCAGAAGTGTATCTCTCACTTGTAAGATTAGACCATAAATGAATCTCACTGGATATCCACATCCCGACCCCACCCCCTGCCCAGAAAACCACAGTGAAAAACTTCAATAAAGCAAACTTCACACTACTCAAAACCGAGGTGGAATCCTTCAAAGCCCCCGGGCCTGTGGAAAATATGGCCCAGACCACAGAATCCTTTATAAACGCATTCTATGAACACCTTCAGGAATGCATGGATCATGCAATCCCAAATAAAACTAAGACCCAATCCCCCAAAGGTAGGCGTCCTGTCTGGTGGACCCTCAGCCATAAACAAACTATACAATAGAAGAAGGAAGTTACTACACGACAGAGCAAAATCCCAAAAAGGGAAGGCATCTCTGATCAGTATTAGCAAAAAACTACGGGCACTCATAAAATCATCTAAGGCCATCTTCGGGAGAAAAACTGAACAGGACACTAAAGATAATCACAAAGCATTCTTTAGTTATGTTAGGAACCTGGGTGGGAATTCCCAGATATGCTCAGAATTAGTCCAAAATGACAAAAAATACACTGAACCCACAGACATTGCCAACATCCTGGCCAACAGGTTCAGCGTAAACCCCCCCCCCCCACCAAAGGAGCAAATATCTATTCCAGCAGAGTGCTGCCCCCCTGACATTTCAGATGCTCAGGTAAAAACCGGCCTCTCCAAAGCAAAAAACACAGCATCAATGGGACCAGACAGTCTCCCGGGCTGCGTCCTACATGAACTCCAAGATGAGCTGAACCCAAACATAAAGCTACTGTTCAATCTCAGCCTTACTACAGGATATATACTCAAAGAGTGGCTTACAGCAACAGTGGTCCCTTCTCCACAAAGGTGGTGCCTCAACGGATCCTAGAAACTATCGTCCCATAAGCCTGACTAACTTGGTCTGCAAAGCTATGGAAAGGATCATCATGGAACTCAAAGATATCAGGGACCTACAGACACTGGATCCTACCCAGTTCGGCTTTAAGGGCAGATCCTGCCTCTTAAACCTGGTCAATTTCTTTGAAACAGTCACCAAGGCCATTGACGAGGGGAAGTGGTCCACACAGCCTACCTGGACCTTGCAAAAGCCTTCAATAGAATACCCCACTCTGGCATCATAGATAAGCTATCCAGCTTAAATATAAACCCTTATGTCACTAGATGGGTTGCAAACTGGATAAAGGACAGAACCCACATGGTTAGAATTGCTGGAGCCATGTCAGACTCCAAACCAGTTACAAGTGGCGTCCCACAAGGCTCAGTCCTGGGACCTCTCTTGTTCGGTATATATTTCTTGGAGGTACAGGCAAACACGGAAGGACTGTGGCTGATCAAGTTCACAGATGACTGCAAACTGGGCGCCATAATCAACTCTCCAACTGACACAAGCATCCTCCAAAAGGGTCTCATAGAAACAGACAACTGGTGCCAGAGCCATGGCCTCAAGCTAAACACCAAAAAGTGTACAGTCATCCCCTTTGGCAAAAACAAAGTGCCCACAAATTACCACATAGGTGGTAATCCATTAAGTACAGAAGAAGTAATTAGGGACCTGGAGACCCAAGTTGATAGCAATCTCTCATTTGACAACCACGTGGCCAAAGTGGTCAGAAAAACATTCTATATAGCCCACCTAATCATGAAGAGATTCACATCTAGATCAGGGGAGGTAATTCTACCTCTTTAACCATCCCTCATCAGGCCCATAATTGAGTACAATGCCCCTTTTGGGATGCACCTTAACAGACACCTGCAGCAACTGGAAAGACCCCAAAAGTACCTCACCAAGAGGATCAAAGGGCTCAAACAGATGCCATATGCTGCCCGGTTAAAGAAACTCCAGCTCTACTCGGTTGCATACCGCCTGCCTAGAGGCGATCTGTGCCTGACATATAAAGCCATATCAAACCCAGAATTAAAGGACATGCTGCACCTCAGAAAATCCAAATCCCATCGAGCTACGCGCTCGAGAGACTTGAACCTCAGCACAGAAATAAATAGGACATGCTGGAGGGACAGATTCATAACCCAGAGGCTCCCTTCACTCTGGAATAAAATCCCAGTCCAAGTTGGCCAGAGTCCCTCACTGACTCTCTTCAAGAAGAATCTTGATGAGTGGATGGCAGATCGTAGGTTTACCCCGGGTATCACTCCTGTGTCACTGTTAGACAAAGGCGCAGTAAACTAAACCTCGAAAAAGGGCATAGTCAAATTCATTTAAATGGGTGGCATAAGCCAAACACACTCTGGCTAGGCTTACAAATGCCCTACGGCAGATAGCCTAGTATGAACCTATGAACCTATTTATTTTGTCTCTCAAACAAAATTCTCTAACCAAAGGCTTCACAAATGGAGCAAGTTACACCTCTAGGTTGAGAGGATCCCAGACAGTACATGCAGTTCGCATGTGCATCAGAATTAGGAAGCTTGTGAGGAAAAAAATCAATACACCTTTTAAAACCAGATTGTCTGATATGTTGGTAGAGAACATGCTGGAAAAAAAAAAGGAAGTACCTAGAAAAGTGCAACATAAAAGTTTTTGCAATAAGATGTGTGTGTGTGTATGTGTGTGTGTGTGCAAAACTATAAGGAAAAAAGTAAAGGGGACTGAATTACTTTTCTACAAAACTCTGCTGAGTGCACACACCTATTGTAGCTGTTCAAGCAGCAAACAATATTAGAGGAAGCTCGCTCTACTCACAGGTATTATGGGTAGAGGAGGAGCTTGGAAGTGGCCGTGGTCAGATCAGAGACCCACTCACTGAAGAGCAAATGGAAAATGCAACATTAGACCTACAGCAACACACTCTTGGTGCAGTGGTTAGTCCAAAGGGTAAGGCAGAGAACAGGCAATGTGAACCAGATACACAAAACCTTAAGAAATTCTTGAAGTCTGGACGAATAGGAATGTGATAAGCATCTTTTAAAGCTGGTGTTACCAGGAAACTTGAATGAGGAAGAAGATGCAACAGGTTGTAAAAGGAGTGTTACCAGGAAACTTGAACTGAAAAAAAGAGGTTACAGGTTGTGAAGGATCAGCATTCTGAATTTAGGCTCCATCAAAAACACGTTTAGAAAAAAGAAGTTGTCTGACCATAACGTTCCATCTGTATTGTTGATCCTCACTCAGTCCTTATGTGGGGGTATCAGTTCCGACCTCAGAACCGAGCGGGCCATCTTCCAAAGCTCGTGTCCGTTACAAACTCTCAAGCTAAAAATCTTACCCAGAATTCCCCTCTCCATTACCTCAGATTGAGTTTGCAAGTCAAAAGAAGGTAGAGACTACCTCTGCTCAAATGACCTAATAGAACCGGATGGTGAGATCCACTAGAAGCCACAGGAGGGGGAAGGGTCATAATGACTGAACAAGGATCAACAATACAGATGGAACGTCATGGTAAGACATAACTTCTTTATCTGATATCGTTAATCCTTGTTCACTCCTTACATGTGGGACACAGTCCCCAGCTACCTTTATTCCTGGAAGCTCTCATGGAAGGACATTCCTGAGCACCATAGAACCAAAAGATGCCCTTCCCCTGGAGGCCAAATCCAATTTGCAATGATTGATGAAAGTATGAGGGGTAGCCCAAGTTGCAGCTGCACAAATGTCATGTAAAGAAGCTCTGGCATGGAAGGCAGCAGAAGTTGCCACCAACCTTGTAGAATGAGCCTTTATGGTAGTCTTCTTTTGGCTTTTCCTGGTTAGGGGTCACCACAGCAGATCATCTGTCCACTCATGATTGGCAGTGGAGTTTTACAGTGTCAAGTTGCCAGCCCGGCACCCAACCTTCCACAGAAGGTACACACACACATGCACTCACACCTAGGGCCAATTTAGTTATGGTAGTAAGTAATGGAATATTATGTTGTCTATAAATGAAGATCACACAGTCTTTCAACCATTTAGCCAATGTGACCTTAGCAACAGCACATCCTAATTTAGGTCCAGAATAGGCCATAAATAATTGGTCTCTTTACAAGAGGCCTTAATCCTGTTCAAGTAGAAGCAAAGTTGCCCGTGAATATCTAGGGTATGTAGGCAATACTCTCCTTTGTTTGAAAGATTGCGGAAGTAAACTGGCAATTAAATGGTTTGATTAATGGACATTTCAGAGATCACTTTTGGCAGAAAGGAAGGATTAGTTCTCAATGACAATATCGCTATGAAAAATTAAATATGGACTCTTGACGCATAAGGCTTGAAACTCAGAGATACATCTGGCAGAAGTAATGGTGACCAAAAACAAGGTTTTCCATGACAAATATTTGAGGTCGCAAGAAGAAGCTGGTTCGAAAGGTGGCATTGTCAAAGCTTGTAGGACTAGTGACAGGTCCCATGGTTGAGTAGGTTCTCTAAAAGTGGGTTTTAGAGGATTCACGCCTTTTAAGAGAGTCTTGCATAATTTGTGTGACATGAGAGGAGTCTTGGACACCATCATGGAAATTAGATATTGCAGCCAAATGAACTCTAATGCTAGAGGCAGATAGACCGGATTGAAATAGGGTGGCTAGATACTCCAGTACTATTGACACTGGTGCTGAAAAAGGATCTACCGGTTTGTCTTTCAGCCAAAAAGTAAATCTTTGCTACTTTCTTCTGGTGGAAGACTTATGAGATGCAATAAAGTCACGTACTGGCAAAGAAAGATCATTCTGCCTGGCAATCAAAGGAATTGGAAGAGCCAAGCTGTGGGCTTCAGGCTGTTCAAGTTGGGGTGAATCAGATTCTGTGGATGGGAGATCAACCCCTGGGTCTGATGGAGAATCCATGGTTGATCTAGCAGGTGAGGCAAAGGAAGGGGAACCAAATCTGACGAGGCCAATATGGTGCTATGAGGATTACTTTGCTCTTCAACCGGCAGGCTTTCTTCACAAACTGGGGAATGAGGGGGAGAGGTGGAAATGCATAAAGTAGACCCGAGGGCCAATCGTGGACTAGAGTGTCCCTGGGTGACTGTCCTGTAGGGGGAAACAGGGCAACATAGTTGTTGCACTTGTAGTTGGTAGGGGACACAAAGAGATCGCAGCAAGGAAGACTGTGTGCTATCAAGGGATTCAGGGACCACCCCTGAGGTTGTAGTATACACCTGCTGAGTCTGTCTGCTATCAACGTTGGAACTCCCGGGAATGTGCATTGCTAGAAGAAATTGGTTGGTAGCAATCATCCAATGCCATATCCTCATGGCCTCTCGATGGAGTAGGTAAGATTTGGTTCTGCCCTGGTTGTTGATGTACCAGACCACTGTCATGTTGTCTGATTGTATCACAATAGTCCCAGACACAGCAGGGGATGGAACGCTTACAATGCCAGAAGCACCGCCCTCAGCACTAGAACATTGATATGCAGATGGGCCTCCATTTTGGACCAAGTACTGTGGACTGTCTGTCCCTGACATACCCCCCCACCCTATCAGGGAGGAGTCTGTGGTCACTGTAGCCTTGGGCTGTTGGGGGGAGAAGGGGCGAGACCATAGTGATGGGTTGTGGGCCATCCACCAATTTAAATCCTGTTTGCACCTGTGAGTTACCCGAATTCTGGCTGAAAGAGGGTACTGAAAGGGATGTCATTGGGTGAGCAGTAGCCATTGTAGAAGCCTCATGTGAAACCTGGCCAGGGGGACAATGGTGATGGAGGCTGCCATGGAACCCAACAACTGTAGAACAGAGTGAGCTGTGGATTTCTCCCTTGAAAGGATTGGGATCAGTTGTTGCTTTATCCTTAGAATTCTGTGCTCTGGAATGGATGCTCTGCAATTCTTTATATTCAAGATGACCCCTATGAATTCTGTGGACTGAGATGGAGTGAGATTGGATTTTTGCCAGTTTATGGTTATGCCTAGCCTTTTGGCAGAGAAGAGAGAGTATGCCAGGGCTTCTTCCAATAGATGTCTGGTGGGGGCGGAGGTGAGCCAGTCATCTAGGTATGGAAACACCAGGAATTCTTGTAGTCACAAGTGAGCTGCGATGACTGCCATGCACTTTGTGAACACTCTGGAGGCTGTAGAGAGTATGACGGGCAGTACTCTGAACTGGTAGTGACTGGCTCCTGCACGGAAGTGAAGGAATCTTCTTGATGGCCTGTCCACTTTTATGTGGTAGTACGCATCTTGAAGCTCTATAGAGCATATCCAATCGTCTTTTTCCAAAAGCAGAAGGATAGACTGGATTGTGACCATCCAGAATGTTTGTACTCTTACAAACTTGTTCAATACACCGAGACCCAAAATTGGTCTCCAGTCCCCGGTTTTCTTTGGCACCAAAAATAGACTTGAGTAGAATCCGTATCCTATCTGGTCTGGAGGAACTATTTGGATGACTCTTTCTTAGCAGCTTTGATATCTTTAATGCTGCTTCTTCCCTTTTGATTGGGTAAGTTTGTTGGGGGAGCGGGACAAAGATCAAAGGGAATATGATAACCTCTGGTTATTATCCTTTGTACCCAACAATCGGTGGTGATGGTTAGCCAGGCAAAAGGGTACAAAGAGAAACGACCCCCAACCACTTCCAGAGGAAAGCAGTTGGCCCTCTCTTCAGGAGCACTGGTAGGATTGCACAGGGAAAGAGTCCCTGGAACTCTTGCTATGCGGACCCCCTCTGCCCCGAAAAGGGAGTCTTCCCTGTGAGAGTTTCCCCCTCTGCCTCTAGGGGAGAACTCGGTCTGTGTGTCATGGAAAGGACCCTGAGACTTTCTGTACCATATCTTCACACTCTTCTGGTTTCTGGAGAAAGCCCATTGAGGGGAAGAATAACGGACACCCACAGCAGAAAGGGTCTTACCGTCCTGTTCACATATGGCCAATGTGCTTTTAACCTTGGGTCCAAACAATGAAGAGGCTTCGATGGGAGCATTGAGAAAGGAAGCCTTGAAGGGTTCCGCGAAATTAAACAAGCTCATCCAGGCATGTCGTCTCAGAACAATGCCTGAACTCGCCACTCTAGTTGCTCCTTCGGATGCGTGAGATATCAGGCACATGGAGGAGTTGGATATCGATTTAATGGTGGCTAGCTAAGAGACCACTTTGTCACGGACCTCATCAGACACAGCACCAGCCAAAATTTCAGAGAGCTCAGAAATTAAATCTCTTTGAAGCCTGGTAAAGTGTGCCATATAGTTCAGGGACCTGATTGCAAAGGTCGCTGATGCAAAAGTATGCTTCCCTATTCTGTCCAGAGCCCGGGACTCTGTTGGGCAGATGGACAGTTTGGCTTTCTTCTTCCGCCATGTCCTTTTTAGTTGCGGCTGCCACCAAAGCATCTACAGGAAGATCTTTGGACCAATGGGGGTCAGTAGCAGGAGGGGACAAAATTTTATCTGGCCTTTGGGGAATAGCCTCAACAGTGTCAGGAGCCTTCCACGCATGCTGCACAAAGAGCCAGACCAGTTCGTTGGCAGGTGGAGTAACCCAGGAGGTAGGGGACCAGGCGCGAAAGGCCTTTAGGAACACAGACTCTTCAGAGGTCAGGTTCAAGGGCTGCCAGGCCCCTCTCGGTTTAAGAATTTCAAGAATATCACCAAAGGATACCTCAGAGGGTGAGCAAGGGGACCCTTCCCCATCATCAAAGTCTGTGTCTTCAGTAAGGGACTCCTCTGTGGAGTCCATGTGCTTCCTCTTGCACAAGCTCTTTTGATGAACTTCCTCAGAGGAAGAAGCTGGGGAAGACAGCACAAAAGGGGTCTCCTGTGACAGTATATCCGGAGGCCCTTGCACCAGGTGTCCGCTAGGAGCGACTTGTGTACACTGCGGTCCAGAGGAGGGCGGGGAGAGTGATAGCACAGGATCACCAACCAATGCCAGAGAATTCTCCATTAGCTGGAAGGCCGGTCCAACTGAAGAGGGGTGAGACCCCAAGTGCAGGGGTCACCCCTCTCCTAAGTGGCCTGGCCTGCTGACTTGGAGTCCCTGGATGGCTGTGAAACACAATTACGTACGCCACAGCTGACATCCTAGGTTGTAGCGAAACTCTCCTGCCAAAAAGGCAACTGCGGCTTCTTAGTGAGGTCCATAATGGGAACTGTAGAGGGGGGAAGACTGTGCTATATCAAGGGGCTTCAAAGGCAATGAAGGAGGAGAATAAGTAGGGGGTCTTTAGTAAAGGGTGATCACCTCCCAAGGAAGGATAGGTCCTGGGGGGGTGGAATACCTCTGGGCAAAAGCACTTGATCCACAAGATGCAAGATGTCATGTTCAGAGAGGCTTTTAGTGGATTTCACGGACATGGCTGAGGGGGGAGTCAGGTCTATCCAAAGATGGGGCAAGCTCGGTGCCCCCCTCAGAGGTCTGCACTGAAAACAATGGGGCTGTAAAGGACTGAACTACAGATGTCTGCACTGAGGAAATCATCAGTGCCGAAGTCATGGTCTGCACCGATGATAAGGTCAGTACCGAAGTGGTTGTCGGCACTAAGGCTGGAACTGAAAAAAAATCAGTGCCAATAACTGAATGGTCAGTGCTGAGAGGGTAGTCTGTGTCAGGTAAGTTGTCGGAGCCAAACAGGCAATGGACGTCAACAAATCCATAGACGTCATGACAGTCTGCATCAACTGGGCAGTCGGTACTGATAAAGAGGTCTGAACCGAGGAGCCCCTCGGTACCGAAAATATTGTACTTAGCTCAAGAGAAGTAGCTTGACATGACCGAATGGCGATGTGGCAAATGAAATCTGAGGTAACAGGGAGAGGGGAATTCTTAGTAAGAGTTTTAGCTCAAGAGTTTGTAGCTGACGCAAGCTTGGAAGATGGCCGGCTCGGTTCCGAGGTCGGAACAGATACTCACACATAAGGAATGAACGAGGATTAACAATATCAGATAGAATGTTCAAAAAAATGGTCTCCACACATTCTCTTTCTTTGGCACTAAAAACATCTTTAAATAAAAAAAATTCTTTCCTTAACTAGGAAGGACCAGCTTTATCACACCCTGGGGACGCATGTGATGGACAAGTGGAAATAGAGGCGCTAGTCTGGTGAATGAGGGATTACCCCCTGGAAAGGAAAAATTTCTTCCCACTGCTATCTGTAAAATTGATAAATGATCTTCTAAACCAATCTGTCTGAAACTATGTTGCCAAAGAGAAAGTGATGATGCAGATTTTTCCAGATGGGAAATGGGGTTGTCAGGGTAGAAGTGGAAGGAAAGTCACTAACTTGAACTGCTCTTTTTTGGGAGGTTACAAAATTCTTTTTGGAACCCCTTTGACATTTTCTCTTAAACGTCCGTTTACCAGCATTTTGTTGAGACTGTTCATTTAGATGAGGATTAAAGAATCCCCTAGAAAATTTGGAAAAGGATGGCTGAAGAATATTAAAAAAAGATTCCCTGTTTCAACTTCCCCCTTTCATCACACTTTGATGACCTCATTATCATCTGTGAGGTTCTGTGAATGCAGTCAGGCAAACCTTTTCAATACAGTACCAGAGCAATAGAAGTATGAACAGTCATACAGACACACTGTAAATAATGAGTAGTGAGTGCCTTGTACAATTAAATTCTTGTGAGAAAACATCTGTAAATAAACTGCTGATAACAAATTCCTCACACTGTCACGATTAGTCACTTAACATATAAGCCTGAAAATTCAAAATTCTGAAAAATCAAAGTTGCAAAAGAATATACTTTTTACATTCATATCAATTATTTTCCCATTCTTATCAGAAAGAGTAGGATTGGAATCGTAAATGTTTAGCAGCAGTAGGATTAACTAAGGATATCTGCTGGGTCTGGTTTGAGAACAATATATAAATATTTAAGACTGAGGAACTTTATACGTCGTATCTAACTTTTTAGGGGCAGCTGGCTGGCTGTCAAAAAAATTGCAGGCAGCAACACACATCCTCCACACTTACAGAACTGAAGGAATGGGTAAAGGCTCTGGAAATTCCTTTTGTAAATGTTTATAGTATTTTCTGAAAGGCTGCACAACCTCAAGGTTCTCCCACTGAAAACAATGGCACATTCTGGAAATAGTCTCAAAGAGAAACCCCAACACAAACAGAGCTCTCATCTGAATCAAAAATCTGAGGAGAAAAACATGTCTCTCTCCCTAGATATTCTTGACCAGATTCAGAAAATGTAATCTCTTCAGGAAAAGAGGTATCCCTCATTATTTTACGAGAAACTAATTTAGGAGGAGGAGGATCAATAAAAAGAAGTTATGTACTCGCTATAATGCTCCATCTGTGCTGTCCATTTTTATTCTTCCTCAACAAGTGGGTTCAGATCCAACTTCGCTACTTTTCATAGCTTGTGCCCTACTGCAGGCTCTCGAGCTCCTCCCTTATCCATAATCCCCCTCCATATCTCAAACCTTGTTTGCTGCTCTTTATTTTTAAACAGTTTAACCATATATATATATATATATATATATATATATATATATATATATATATATATATATATATATATATATATATATAAAGACCACTATCTGGAGCTCAAAGAGCAACATTGGATCTTTCCTCTCCTTCTTCCCAAAGTTATACACTACAAAAAGGTAGGGGAATGATGGGGGTGGGGGAGTTGAGAAAGAATGAAAATGGACAACACCGATGGAATGTTATGGTGAGTACATAACTTCATCTGATGTTGTCAATTTTCTTTCATTCCTCATCATGCAGGACATAGTTCCCTATTACTTGATTCCCGGATGGTCTCAAACAAAGGATATTCCTGGGTACTGTTGATCCAAAGGCTGCTCTTTCCCTAGAGACTAGCTCAACTTTGTAAAGAGCAATAAAAGTATGAGTATTTGCTCAAATGGCTGCAGCACAAATATCCATGGAGTATCTGGATAGAAATACTTAAGAGGTTGCCATGGATCTAGTTATGTGAGCCCGCAAAGGTTTTGGCAGGGACAAATCCAATTTATTATAGACAAAAGAGTTAGCCACTTTGCAAAGGTAATTTTGGTAATTGTTTTACCCAATCTCAATTCTGAAAAGGAGACAATTGATCTGACTTTCTGAATTTGTCCGTTCTATGCAAATAAATATGTAATGGTCTGTGAACATCCAACAAATGCAAAATATATTCTTTTTTGCAGAAATTTGGAAAGAAGACTGGAAGGTTGATGGATTGATTAGTGTTGGATCCTGACAACTTAGGAAGAAAGAATGTGTTGGTTCATAAAGACACTATCTTTATGGAAAATTAAATAAGGTTTGGAAGATAAGACTTGCAGTTCTGAAACTCTTCTAGCTGATGTAAGAGCTTCCAAAAAATATTAGTTTTCCAAGTTAAAAATTTTAATTCACATTTAGCAGCTGATTCAAATAGTGATTGAGTCAGGGTTTGTAAGACGGTTCAAATCCAATGATGAAGGATCTTTAAAGGAAGACTTTACTAAAAAGGTTCCTTTAATAAATGCCTTGCATTATCGCTATGAAGCCAAGGAAGAATTGTCAACTCCAACATGAACATTGGAAATAGCAGCCAATTGTAATTTTTAACTGTTGAAGAACTAGTCTCATTAAATAGTAGCCAGAAATTTGAGAACCTTGGGTACTGGTACTGAAAAGGGATAGATGGCTTCTGTTGAGCCCAAACCACAAATATTTTCCATTTACTCTTATAAATCTTCTTGATGATAGGTTTGTGGGAAAATAATAGGATGCAACAGGCAAGAGAGGCAAGTCTGAGGAGGACAGCCTGGGTTGTCTAGCTATTAGTAGAACTGTAGAAACCATCCAGATGAATCATGTCTGTTGGATGAGAGACCAGAAGATCTGGAATTGGATCCAGGATCCATGGAGAATTAATTACATGAGACTAAAGGAAGGGAAACAAAATTTTACAAAACCTAAAAGGGGCAATGAGGATGACTGTGCTTCAATTGAGATACTGTCTGAAGAAATTTGGGAATTACAGGACTTGGAAAGAAAGCATAAAGGAGACCTGGGGGGCCAATCGTGGTGAAAAACGTCTCAGTGATTTCCACAGTGGAGGATCAGGGCAAAGAAACTGCTGCAGTTGCTGTTGAGGGAGATGCAAAAAGATCGCAGCACTGCTGGCCCCATTGGTGAAAAATCTTATCTGCAATTTTCTTGTTCTAAGAACACTTGAGGTAAGAAAAAAATGGACCTGCTCAACTTGTCTACTTTTATGCTGCATTTCCCCAGAATGTGCATTGCTATAAGAAATCGAATGGATGAGATTGCCTACCGCCACTCTCGAGAGCTTCTCAACATAAAAGGGCAAGATCTGGCTCCTCCTTATTTGTTGATGCTCCAGATCGACATATTGCCCCATCTGAATCACTATAGTCCCTCAAGGGAGACAGTCTTGGAAGGACTACAATGCTAGAACAGTCTCTTTTCTGGGACATAGATATGCATGTTTCCCTCTTCTGGGAACCAGGTGCCTTGGACTGTCTTTACCAAGAAGTGCTTTGAAGTAGACTCTAGCACCTTGGAGCCAACAAAGACACTTCAGCCCCAAGAGTCATCCAGCTCCAACCCCTTTGGAGGAGTCTGTACACTCAAGAGATGGAATCAGATCCAAAGACACCATCATCTTCTAAGCCAAAACAAGGAGTCCCGGAAGGCCTGGATCCAAGGGCTCCGAAACTGAAGGATGGATCAGAGAAGGGGGCAGGATAAGTGGAGTAACACTGGTGAAGATCTTCTGACCAAAAGTAGGAGGAGCTGGGAGAACTCCCACCTGTATCTGAGCTGAACGAAAAGTACAGTTTTGTACCTACCATAAATGTAGATGTTAGGGTGTCTTCAATGCTGCAGTCATTACACTTGGGTTATCCTGTCATCAGGTGGTCCCGCAGTTGGCCAGAGTTCCAAAGTCTTGGTCCGGCGTTGGTTGCTGTCGCTTCTTCCCTGACATCAGTGCGCCAGGGGGTATATAAGATGCAGCTGATGCCATTTTCTTCAGTTTTTCTTGCCCCAGATGTCAGGTGCCCCCAAAAGGATAGGCAATACATATTGCTTACAAAACATACACAAGGTAAAAACATAACCTTTAGTAGCCAGCAAATACACCACATAAAAAGTATAGTGTAGAAAGATATACATAAGACCCAGCTAAGAAAGAAGGGAAGGCGGGTGGGTAACCAGAACTGCAGCAGTGAAGACACTCGAACATCTACATTTATGGTAGGTACAACACTGTACTATGTTCATCGTGTTTCACTGCTGCAGTCATTACACTTGGGAAGAATCCCAAAGCAGAGTCAGGGTGGCTGGTTCTAGAGGGAATTTGGTGTGGCTATGAGGCCCTGCAGCACTGCAGTGGCAAAGCCAGCTCTGGATCTGGAGTAGAGAGGCAAGTGGTAATGCTTGGTAAAGGTGTGCACTGAACTCCAAGTTGCAGCTTCCAAAATGTCCTTGGTAGGTACTCCTCTAAGATAGGCAGTAGAAGTTGCAGTTGCCCTGGTGGAATGTGGTCTAATGTTAGATGGTACAGGCTTCCCATGCTGTCTGCAGCAGAACTGGATACAGTGCCCTATCCACTTTGAAATGGTCTGCTTTGAAATAGCTTTTCCCTGTGATCTTGCAGCATAGGATACAAACAATTGCTCAGTTTTCCTGAAAGCTTTTGTTTTGTCCATGTAAAAGCGTAATTGTCTGTGCATGTCCAAGGAATGTAGAATTCTCTCCCCTTTATTCTGGGGGTTTGGATAAAATGTTGGCAAGTGAATAGTTTGGTTGAGAGCCACACTGGATACCACCTTAGGCATAAATGAAGGGTTTCTTCTTAAGGAAACCCTGTCTTGGTGAAAAATGATGAAGGGCTCCACTGCCATTAGTGCCTGTAGTTCTGAGACTCTTCGTGCTGAGGTTATTGCCAGTAGCAGGGCAGTTTTCCATGATATATATTTTATTTCTGCTGTATTGGCTGGCTCAAAAGGAGGTAAAGTGAGCTTTTCCAAGACAAAATTGAGGTCCCAAGTAGGTGTTGGTGCTCTCCAGGGCGGTCTTATGTTTTTTGCCCCTCTGAGGTACTGCTTTAGCAATGGATAAGAGAAAATAGGAGGATCTGTGTTGTAAAGAGCCGAGATGGCAGAAGCGTGGATCTTAATGGATGAGAATGATAGTCCTTTCTCCAGCATCTCAGTTAAGTATTGTAGTATCTGAGGTATGTTAGGGACAAGAGGGTCAAGGCTTTGAGCTTGGTTCCAGGCACAGAATCTCTTCCACTTTTCTATTTCCTGGTGCTAGGCCTTCTGTCCTCCAAAATGACATCCATAACTGCTTTTGAGAGAGGTGTTGCCTGTTTGGCTAATGAATCTGCCATGCAGCCAGGGGTAAGGTTTTGAGATGACTGTGTAGGATCGGATTGTTTTGTTGAGTCAGAAGGTGTGGAATTTGAGGCAAAATCCAAGGTGGGCCTCGAGCTAAGTTCTTTAAGACTGGGTACCAATGTTGTTGTGGCCAGCCTGGAGCAATCAGAATAATCTGTGTTTTTTCTTATCTGGCTTATAGGAGAACCTTCGAAAGGAGAGGCAGAGGAGGGAAGGCATAAACGTGTAGGCTTTTCCAGCTGAACAAAAGAGCATCCACTTTCCATGCTTGTGTGTGATAAGTCCTTGGGCAGAATTTTTGTAGTTGGCAGTTCAGTGGGGAGGCAAAGAGATGTCCGGGCACCCCCATTTTTGCATTATCATGCTGAAAACTTGTGGATTTAATTTCCACTTGTGAGGATCCATTATGTTTCTGCTTAGGTCGTCTGCCAGAGTTTTTTTCTTTCCTGGCAGGAATTGTGCTTGCAGATGAACTTGAGAAGTTAGAGCTGTGTTCCACAAGGTCATGGCTTGTCTGCATAGGGGGTAAGAATGAGTGCCCCCTTGCTTGTTTATGTACCACATTACTGTGGTGTTGTCTGTCCTTAATAATAATTGTCCTGGATGCAGAAGGTCCTTGAAAGCTGTTAGGGCATTTTGTACAGCCAACATCTCTTTTTGACTGATGTGTAGATGCATTTGGTCTGTGGTCCATTTGCCCTGAATACATTTTCCTGTCATGTGTGCTCCCCAGGCGTAATCCGAAGCATCTGTTAAAGTCTGCCTGGCTGTGGGTAGTGTGAAAGGCTGACCCTTATTGAGGTGACATGCCTGTGTCCACCATCAAAACTCCTGTTGCAGGCAGGGAATTAGTGGTATTACTGTTTCCAAGCTGTTGAGTGTTGATTCCAAACACTTTTTAGGTACCATTGTAATTTCCTCATATGCAGTCTGGCATATGGAATTAGAAGTATGCAGGATGCCATGAATCCCAAGGCCTGCAGAATTTTTCTTGCAGGGAGTTGGGACTTTGTTGCCATTAATTGAAAATACTGTGTCAGGTGTCCTTGTTTGTCTGGTGTGAGATAAGCCATCTGGGCCGTTGTATTTAAGCTGGCACCCAGGAATATTATCTCTTGTGAGGGCACTAGTTTTGACTTCTTTTCGTTTACTGTGTATCCTAGGCAACTTAGCTTTTTTTACAAATGCCAGATGCTTTAGAAGAATTTCCTTGCTCTCTGCTTGAATCAGGCAGTCGTCCAGGTATGGATAAATTTGAATTCCTTTTTGTCTGAAAAATGCAATTACTGGTGCCAGGCACTTTGTGAAGACCCTGGGAGCAGTAGATAAGCCAAAGGGCAGTGCAGAGAATTGGTAGTGCATTGAACCAGCTATGAATCTGAGGTATCTTCTGCAATTTTGTCCGATAGGGACATGCAGGTATGCCTCTTTGAGGTCCAAAGTAACAAGCCAAGCATTCTTGCCCAACATGGGAAGAAGCTGCTTTAGTGTCAACATTTTGACTTTTGGAACATCCAGGTAAGTATTTAGAGTGGAAAGGTTTAGAATGTGTCTCCAGGCTTTGTCCTTTCTGGGGAACAGGAAGAGTCTTGAGTAAAAACCTTGTCCTTGTTCCTGCTGTGGTACTTTTTGAATAGCTCTCATGTCCATGAGGGCTGTAATTTGTTTTTGTGCCGCTGTCCATTGATTTTGTGGCAGGTCTGGCATTCCTTTTAGCCTTGGTAAAGTGTGAAAGTGGAACCTGTAACCATGAGACACAATATTCAGCACCCATTTGTCCTGGGTGATTATTTGCCAGTTTTGTGAAAAAAGTGCTAGTTTCCCCCCTAAGGGAGCTGCCAACAAGGTAGAGTTTGGCATTGGAAGGGGAAAGTCATTTAGATCATTTCCTGTAAGGTTGTGACTTGTCCTCACCTCCTTTTGGTGTTGAAGTACCCCACTGTCATGGTTTGTAAGATCCTTGGGGCTGAGATCTGCCTCTTGGGCACCTGTATCTGCCTCTTTGTGGCCTGTCTGACACTGGAAAGGACCAATTTTTAGTAGGCCAATTTCTGCTAAATTTTGGTGGCTGTACCTGTAAGAAATCCTTTACTGTTTGCATAGATTTTGCCTTATTCTCCATGTTCTTTAATATCTACCTCCTCTGCTTTAACAACAAATAAAATATCTTGCTGTAAAGGAGCATCTAATAATTTCGCCTTACCATGATTTGGTAAGGTTTGTTCCTTTAACCAAGCATGCCTTCGAATCACAGATCCTGTAACTGCTGCTCTACAAGAAGCGTCTAATGAATCAAAACCACATTGCAAAGTATGTTTACCTACTTGTTCAGCTGCATGCAATAAATCCTGCATTTCCTTAAAATCAGGTTGTTCTGCACTTGTACTCATTTTCTGTTTTAAATGAGACAGTAAATATTGTTGATATTTAAGCATGTGAAACTGGCAGTTTAAAGCTGTCACTGCTAATGTTGCCAAGATGTAAACTTTCTTTCCCCATCTGTCTAATGCTCTGGAATCCCTGTCCGAGGGAACTGGATTTTTAGCTGTGGAGGCCTTTACCCCTTTGTGACCCTGGGAAATAGTGAATCTGGATTTAAACTGGATTCAGAGAAAGTACAGTTTTGTACCTATCATAAATGTAGATGTCCGATAGCTATGCAACTGCAGTCATAACATATGGGTTGTCCTGCCTCAGGCAGCCCTCGGTTGGCCGAATTCCAAAGTCTGGGTCTTCTTCAGTGTTTCTTGCCCCAGATGCCAGGTGCCCTCCTAGGAAGGCTAAATTTGGTAAATGGATAAAAATAATCCCAAACATGCACAACAGTAATAAACAGATACACCATAGGAATACCCCCAGCTAATGGGAAAAGGGGTAGGGACCCAAAAAGGATACAGAGGGGTAGGTGGGAGGGAAAATCCGACTGCAGTTGCATATCTATCGGACATCTACATTTATGGTAGGTACAAAACTGTACTATGTCCTTCAAGAATGCAACTGCAGTCATAACATATGGGTTGAATACCATAGCCAAGCTGGGGGTGGATGGAACTAAGATAAGGATGTTGTAGCTAAAATCCCCTGCAGGACTGCCGAAGCAAAGCCTGCTCGGGATCTGGAATATAAGGGCAGGTTGTAGTGCTTGGTAAATGTATGCACGGAGCTCCATGTAGCAGCCTCTAAAATGTCCTTTGTTGCCACTCCTCTTAGGAAAGCTGTGGAAGTGGCCATAGCTCTGGTGGAATGTGGCCTAATATTGGCTGGCACACCTTTTCCATGGAAAGAATAGCAGAATCTGATGCAATGTCCAATCCATTTAGAAATTGTTTGTTTGGAGATTGCTTTTCCTTGCACTCCAGCAGCATAGGCTACAAACAGTTGGTCAGACTTTCTGGTGGCCTTAGTTCTGTCCAAGTAGTAACATAGTTGTCTGTGCATGTCCAAAGTATGCAGTAGCTTTTCCCCCCTATTTTGAGGATTGGGGAAGAATGCAGGCAGGTGAATAGCTTGATTTAGAGACACCCTGGAAATAACTTTGGGTATGAATGTAGGATTCATTCTTAGAGAAACTCTGTCTTGATGAAAAATGAGGAAGGGAGGCACTGCCATGAGTGCCTGTATCTCCGAAACTCTTCTTGCAGATGTGACTGCCAATAAGAAGGCCATCTTCCATGAAAGAAATTGCATTTCTGAACTTGCTGCTGGCTCAAAAGGAGGAAGAGTTAATTTTTCCAACACATAATTGAGGTCCCATGCAGGAACTGGCTGTTTTCTGGGAGGTTTGATATTCTTTATTCCTCTTAGAAACTGTCTTAGCAAGGGATGAGAAAACACTGGAGGGTCACAGTTGTATTTTGCTGAGATTGCTGAGGCATGAATCTTTATTGAAGAGTATGAAAGTCCAGTATGAAGTAGTTCGGCCAAGTATTCTAAAATCTGAGGTATACTCGGTAATGCTGTGTCCTGACCCCTGTTGGCATTCCAGATGCTGAATCTCTTCCATTTGGCTGAATATGTTTTTCTTGTGGAAGGTCTGCGTGCTTCCAGCAAGATTTCTTGAACCGATTTTGATAGAGAGTTAGGTGGAGAAGTCATGTTAGCCTCCAGGCTGTCAGATGTAATGATTTCAGGTCTTGATGTACAGTCCTGTAATTGCGTTGTGTTAGGAGCAGGGGCCATAGGGTCAGAGGCCATGGTTTGGTCCGAGTTATGGTCAATAGCAATGGGTACCAGTGTTGCCTTGGCCAGCCTAGAGCTATCAAAATACCTGTTGGTTGTTCTGCTTTGATCTTCAGTATCACCTTGGTCAGCAGAGGCAGAGGAGGGAATGCATACATTTTTACAGAATTCCAGCTGAAGGAGAGAGCATCCGTCTTCCAGGCTAGAGGATGGTGAGTCCTTGTGCAGAACTTTTTCAGGTGATGATTTAAGTGGGATGCGAAAAGATCTACATCCGGTCATCCCCATGTCTTAGTCAGTTGAGAGAAAATGTGAGGATGCAACATCCATTCGTGTGGATCCATAAAATTTCTGCTCAGGTTGTCCGCCAGTACATTGTCCTTGCCTGGTACAAACTGGGATTGTAAATGTATCTTCAGGCTCAGGGATTTTTCCCAGAGAAGCATTGTTAGTCTGCAGAGGGGATAAGAATGAGTGCCTCCCTGCTTGTTTATGTACCACATGACAGTGGTGTTGTCTGTCCTTATCAGTAAATGTCCTTGTTGTAGTGATTTTTCGAAAGTCTCGATTGCATGTATCACTGCCAACATTTCCTTTTGGTTTATGTGCAGATGTCTTTCCTTTGGGGTCCATTGCCCCTGAATGCATCTGTCCTCCATGTGCACCCCCCATCCATGGTCTGAGGCGTCTGTTGTAATCATTTGGCCTGCTTGAGGTCTGTTGAAAGACATACCTTTGTTTTGCTGACTGGCTTGAGCCCACCATAAAAATTCTTTTTGCAGACATGGAATAAGTGGGATTATGTCCTCTAGGCTTTGGCTGTGTTGAGACCATAAGTTTTTTAAATACCATTGCAGCTTTCTCATATGAAGTCTTGCCAAAGGTATCAGAAGGATGCAAGATGCCATGAACCCCAGGGCCTGCAGGATTTTCCTTGCAGTCAGCTGGGAGAGTTTTGCTAGACCTCTGAAGTACTCTGGTAAATGCTGCTGTTTTTCCTCTGTGAGGTAGACCATTTGGTTTTCTGTGTCCAGTTTGGCTCCTAAGAAGATAATCTGTTGGGATGGCAGTAGTTTTGACTTCCGAATGTTGACTGTGTATCCCAAGGCCTGCAGTAGATGTATGACATAGTCCAAATTTTCTTTTAAGGTTTGTTTGTTGTCTACTTGTATGAGGCAGTCGTCCAAGTAGGGGTATATTTGAATCCCCTGCAGTCTGCAGTGTGCCACTACTGATGCCAGGCATTTCGTGAACACTCTGGGCGCAGTAGATAAGCCAAACGGCAATGCTGAGAATTGATAATGCTCTGTCCCTGCAAGAAATCCGAGGTATCTTCTGCAGCTTTGTCTGATTGGGACATGCAGGTATGCCTCCTTGAGGTCCAGAGTGACCAGCCAAGACCCCTTCCCATAGTTGCTGCAACGTCAGCATTTTGAACTTTGGCACTATGAGAAAAGTGTTTAGAGATGACAAGTCCAGTATGGGTCTCCATTTGTTTTCTTTTCTTGGAACAAGGAACAGCCTTGAATAAAATCCCTGGCCTTGCTCCTGAGGAAGAACCCTTTCTATTGCTTTTATACTTAACAGCTTGGAAACTTGAGAGAATGCCTCTGCCCTTTGATGATGTGGCAGGTTTGGCATGCCTTGTCTTATTGGTAATGTGTGGAAGTGGAATCTGTAACCTTTTCTATCAAATCCAGAATCCAGTTGTCCTTGGTTAAGATATGCCAGTTTTGTGAGAATAAGGATAATTTTCCACCCAAGGGTGCTTCTCTTTGAACCTTTGTAGGCGGAATGAAAATCAAGTCATTGCGATTGTCCTTGTGGTGCAGCTGAACTGTCTGCACCACTTCTTTGATTTGGAGGTTGCCATTGGCGTCCCCTGTAAGATCCTCGGTATTGCCCTCTACCTCGGGCACGTCTGCTTTTTCCCCTTTAAAACTTGTCTGAGCTGAGGAAGGATCAATTCTTTGAGGGCCAGTTTCTGCTGAATCTGGGTGGCTGAACCTGAAGGAAATCCTTGACTGTCTGTACTGTCTTTGCTTTTTCCTCTATGGATTTCAATACATCTTGTGCATTAGCACCAAAAAGCTTCTGTTTTTTCCAAAGGTGCATCAAGTAACTTTACTTTAACATGGTCAGGCAAAGACTGATCCTTTAACCAAGCATGTCTGCGTATCACAGCCCCAGTCATAGCTGCCCTACATGAAGCTTCCAGTGCATCATAACCACACTGCAGAAAATGGTTATTAACCTGCTGAGTGTTATGTATATGATCCTGCAATGCCTTTTTATCAATAGGCTCAGGAGAAGCTAACTTTTTCTGTAAATCATCCAGGAGAAAATCCTGGTACTGAAACATGTGAAAAAGGCAATTTAGTGACCTCATGGCCAGGGTAGTAGAAGTATATACTTTTTTACCACATCTCTCCAGGGACCTTGCTTCCCTGTCTGCTGGCAGGGGGTTTTGGCAGAGGAGGTAGCCACTCCCTTGGGGCCCTGTGAAATAGTTTCTAGATCCACAGAGTGAGCCTTAAAAAGGTGCTTGTGAGTGTCAGGGACCCTATAATATCTGTCCGGCTTGACAGGAGCCGGAGGAAGAGAATCAGGGTTAGCACTGGAGTCAGAGAAAACATCATCCAAAACATCCATAACAGGTGGAATAGCTAAAGGCCTGTGCTGGGGAAGCTTGAGGAAGGTACGAAGCCTTTTCCTGGAGTCTGAGAATTCCTGACCCTGCCATTGAAAATGTTCCCTCATGGAATGCAGGACTTCACCAAATGAGAAATCCTCTGGAGGGGAGGCAGAGGGAATTGATTCCTCAGCATCAGAGTCCTCATAGGCCTGGAAGGATTCTTCTTGGGTATCAGAATGTTCAGAATCCCCAGAGGCTTCATCCGAAGAGAGGTCGTCCGCCTGCTCAGTTCTGGGTCTTTTCTCTACAGGTGGCTGAGAACCCCTTTCCGGATGAGGCTGAGACCCCCTGATAAGGGAAATAAGATCAGCAGCCAGAGACATGATCTGCTTATCAGAAGAAGGGGCCTGGGCAGTAGGTCTAGCATGGGCCTTGGCCTGACTGGCGGCCTTAGCACGTGCAAAGGCCTTGATGGACATGGATACAGGAGGCCTAGCAGCCCCACGTGCAGGCGTAACCTTGTCCACAGAAATGGTGTCGGGTAGATCCAGAACTTCGGTTTCCGGAGGAAAATCAACAACCGGCACCGGAGAGATCTCCAAGACCGAAGGTTGTGTTAACGCTGTGTCGTCGGCCTGGAGTGGTAGATTTACCACTTCTGAAGGGACCGGAGCACTAGCAGAGGGTTTGGGAGTAGCATCGGTAGTGGACGCGGGCCGAGGATGTCGGTCCTGGTCCTTGCGGTTTTTAGCAGATTGGGTAGTCGGTAGATCCGACGGCATGATATACGCAAAAGATTCACCGAAAAAGTCCTCGGCGAATTCTGCCCGGCGCCTGAGAGTGCGCTTATTAAAGCAAGCACAGGCAGCACAGGCCGAGACGTGGTCTGGGCCCAGGCAAGGAAGGCAGAGAGAATGGAAGTCCTTATGAGGTATTTGTTTACCACAAGACAAACAATTATTAACTTTCTCAATTTGTTCTGACATCGGCTGAGGCAAGAATAAATGTTCCCCAACGGGGTACTTAGCTTTTAGATGACTTCGGTACTGAAAACTCAGGAGCTGACCGACCGGCACTTGCGAACTGCTTCTGCTTCGGGCACCACGCGGTAAGAAAGACTGAAGAAGATGGCGTCGGCCGATGCCTTTATACTCCAGCCATGGTGACGTCGGATAGGAGGCGACACCAGCCGACGCCGGACCCAGACTTTGGAATTCGGCCAACCGAGGGCTGCCTGAGGCAGGACAACCCATATGTTATGACTGCAGCTGCATTCTTGAAGGACATCACATCGTCCACAATATCCAACACTGGCAGAATAGCAAGGGGCCTGTGCTGAGGCAATAAACGAAAATCTCTGAACCATTTCTTGGACTCTTGGCCCTCCCAGTGGAAATGCTCCCTCATGGTGTGTAAAGTTTCCCCAAAAGAATAATCCTCAGGAGGAGAGGCTGAAGGGATAGATTCTTCAGCATCAGAGTCCTCATGGGGGGGTAAGGAATAACCCTGGTCTGAAGAGTCAGAATATATAGAAATCTGGTCAGAGGAATCATAGTCTGTATCCTGCCTAGGCCTTCTAATCAGGAGGGGGATGGGTACCCCTGATCAGAGTAATTAAGTCTTCGGCCATTTTGAGCATCTGCTTTTTAGGTATGGAGGCCAGTCCAGGTGAATGCTGTACTTGCTTCTTTGTCTTTAATGTTGCTTTAGACTTGGCTGTGGATGCAATGGTAAGCTGTGAAGGTCTGAAAACACCCTCAGAAGACAAAGCCTGCTCAATGGCTCTGGACCCATCTGAAGGGTTAGTCTCTGTAGGCCCAACACCTTGAGTATCCAGAGGCCTAGGAAACTCCACGTGGGAGTCAGTCGGGGCCTGTGGCTCTGAGGTAGCAGGTGTCAGGGGCTGCAAGAGCACATCACTGAGAACCGTCGACTGGCCTAGAAGAGGCTTCGTCGTCAGTTTTGGGCCTCAGATGCCTGTCCTTATCTTTGCATTTTTTGTGAATTCCGGTCATTGGTTGCTCCGATGGCATGGTATAATTAAACCTTCGGCCAAAATAATGGCGTGCAAAATCAAACAGACGTTTAATAGTGAGTTTGTTAAATCTAGCACAAAACCGACAACTAGTGACGTTGTGATCTGGGCCTAGGCATGGAATACAGTAATAATGAAAATCCTTATGAGGTATTTGCTTCCCACAAGAAATACAATTATTAGCTTTTACTGTCATCGGTCTGAGGCAAGAAAAAGTTTCCCCAACGGGGTACTTAAGCTTTATTGAAGACTTCGGAACTGAAATCGAATTTGAAATCTCAGGAGTCGGCCGACCGGCACTTGCGAACTGCTTTTGCTTCGGGCACCGCGCGGCAAGAAAGACTGAAGAAAATGGTGTTGGCTGCATCTTATATACACCTGGCGCACTGATGTCAGGGAAGAAGAAACAGCAACAGACGCCAGGCCAAGACTTTGGAACTCTGGCCGACTGCGGGATCACCTGATGGCAGGATAACCCAAGTGTAATGACTGCAGCAGTGAAACACGAACATCTTAATCATTCTATCCTCATCCGCCTAGACTCCAGGAAGAACAGGAAAAAGCAGCAAAGGAGGGAGATCTTGAGTGCCGGCACCTCTCTAAGAAGGAAGGTGGCCAAGAGGAGATGCATAACAGGTCCAGGGAAGCTGTTTCATCTCTGAGAGAGCCGGATCCGAACAGGCAGACCTAGTGTCCAAGATCTGAGATTTCGGCTTTGGATCCATCCATTTTAAAACCTTATGGCTGGCTCCTTGCTTGCATCTGAAGAGGCAAGCTGTTTCTTTCTGGCTGGCCTTGGAAGGATGAGGGAAAGCAGCAGTCAGATCTGACCCCCACATGTTGAGGAATGAAAATTGACATCAGATCATTATTTAAACCCCGAGCCAGACCCAATAAACTACTCCTGTATAAGGAAATTTGAAACTGAGTACACACGTTTGGTTTTGTTTCTTTTTGATAGGAAAATGGGGCCAACAGTGTTATTAATTGCAGCAGCAGCAGCATGCCCAGGGATAGACAATATTCTGGTAAAACTGGGAAGGCCTTCCCTTGTTACATCTCCCAGGACCTACAATAGTGGCTCTCCCTTCCCCACTGAGGGGACTCCACAGCCAGAGAGGATGTGGCTAACCCCTGGCCATAGTAGCTGTAAGTGCTACACCAGAGGGATCAGAAGAAAAAAAAAAAAAGATATGTAGGCCAACCACCAGTGTAAAAAGCATAAAAAACAAAGTTAGCACTTTCACAGGGCTATCGCTTCTTCAGACCATGGTCATATCTTTTTTCTTTGGATTACTTTTTTGTAGTAAGTAGGACCACCTTTAGCAGTGAGGCCCTTATTTTTTGTTGTACACCAGAGAGATCCAAGGGAAAAAAGATGAGTGGTCTGAGGTACACTCAATGGCCATAGTACAGTCAACCATCTGTGGCGGAGGCAAATTCTAGCCTGCTGTCATTGCAAAAAGACTGTTCACTTTTTTTTTTTTTTTGTGGATGAAACAAGGACCAACCATGGGAGTAACAGCCTGTTCAATGGTCAAGCCAAAAATGGTGTTGCTTTCCAAAAAAAACCTGCAAAATCTGGTACAACATAAAAAGTACTTTTGAACAGTGCCAACCAACCCCAAAAAAGTAACACAATTTCTCCACAAAAAATAAAGAAATAAAAAAATAAAGTTAAAAGCACAACACAGTCTTGTGACAGTCTGTTAAAACACAAAATCCTAACTTTAAATTAGCTTTTCCGAACAGAAAAATGTTATAAAATAAAACTTTTTCTCCCACCTTAGCCAAGCAAAGGAACACCACAAGCTGACTGTTGGCCCTCAAGACCTAGCCCTAAATCTATCTTTTTAGTCAGCTCAAGCTGACTGATGGTTTAGGCATATGAAGGTGCCCTGAAGCTGCTAGCTGTTATAGTCTGACAGGACATAACCCATATAGCTAAGGCTAACTATCAGATGTGACTAAATAATGCAGGTCAGTCAACCCACATACAAAGATATGAAGTCAAAGTCCCTTTGCCTCCTCTTATAGGCCAATTAAACAGCTGGCAACAAGTCCAAGGCTATGGAAAAGAATCCACAATAAGACACGAAGCATCTAACAGGCAAACAATAATCTGCACATAATCTACTACATCTAATTTGTTTGTTTTTTGAGATTTTACTTCCAGGGATGTGGACAGTGGTTTGCAAGTAGCAATCATGTTTGTGGATCTAAGCAAGGCCTTTTACAAAGTCAATTTACAAATTGCAGCAATAGGACTAAACAAGCAGTTGGATCGGATTATTTGTTATACTGCAACTCCTGGGTTACATTTAGAGGATGTGTGTGGCAGGAGTTAAACAATGTAAGAATACCACAGGTGTATTTTTACTTCATTTACTGCTTGCCTATATGACTATATTCCATTGTCAAATTCTGTGATGATCTGAAAATACTCAGTTGGAAACTGGAGAAAGACAGGAAATCTGTTAGACATTCTCTCAAATACAGCACATCACTTTGCCAGAGATTAATAGATTTACTACAGAACAGGCATTAAAATGCTGGCCAGGTGAATACTTACAATCACTTCATCATTCCAGAAAACAGGAAAGTACAGTTACTGTCAAGCAACTTAGTCTGACAGACAAGTTTGGGTATGAAGCCCTTCACTGCTTTCCTGCCAGCAAGAGAGGGAGTCTGAGCCCTGAAAGAACAATGCTAGGAATAACATGTCCACACCATACTTCTCAACTGTCCACATTTTGCAGAATGTCCAGATTTTTGCCTCTTATTTTTGGCGCATACCTTGTAAAATGTGTGGTTTTATGGCAAATCATTCATGATTTAGTTTCAGACTTCATCTACTTCACAAAATATATAACATATCAGTCATTCTAGCAACTTTCTAAGATTTTAGGACCAATATTTAAAATCTGTCCCTATTGTGGGCCTTTGCCCCCAACTATTTCTTGGCTTCATCCAGATTCTTTGCACTTGGAAGTTGAGAGGTATGGTCCACACCCTGGCAGGAAGATGGAGGGTGGGACTGGCTATTACAGGAATCAATCATCTTTTGTGGCAAGTTCAACTTGTACAGCTGCACTGTGCTCTTAATACTGATCACTGCCACTGCAGCTTTAGCTATATGGGTAGATTACCACAGCTTACTATATTTAGGAGGAGGAATAGTCCAGGAGTACCTGGAGAATGGTCCTAGCAAAACAATCTAGACCTAGAGATGGAATCAAACTTATAATGCTTTGCAAATGTATACACAGAGGACCAAGCAGCAGCTTCTAGAATACTTACAGAATCCAACCATTTCCAAAACTCCATAAATAATGCCAAGACCTTAGAAGAGTAGGCCTTGACCCTGCCTGAAACAGCCTGGTCATGGTGAATATGACAAAAGGTAATAGCCCTAAACAACCATTTGAAAATGGTCTGTGTTGACACAGGTTGTCCCTTCTTACATTCACTAGACATAAGAATTGATCTGAAAGATTTAGTTCCGTCAAAACAGTACCAGAGTTGTTGTCTGTGGCCGTCCAAGGGACAGAGTATCCTCTTTCGTTTTTAGGGTCAAGAAAGAAAAGACAAGGATGGATAATTTAACTTAAAAGTAAACTCAAATACCACTTCAGACACTGGAAGAGGATTGGTTCTCAAAGAAACCCTGTCCCTACTGGTCAAAGCAATCAGTAAAACTATTTTCCATGTTAAGAACCTCAATTCAGCCATATTAGCTGGTTCAAATGGATCAAGTGTTAGTTTCTCTAACGCAAATTAAGATGCCAAGGTGGGGCCACCAGTTCACTTGGAGGCCTCTTATGCAAAACCTCTCTCAAGCAGATTTTGTCATGAGACTGCCTTGAAAGAGGAGAATTCATGGGCATACATGCTAAAATTGACAATAAATGAACCCTGATACAGGAATAAGAAAGGTCATGAGTAACTCACGTAAAAACAGACAATAACTTGCCCTGAGCAGGTGCTGGTTAATTTGCTGGCACCAACTTGAAAGTCCTATATTAGCACGTGGAAAAAAAGTTTACGTAGCAGGCTTTCTTGCCTCCATTACTACCAGCTATATGTCCTTAAAAAACAGGTGCCTAAAAGGAATTAAGGCCCTATCATCCATGCAGTCAACTGAAGATGACTGATGCCAGGGTATATCAAACACCCCTGTCTACATGAGATTGTCCATTCTGGAAAGAAGCTTGTGGCAATTGCACCTGGCCACTTCCAAAAGGAAGAACCATGGCTGCTACGGCCAGAAGGGAGTCCCCAAAATGATCTTGTGGGACTCCCTCTGAATCTTCACATGTACCCTGGATATTAGTGGTAAGGCATACAGGAACATTCCTGTCCAAAGTAAAGAAAACAGAAGGCATCTGTCTTTCAGACCTTCTTGCATAGAGTCCTAGAAGAGAATCTTGCTAGATGATTGCTCAGAGTTGAAGGAAAGCGGTCTACTTAAGGAACTCCACACAGATGGATCAAATCGTGGAAGACTCCCCCGGTCTAGTTTCCATTCATAAAGGTCTGCAATGGTCCTGCTTAGCATATCTGCTACACAGTTCTGCTGTGATGAAATGTAGTTTGTTGAGCAAGACTGCGCTTTAAAGCTATACCCCACACCAACATGGCTAGTCTGCAAGAGGGGCAAGACCCTGTCCCTCCTTGCTTGTTGACATCCCATACGACTTGTTTTTTTTCTGTAAACACCAAGTCCTTGGGACCAAACATGGTTCAGAGAGTTGAGTGCTTTGATCAGGGCAAGCATCTTCTTGATATTTATGTGCTTATCCCACACCCACTGCATTGTATCCCTACAGAAACTGATCCCCAAGCAAAGTTTGAAGAATCTGTGGTGAATACTTTGCATTAGAGATGTAAAGATCTGGATTTAAGTATATTTAAGGATATCTATCATCTCCGACAAAACATTTCCCTTCTGACAAAGTCATCTAAATATGGAAAAATGTGGATTCACTGTATCCTGCAATGAGGTATAACTGGAGCCAAACATTAGAGATGTGATTATAAGTCTGGCTTAACAAAGCCATTTCAGAGTACGGAGATAGAGGACGAAAGTATTTAGCTACAAAAATAGCCTGATGACCAATAGTTTGGGCATTGAACAAGGCACAAAACTGACAGTGGGGGACGTCATGGTCTGGGCCTAAACAGGTGATGCAGTAAGAATGAAAATCTCTATGAGGTATTTGCTTTCCACAAGCAAGACAATTGTTAATTTTTTCTGACATTAGTTAGAGCAAGAAAAAAGAAACCCCAACAGGGTACCTATCTTTTTGAAGACTTCAGGTATGAAACTCTGAAACAAAAATTTCAGGAGTCTGCCGACAGGCACTTGCGAACTGCTTCTGCTTCAGGCACCACACAGCAAGAAAGACTGGTGTAATGAAATCTGCTGTATGCTTTATACCCCTGACGACCTGATGTCATGGAAAAAGTGACAGCATCCGATGCAGAAATCCAAAGACTATGGAATTCAGGCTGGCTAAGGGCTACCAGCAGGCAAATAACCCAAATGTGATGACTGCAACAGTGAAACACGAAGAACATCAGGTTCCATCACTCCTTAACACAGTATGCAATGAAGAACAGAAGTAGTAGTCTTATTTGCAGGATGATGAGTAAACCCCCTGGAAGAGGAATTTCCTCCCCCTGCCTTCTGTAACCATGCTGAATGTTTCAGAAAAGTGGGTTCTGAAAAATCAATCTGTAGGCAGAGACAAAAAAGGAGATGTGGAAGTGAATAGGGGCCAGGAGGTCTCAAACTGCCCTTAATTTTGGGAGATTTTGAAACTTCGTTTAGAACCCCCTTGACACTTCTTAAACATCTGTTTACCACAATGCTACTGAGACATGTTAATCTGTTTTTTTTGCCAATATCAGATGGGAAGGAAAATCCCTTAGAAAAATTGGAAAAGGATTACACAAAAAAGGGATTCCCTAGAAAGTACAGTTTTGTACCTACCATAAATGTAGATGTCCGATAGGTATGCATCTGCAGTCATAACATATGGGTTGTCCTGCCTCAGGCAGCCCTTCGGTCGGCCGGATTCCAAAGTCTGGGTCTGGCCTCGGCTGATGTTGCACTTCACCCGACGTCATAGCTCCTGGGGTATAACGGCATCAGCCGACGCCATTTTCCTCAGTGTTTCTTGCCCCAGATGCCAGGTGCCCTCTAGGAAGGCTAAATTTGGATAAAAGTAGAAAATTCCAAACAGTAGAAATCAAAAAGTATATATACATATATACATACAAACAAATACACCATAATAGATTCCCCAGCTAGCTAAGAGAGGGTAAGTACCCTAGGAATACCACAGAGGGGAAGGAGGGTGGGTAATCTGACTGCAGATGCATACCTATCGGACATCTACATTTATGGTAGGTACAAAACTGTACTATGTCCTTCAAGGATGCATCTGCAGTCATAACATATGGGTAGAATACCATAGCCAAACTGGAGGAGGAGGCACTAAGATAATGATGGTGTAGTTAAGATCCCTTGTAAAACTGCAGTTGCAAAACCTGCTCGGGATCTGGAGTATAAAGGAAGATTGTAATGCTTGGCAAATGTATGCACGGAGCTCCAAGTAGCAGCTTCTAAAATGTCTTTGGTAGCCAGTCCTCGTAGGAAAGCTGTAGTGGTGGCTGTAGCTCTTGTGGAGTGAGGCCTGATATTTTCAGGAGTTGTCTTTCCATGAAAAGAGTAACAGAATCGAATGCAATTTCCTATCCATTTTGAAATTGTCTGTTTGAAATTGCTTTTCCTTGCACTCCTGTTGCATATGCTACCAGAAGCTGGTCAGTTTTTCTGTTGGTCTTAGTTCTGTCCAGATAGTAGCGCAGTTGTCTGTGTACATCCAAGGTGTGCAGTAGTTTTTCCCCCTGTTCTGTGGGTTAGGGAAGAACGTAGGTAAATGAATAGCTTGGTTCAAGGATACTCTGGATACCACCTTTGGCATGAAAGTAGGATTGGTTCTCAGAGACACTCTATCCTGGTGAAAGATGAGGAAAGGCTGCACTGCCATTAAGGCCTGTAACTCGGATACCCTTCTTGCTGAAGTGATTGCTAGAAGGAAGGCAGTTTTCCAAGATAAGAACTGCAAGTCTGCTGATGCTGCTGGTTCAAAAGGGGGAAGTGTTAATTTTTCCAGCACAAAATTGAGATCCCATGCAGGCAGAGGTGGTTTCCTTGGAGGTTTTACATTTTTGATCCCTCTTAGAAATTGTCTAAGGAGAGGTTCAGAGAAGATAGGAGGATCCATGTTGTACTCTGCTGAAATTGCTGAAGCATGAATCTTAATGGAAGAATAGGACAGGCCATTGTGGAACAGTTCTGCTAAGTATTCTAGGATGTGTGCTAGGTTTGCCAGTGTGACATCTGTTCCCTTTGATGCACTCCAAATGAGGAAACTCTTCCATTTGGCTGAGTATGTTTTCCTTGTGGAGGGTCTGCGAGCCTCCAGGATAATGTCCTTGATCCTCTGAGATAAAACAGGTTGGTTTTGCTTTATGCAATTTTCCAGGCAGTTAGCTGCAGTGTTTTCAAGTTTGGATGCAGGGTCTTGTAGTTGTTCTGTGTTAGAAGTAAAGGCCATAGAGGTAGAGGCCATGAGTTCGTCCGAGACATGCTTCTCAGTAGCGGGTACCAATGCTGCCTTGGCCAGTCTGGAGCTATCAGAATTACCTTTGGCTGTTCCTCCCTGATCTTCAGTAGAACTTTGTACATCAATGGGAGAGGTGGAAAGGCATAAACTGTCAGGGCCTTCCAGCTGAAAGAAAGGGAGTCCACCCTCCAGGCTTGTGGGTAGTATTCTCTTGAGCAGAATTTCTTCAGTTGGTGGTTGAGTGGGGAGGTGAACAGGTCTATCTCTGGCATTCCCCATGTCTTTGTTATGGTTTTGAAGATGTCTGGATGCAGCATCCATTCGTGAGCATCCGTGGTAGTTCTGCTTAATCTGTCTGCTAGTGAATTTTCTTTTCCTGGTACGAATCTGGCCTGCAGTTGAATGTTGAGATTCAGGCCTAGGTTCCACAGATCCATTGCAATCCGGCATAGAGGGTAGGAATGCGTGCCTCCCTGTTTGTTGATGTACCACATGACTGTGGTATTGTCCGTCCTTAGCAGGTGTCCTTGCTGGAGGAATGATTTGAATGCCTCTATTGCATGCTTCACTGCCAGCATCTCCTTTAAATTTATGTGTAGATTCAGCTGGTCTTGGGACCATAGGCCTTGGATACACTTGTCTTCCATGTGTGCCCCCCAGCCTAGGTCTGAGGCGTCTGTGGTGATGGTCTGCCTTGGTTGTGGTTTGTGGAAAGGCAACCCTCTGTTGGTCTGGCAGGCCTGAGCCCACCACAGGAATTCTTGTTTCAGGCATGGAATGATTGGCATCATGGTTTCTAGACTGTGTCTGTGTTGAGACCATACATTCCTTAGGTACCATTGTAATTTTCTCATATGCAGTCTGGCATGCGGGATCAAGATTATGCAGGATGCCATGTAACCCAGGGCCTGCAGGACTTTCCTTGCAGTAAGCTGAGTTTGTCTCGTCAATGCCATGAAGTAAACTGGAAGTTGCTTTTGTTTTTCTTCTGTGAGAAAAGCCATCTGAGTTATTGTGTCCAGTTCTGCACCCAAAAAAGTTATCCTTTGGGATGGCTCTAGTCTTTACTTCTGTATGTTGACTGTGTAATCCCAAGGCTTGCAGCAGTTGTATGACATAGGTCAAATCCTTTATTATTTTTGTCTTGTTGTCCACTTGTATTAGGCAGTCATCCAGGTATGGGTATATTTGAATTCCCTGAAGCCTGCAATGTGCAATTACTGATGCCAGGCATTTCGTGAATACTCTGGGCGCAGTAGATAAGCCAAAGGGCAATGCTGAGAATTGATAATGCTCAGATCCTGCAAGAAATCCGAGGTGTCTTCTGCAATCTGGTCGTATGGGGACGTGCAGGTATGCCTCCTTGAGATCTAGAGTCACCAGCCAAGACTCCTTGCCCAACATGGGAAGAAGTTGCTGTAGGGTCAGCATCTTGAATTTTGGTACAATGAGATATGTGTTCAGTGCGGACAAGTCGAGAATAGGCCTCCATTGAGTTTCTTTTCTTGGTACAAGGAATAGTCTAGAGTAAAATCCTTGGCCTTGTTCCATAGATGGTACCTTTTCTATTGCTCTCATCCTTAGTAAGTTGATGATTTGTTTTAGAGCCTCTGACTTCTGGCTTGATGTTTGGCATTCCTCTCTTTTTTGGTAAAGTGTGGAAGTGAAACCTGTAGCCTTTGTCTATTGTTTGCAAAGTCCATTTGTCTCCTGTAATGCAATGCCAGTGTTTTGAAAATAAAGCTAACTTTCCGCCCAAGGGTGCTTCCAGTTGTTCCCTGGTAGGCGGAATCAGAGCCAAGTCATTGTGTCTTTCCTGTGGAAGTGGTTGCAGTCGTAGCTGTGGCGGCACTCCTCTGGTTGTCAGGTTGCCACTGACGGCCCCTGTAGGCACCCCTTGATTGACCTCTGCCTCTTGGGCATCTATTTCTGCCTCTCTGTGCTCTGGAGGTGTCTGGAAAGGACCAATTCTTTGAAGGCCAATTTCTGCTGAACCTCGGAGGTTGGACCTGCAGAAAATCCTTGACTGTTTGCACAGATTTTGCTTTTTCTTCCACTTTCTTTAGAACCTCCTGTGCAGGGGAGCCAAATAAACTTTGCTTCTCCATAGGGGCATCTAGGAGTTTAGACTTAACATGGTCTGGCAAGGATTGCTCTTTTAGCCAGGCATGCCTTCGAATCAATGCTCCAGTCATAGCTGATCTAAATGAAGCCTCCAGTGCATCATAGCCACATTTTAAGAAATGATTTTTGACCTGCTGTGAGTTGTGTACCAACTCCTGAAGGGATTTACGGTCTAAAGGTTCAGGAGAGGAAAGCTTTTTATTCAGCTGCAATCTCTGGATCTGACTGACCGGCACTTACGAACAGCTTCTGCTTCGGGCACCGCGCGGCAAGAAAGACTGAGGAAAATGGTGTCGGCTGATGCCTTTATACCCCAGGAGCTATGACGTCGGGTGAAGTGCGACATCAGCCGAGGCCAGACCCAGACTTTGGAATCCGGCCGACCAAAGGGCTGCCTGAGGCAGGACAACCCATATGTTATGACTGCAGATGCATCCTTGAAGGACATCAGCTTGTCCCTTTCATCACACTGATCACCTCTGTAGGAAAGGGCCCAAATACTACATTTCTATCTAAGGGTGAATTTAAAATCACATTTTTTCATCTGTGAGGTTTTGAAAATACAGCCAAGAACACCTCCTAAAAACAGCAAAAGTGGCCACAGCACTGGAAATGGCATCAACAGAATCCTACAAATACTGCAAACAATGAGTAGTGATATGTGCAATAGAAGAAACTACATTATAAGCAGTTTTTTCTTCACAAAAATAAACCGTAGATAAAACATACTTTCACAATATGTCAGAAAATACTTTTATACGAGCCTGACAATTTAAAAATTCTGAAATTCAAAGTTGCAGAAGTATACATTTTCCCCATACCTATCAATACATTTTCTTGTTCTTATTAGAAAGAGCTGAATTGGAATTAATCAAGTGTGTAGCAGCAGTGGAGTCAACTAAGGTTATAGTTGCTGGGAATCAAACATGAAACAAAATGCCTAGAGTTTACAGAATAAACATTACTTGATTATGGTAAGAGAAGGAAATGCAAGAGGTGTGAGAGAACACACACGAGTGGACCACAGGCTGGAATCAATGCAAGGCTAAAAGCAAATCCCTACAGGCCTGCACTCCCATCCATTCTGCTGGCAAATGTTCGATCACTGGAAAGCAACATGTACTATATAAGGATGGAATTATCTACTCAGAACAAGGTGAGGAAACGCTGTTTGCTTATTTTTACCGAAACTTGGCTAAACTAACATTAAATGACAGTGCAGTCCATGTAATCAGTTCTGCCCACACTATTTCCAATATGTAGACTTTGCAACAAGGGGTGAGAACACACTGGACAAGGTAAACAGCAATGTTAAGCTGGCATTCCAGGAAGTGCCTAAAACTGACCAGCTTTCCATATTGTTACTACCAGCATATAAACCACTGATGGCAAACCTATGAAACACGTGTCAAAGGTGACATGCCACTATGTTTTGGGTGACACATCAACACCCAAGTTACCAAAGACACTGCTTTTGCAGTTGCTCATGTGAAGTGCATGGAATTATTTTGTGCCAGGAGCCAGTTCCAACACTGCTGCAAAGGTAAGGAAGTTATTAACCTCAAAGACTACTTCAATATACTACCTTGAGAGTGTCTATAAAACAGCAGTGCTGCCACTATTTTCTTTTTGCGATTACACTTCTGTAAAGGGCACACAGTCTGCTTTTCTAAGCGTGCGCGGTTCTACATTCCTCTCACCCATTCCTCTTAATCCCTCAAAGTGGCGACATTTTACACTTGACAATAATTAGATTGACAAACTTATTTTACTTCAGAAAATGTATATTAATTCACATTCACTTTGTCAGTGTCTCAAATTAATAGTACTAGTAGTTTAAAACTGCCCATGTCTCTTATTTCTAGATGTGTCCCGATTCTGTTTTGATTCATCTCAAGTATTGAGAGCTATGCTGTTTTATTTGTATTTATATTTTATTTATTTTTGTTTTATTTCTTTTTGCGTGCGAGGGGCTTTTCCAAATTTTTGACATGCCAAACCCAAAAGGTTCACCATCACTGACAGAAACCAGTTAAGCAAGTAAGAGTATGGCCAGAGGGTGCAGTCTCAGCACTCCAGGACTGAGAGCACAGACTGGAGCATATTCAAGGAAGCGGCTACTGGAGAACCAGTGGATCAATCTAGAGGAGTGTACTGAGACAGTGATGGGCTACATCTCTAAATGTGCAGATGATGTGACAAGTCACCAAAACAATCAAGAGTCAACCAGAAATCTTGGCTGATGAGAGAGGTGTACAAGCTACTGAAAGCAAGGAGTGCTGCCTTCAGGTCTGTAGACAGGAAGCCCCCAGAACAGCCAGAGCAAATCTGAACAAAAGGAGTGAGGGAAGCAAAATGCACCTATGACAAAGATCCAGAGCTACTTCTCTGACCAAAAAGACTCCAAATGCCTATGACAGGGTATCCACAGTCCATAACTGACTGCAGACCCCTACCTTTGCAATGTGAGGACAACAAGGAATTCCTAAATAAGTTGAATGTCTACTTCAGCAGATTTGAAGGGAACAGAACAGCAAAGAAAATGCCCATCAGCCATAACGAGAAGATGCTCACCCTCAACTCAACTAATGTCCAGAGGGCACTGCGCAGTTAACCAGAGGAAAGGCAGCTGAGCCTGACAACATACAAGGGCATGTGCTCAGAGACTGTGCAGTGCAACCAACAAATGTCCTAATGGATATCTTCAATAACTACGAGTCATCAAATAGTTCCAAAATGGATACAAAATCATTCCATTACGAAAGATGTCTCCATCTTGCCTAAATGACTACCTCCCCTATATCCCTCATCTCCACAGTGATGAAGTGTTTTGAAAGGCTGGTCAAGGATGCCATAACATCTGGGCTGTCTGCTGATCTTGACCCTCTGCAGTTTGCTTACCAAGAAAACGCTGATATGGCAGATGCCATTTCTCTAGCACTCCATCTATCGCTGGAACACCTGCAGAATAAAAACACAAGACGCAACTATTCATGGACTTCAGCTCTGCTTTTAATAGTCATCCCTCCATCTCCAACTAGGCATCACTCTACTTTGTAACTGGATTCTTGACTTTCTCACAGACAAGACCTCAGAAAGTGTGTGCAGGAAATAACTCCTCAGACAGCATCACTCAGTACACATGCCTGTGGAACTCAAGACCCTTGCTGTTCCCCCGTTAAAAAGAAGTTATGTACTCACCATAACATTCCATGTTTGTTTTCCTTTATCTTGCCTTCCTTCTTGCTGTTGAGTCCATAGCCGATCCTTGGCTTAGACTGCCATATACTATAGCTAGACAGCTCAAGGCTAGACCCTATCCCAGCATGCCTAGCGGTAGTTACCCAGATCTTATTTGTGATAACCTAGAACTAAACCATAGACAGACAAGAGATGTACTCTACTTTACATATCAGATGACACCTACATATAAAGGTGTAACCCCCCCCGCAAGAGTAATAGGAGTAGTCTGAGAATAACCATAAAGTATGATATAAAGGAAACCCAGCCAGTACAACCAATAAAAACAAAGTATTCCTCTCAATCCTCCAGGAAGGGGGAAGGAGGGAAGGATGCAAGAATGAAGGCGAGGTCAAGGAAACAAACATGGAACGTTATGGTGAGTACATAACTTATTTATGTTATGTTGTCCATATCTCACCTTCGTTCTTGCTGTTTGGGACACTGTTCCCAGCACCTGATTCTTGGGTGGCTCACTGGGAAAAACTCTTCAGAACCGTGGAACCAAATGATACCCTGCTCCAGGAGAAAACATCTATTTTGTAAGGAGTGATAAAGGTATGAGGATTAGCCCATGTAGCTGCTGCACAGATCAAATCCAAAGGCAGTCTGGCTTAAAAGGCAACAGAGGTAGCCAAGGCCCTTGAGTGCCCTTTAATTTCCCCTGGAAGTTTTTGTTTATGCAACTCAGACAAAAACTATATGGTGTCTGAAAGCCACTTTGATAGTCACCTTTGAGACTGCTAAACCTTTTTTTTTTTTTATTATCCACAAAGGACATGAACAATTCAGATTTTCTACAGCCCTTGGTCCTGTGTAAATAGAAATTAAACTGCCTATGAACGTCCAATTAATGAAGCTTATACTCTGCCTTGTTGCCTTGATTGGGGAAGAAAACAGGAAGCTCTATGGATTGATTCAAATTGTAGTCAGAACATACCTTGGGTAAGAAGGAAGCTTTGGTTCTGAGAGAAACACTATCTTTATGGAAAATCAAGTACGGGGGATGAACAGATACAGCCTGTAATTCTGACACCCTTCTAGCTGAGGTAACTGCAAACAAGAAAAGGGTATTCCAAGTCAGAAATTTGAGTGGACAAGAAGCAGATGGTTCAAAGGGAGAAAGAATCAGAGACTAAAATTTAGGTCCCCGGGGGGTTTCTCTTACTGGGAGTTCTTAAGAGGGTAGTACCCCTTAGGAATGCCTTGCATAACCTGTGGGACATGATATTGGACTCCATTTCTCCCATATGGAAATTAGAAATGCAGCTAACTGAACTCTGATAATAGCTGCAGCTGCTCCTCGGTCAAACGTTTCAGCAAGAAATTCAAGAATCTTTGAAATGGGAGCAGTAAAGGGATCAACCTGATTTTTGCCTGCCTAACAAGAGAACCTCTTCCATTATTAGCATAAAGTTTCCTAGTAGTGGGCTTATAGGAGGAAATCAAAATGTGTTGAACTGCCGGAGAAACAATCGGTAAGCCTGGCTAAGACCGGAAGTGGAGAAACCTAGCTGTGAGCTTGAGTTTGAATGGAAGGATGGACAGCCCCTGACTGATGCACCAAAAGATCTGGTGCTGGGTCCAGGATCCAAGGCTCCCCCTGCAGGCGAAGCCAAAGGAATGGGAACCATATCCAACAAGGCCAGCAAGGGGCAATGATGATTAGCTTACAACCAGACTGTGCTTTCTGAAGAACCTTGGGGAAAAGGTGAAAAGGCATAAAGCAGTCCCGGGGGCCAATTGTGAACAAGTGCGTCCCTGGGCGACAGCCCCAGGACTAGAGCCAAGAAGCTGCTGCATTTGTTGTTGAGGGGGGTGGCAAACAGATCGCAGCATGGCTGGCCCCATTTGTGAAAAATCAAGTCTGCAACTTCCTGCTTCAGGGACCACTCGTAAGGCAGATAGCCTGACTGAGCTTGTCTGTTATGTTGGATTTCCCCAGGATGTGCGTTGTTGGGAGGACAATGCCCATTGCCAAACTCAAACAGCCTCTCAACACAAGCGGTAAGATTTGGTTCCACCCTGTTTGTTGATGTACCAGGCTACATATTGTCCGTCTGAATTGCTATAGTCCCTGTAGGTAGACAGTCCAGAAGTGCTTGCAACTCCAGAAGCACCGCTCATCTCCAGGACATCGATGTGAAAGTGGTACTGGTGTTCCTGCCATGCCCCTTGAACAGTCTGTACCAGATAATGCCCTCCCACCCTATCTGGGAAGAGTCTGTGGTGACTGTGGCTACAGGTTGGGGGGTAGAAACAACCTGCCTATCGTTACCATAGGGGAGTGAAGCCTCCACTCGAGATCCTTTTTGCAGGATTCCATGATCAGAATCTGATGCGACATGGTTAAATCCTGGAATGACCACTGTGCAAATAGGAGCCACTGTAATATTCTCATATGGAAGCGAGTCATCGGGACCAGAGTGATTGCCGCACCCATACAACCCAGGACATAGGGAAGCCAAATCTTGCTCAAATTGTCTTGTGTGAACAGCATGACAACCTGGCGACAGATCGTTAATACTCTCGAGGCAGCTTTGCTATCATGGCCCTTGTGTCCAAATCTGCCCCTATAAAAAGGTAATATATTGACAAGGCAAATTCTTCGTAGTTTATGGTGATCCCTAGTTGAGAACAAGAGCGAATTGTGGATTCCCTTGCCCTGATTAGTTGATGCTCAGTGGGGGCAGTAAAGAGTCAGTCATCTACATATGGAAATGCCTGGAATCCTTGATGCCTCAGATGAGCCGCAACTACTGCCATGCATTTGGTGAACACCCTGGGGGGCTGTGGTGAGACCAAAGGGCAGTGCTCTGAACTGATAATGACTGGCTCCCAGACGGAAGCGTAGATATCTCCTTGACAGTCCGTCCATTTTTATGTGGTAGTATGCATCCTGGAGATCGCTAGAGTACATCCAAATGTCCTGACCCATAAAGGGAAGAATGGACTGCAGCGTTACCACCCAGAACTGTTTTGACGGATTTGTTCAGCCTGCTGAGATCCAACATGGGTCTCCAGTCCCGATTTCTTTGGAACCAAAAAGAACCTTGAGTAAGCTCCAGATCCAAATTGGTCTGCAGGGACTTCCTGGATGACTTTTTCTTAGCAACCTTTGAACCTCTAGGTTTGCTTGATCCCAAAGACTGGGTGAAACATCTGAGATAGAGTATTCTCTTTTTGACAGGGGAAGTTGGAAGACGGGGATATTGTAACCTCTGGATATTATTGGGGGAGCTTCTGACAGAGAGGAATGGGTTGAAAATCAGAGACTGTCTGCCACAGATTGTAATAAAGGAGACTGTGGAGCAGACTGCACCAATTCCAAGGCAGGAGACTTGGAAAGCTTGTGGGACCTTACTGGCTCTGAAAACGCAGACTGAGCTGTAGGTGATGGTGTCTTGACGGAAGAGTCGGGTCCGACTTAGCTTGCCCTTCTCTTTAGCCAGGTCTGAACTCGGGAGCCAAAGAGGATGAAGGCTTGGGTTTTTCCAGTTTTTTTTTTTTTGCTGGCAGAGTCCCTTCCATAGCAGCATAAAAGGGGCCCTTCAGTAAACCTCTTAAGATAGTTTTTTAGGACTCGTAAACTAAAAGCATGGCAGATAGAATATGAATCCTGCAGGTGAACACATCCTAACCAATATACGCAACTCGTGTGCCCATCTGTAAGGGACATCTTTTGACAGTACGAATCATTCTTTTTGAAACCCGAATGTTTCAATTCCTTGGCAGTATCTTTCAACAATGTCAAACAGTACTATACAAGGCTAGACAGAGAAAAACAACACTACTGACAAGATTTAACTATCCAATAAACAAAGTTAAAAAAATAAATAACAGACAGGAAAGAAAAGTGGGGAGAGCCTGTAATTTAAAACAGCGAACTCCCCACCTAAGGAGAGCCTCTAACTTAAACGGCAACTCCTTATAAGTTAAAGAAGGCAAGAAAAGGCAAAGAATCCTGTGACGTCTGTGCCCTGGCCCAGCAATCAAGGAGCCTCAATCCTCACCACTAACACCAGAGAGGGAGTCTCGTATGAGGGGAAACGATAAATACACACAGTAAAGTGCAATTTCCCTTAAGAGCACACAGAGATCAGTCAGTCTGGGGCCGGTCACTCCCTTGATCCCCAGGTCCCCAATAAGACTCCCCACTGGCACAGCTATAGGGTCCAGATATCAGCCTAGCTGGGCAAGCTATGATCTCCAGCACTCTGTCCAACCAGTGCTTCATGTCCCTGCCCAAGTAGCTGACACACAGACACACTTGATGTTTACACAACCACACAGGCATTTCTGGGGAAGGCTGGCACAGGTTCTCCAGCTGTGCCCCCTTTTACCCAGACTATACAGTAGTACCAGCTTCCACCACCCAGCTAATATCAGCTACTCAAAGGCCCTTAAAAGGCTGTCCAATTGTTACTGTGCAACATTATTATCCAACTGGTAAGTGTGACTAGTCAAGGCTTATTAGAGTGGCTTTGTACAATAAAGTCTATAAACATGCAACGTACTCAAGCTCAACTTATCTCTACACAAACCAGCCACACTTGAGCTTTTAAAATACTTAATACATAATTAAAACCACAAGACAATACTTTCTACTACACAGTGCTAGACAAGATAGTTCAGAGGTCACACAGGAATTAGAAGTTATGTACCTACCATAACGTTCCATGTTAGTTGTCTTCTCTCGCCTTCTTTCTTGCTGGATGGGTTCGGAGCCGATCCTCGGCTCCGACTCGGCACTTGCTTTAGCTTGAGAACTCCTTTTACCAGCTCGAGGCAACCCTATATCCCATGATGCAAGGCGGAACTACCTCAGATCTCGTTTGGTAGCTAACCTACCCTGCTAAGGACTAACCTAACATATTTAGGAAACCCAAGTTCATAATAAAGAGTCCTCTAATGAAGGCTCAGGAGGAAACAACCTGATAGGAACTCTTCAAGATCTGTCCAGGCCAGGGGGAAGGAGGGAGGGCCTTAAGAAAGAAGCAGAGAAGACAACTAACATGGAACGTTATGGTAGGTACATAACTTCTAAATGTTAAGTTGTCAATCTCGCCATTCTTGCTGGATGGGACAGCCCCTAGCACCTGTATCCCGGTGGCTCAATGGAACAGACTCTTGAGAACTGTGGAACCAAAACTGGCCCTGTCTCTGGAGGCCAAGTCTAACTTGTAATGAGAGACAAAGGTATGAGGAGTGGCCCAAGTAGCTGCTGCACAAATGGTATCAATGGGTAGTCTATCCTGAAAGGCTGCAGAAGTGGATAGACTCCTGGTTGAGTGAGCTTTCGGTTTAGAAGATAGTTGCTTGCCTCTGAGAGAGTACACATAGGAAATGGTGGAAGACAACCATCTGGATAAGGTCACTTTAGACACTGGGAGACCTATCCTGTTTTCTGCATAGGAGACAAATAATTGGTCCGATTTCCTGAATTGTTTCGTTCTATGCAAATAGTACCGGAGCTGACGATGGACATCCAAAAATGAAGCTTTTGTTCAGCTCTGTCAGAATAGTTTGGGAAAAAGACTGTTAGATCTATAGATTGATTAATATTGGTTTGAGACACAACTTTGGGGAGAAAGGACGGGTTCGTTCTTAAGGATACCCTGTCCTTATGAAAAACCAAGTAAGGGGAACGGATGCAGAGAGCTTGAATCTCGGAAACCCTTCTTGCTGAAGTGACAGCCAGTAAAAATATAGTTTTCCAGGTCAATAATTTCAAAGAACATGAAGCAGACGGTTCGAAGGGAGGTAACATCAAGGATGCCAACATTAAATTTAGATCCCATTGCGGAGGAGGATGCTTTATCGGGCTTTAGGAGAAAAACTCCTCTCAGAAAGGCCTTGCATAATCTATGAGACATAATGTTATTATCATGCAAGCCAACATGATACTTGGAAATAGCAGCCAGTTGAACTTTAACTGTAGATGAAGAAGATCCTGACTGAAAAATCTCAGCCAGGAAATCTAAAACAGAATGCACAGGAGCAGTAAAGGGATCAATATTTCTGGAATTTGCCCAAATAGAAAAGCCGCCACTTGCTAGCATAAACAGTTCTGGTGGACGACTTTAAAGAAGACACTAAGATGTCTCTGACTGAATCAGAGATCATTGGAAGCCTGGCTAGGGAAGGAAGTGGAGCAACCAAGCAGTGAGGTTGAGAGAATGAATGGCCCGGTGCTGTTGACCCGACTGGTGGATCAAGTGATCCGGAACTGGGTCCAGATGCCAGGGCTGCACCAGGAGGTGACGATGCAGAGACGGAAACCAAATTTGTCGAGGCCAGTAAGGGGCAATGAGAATCAACTTGGCCCTCAAAGCGGTGGCATTCTGAATGACTTGTGGAATCAAGGGAAAGGGAGGAAAAGCGCAGAAGTCCCGGGGCCAATCTTGGGTTAGAGAGTCTCTCAGGGTTGGCCTGGTAGGGGAAAGAGGGTGAAAAAATCGGGCACTTGTTGTTTTGAGGTGTAGCAAAAGATCGCAACAAGGTGTGCCCCACTTCAGAAAAATCTGATCCACTACAGATTGATTGAGAGACCACTCGTGAGGCATCAGAATGGATCTACTCAGCCTGTCCGCCAAGAGGTTGGACCTGCCCGGATGTGTTGCTATCAGAAACCGATGAGAGGAGATTGCCCATTGCCAAAGTCTGAGAGCTGACACAATGGATAGGACCTGGTCCCACCCTGCTTGTTGATGTACCAGACCATGGACATGTTGTCCGCTTGTACTGCAATAGTCCCCGGGAAGAAAGTCTAAAAGCACCGCCTCATCTCCAGGACATTGATGTGCAGATGGTATTCTATGGGTTGCCACGCCCCTTGGACCATCCTGCCCTGATAATGCCCCCCCCGATCAGAGAGGCATCCGTAGTAACTGTGGCAACTGGAGGAGGGGCCCTGATGAAGAAGAGGGAAGATATCCACCAGTTCAGATGAGTTCTGCACGATTGTATGACTAAGATTTGCCTCATCGGAAGACTGTGGTACGACCACTGAGTGAATAACATCCACTGCAGAAGACGCATGTGGAAGTGAGCCAGTGGTAGAAGAACAATGGCCGCAGCCATAAGACCTAGAACCTTTAGTATCAATCTGGCTTTGACCTTGCTGCTCTGCAATAGAAATTTTTGGATGTCCAGAATTCTTTGATCTGTTAGTCTGGCTAACATTTTGACGGTGTTTAATTCTGCCTATAAAGGTGATAGATTGGCAAGGCCGCAGAGAAGATTTTTGAAATTTACTGAAATTCCCAAACTCCTGCAAAGCTGCAGAGTGTAGTCTCTGGTCTGAAGAAGCTGACACCTGGTGGTGGCGGAGAGGAGCCACAAATAAAGAAACATCTGGAATCGCCAGCGTCTCAGATGAGCTGTGACCACTGCCATGCATTTGGTAAACACTCTGGGACTGAAGTGAGGCCAAAGGGCAGGGCTCTGAATTGGTAATGACTGGTCCCTAGCCGAAGCGGAGAAACCTTCTGGGCGCCTGTGAATCTTTATGTGATAGTACGCGTCCTGAAGGTCTATAGAGCATATCCAGTTGTCCTTGCCCAGAAAGGGCAGAATGGACTGAAGCGTGACCATCCGGAATCTTGCCTTCTTGACAAATCTGTTTAGACTGCTCAGGTCTAATATTGGTCTCCAATCTCCCATCCTTTTGGGGACCAAAAAGAATCTCGAGTAGACACCGGATCCTACTTGGTCTGCCGGAACAGTCTGGACGGCTCTTTTTCCTAGGAGCTTTGAAACCTCCTGTTCTGCCAAATCCCTTTGACCGGGTGAGATGTCTGGAAGGGATTGTTGAGGCAGGATACCTTCAAGGGATTTTGTAACCCTCGGATATGATCGACTGTACCCACATATCTTGCGAGAGGGAATGCCAGGCTACTGGGTACAGCAAAATCCTTCCCAGACTGCCTCCAAGGGTGGACAGTTGGGCAACACCTCAGGGGTGCTGAAAGGGCTTCTCAGGAAGAGACTCCCTGTTGCCCTGGTTCTGAGGACCCCCCCCCCCGCCTCTAGAGCGGCATCTATTACTGTTACCCCCTCTGCCTCTGGGGGTAAACTGACCACGTGTGTCCGGTGTAGCTCCTTGGGCTTTGCGGAACCACATCTTCCCTCCCTTCTGACCCTTGGGATATGGTCTAGAAGGGGTGGAAAAATGGACTCCAACGGCAGAAAGAGTTTTACCGTCCTGCTCACACCTGGTCAAGGTATCCTTCACCTGAGGTCCAAACAAAGCCGAACCATCAAAGGAGGTATTGGTGAAGGACGCCTTAAATGGGTCCGCAAAATTACAAAGCCGCATCCAGGCTTGACGTCTAAGAGCCACTCCTGTGCCTGCGGCCCTGCTCGCTCCATCGGCCGCATAGGATATGAGCCGCATGGAGGAGTTGGATAAGGAATTCAGGATTGCTAGCTGTGAGGCAATCTTTTCTTGAGCCCTAGCAGCAGAAGGATCCTGGACCACTTCACCTAGTTCCTTGAGAATATCTCTTTGAAGCCTGGTGAAGTGACAAAGGTAGTTCAGCGAACGCATAGCAAAGGTCGCTGAAGAAAACATCCGCTTTCCATACCTGTCCATGGTCCTAGAATCCTTGTTAGGAGGATGGACATGTACTGAAGGATCCGCAAGTTCCTTCTTAGTGGCGGCCGCCACCACCATAGCATCCACAGAAACGCCCTTGGAAAGAAACTGTTTGTCCGTAGGGGCTGTAATAAACTTTGATGGCCTCCTGGGGACAGGTTCCACAGAATCTGGAGCTGCCACGCCTTCGAGCCACTACCTGCATAAGTGGGTCGAAGGGAGACACCCAGGAGGTGGAGGGTCGGGATCCAATAGCCTCCAGGTATACCGACTCATCCTCGGAGGGATCAATGGATGGCCAATTCCCCCTCTGTTTGAGGAGCTCAAGGATGTCTGAAAAGGAGACATCCTCAGAGGGGGATCGTGGGAACCCTCTGACTCATCTAAGTCGGTATCAGATGTAGTAGACTCAGGGGAGTCTGTGTGTTTCCTCTTACGTCCTCTTCCGAGGGGTTCACCTGCAGGATCATGAGAAACTCGGAAGAGGAGGAAATTCCCAATGGGGAAACCTGGGCGATGGATCCCTGGGCCTGAGAGCAAGAGGCTGGCAAGAGGTGTCTACAGGCACGAAGAGGGAGGAGCTAGAGGGATGGACCGTTGACCTGGCTCAGGAGCCAGGACACTCATCACCTCAAAGGCTCCTCCCGGGAGACGGAATATCCCGTTCGAGGAAACAGGAATTCCGGCTCCACTGAGAGGGAAGGCTCTGAGGCGATGTCGGTGCCGAGCTTACCAAAGCCGAAGCCCCGAGAGGAGAGCGGGTCGGACAAGGGTCCGATGCCACTAGCCCCTCGAGCCGACCAGGAAACTCGGCGACCGGATCCCTCCAAGGAAGGTCTCAAGGAGGAGATCGGAGCCGAAGATGATGGAGCCGAAGGATGTATCGGCTCGGCGCCAAACAGTCACTGTCCCGAAGCTCCGGCTCCAACTCTGGTGGGGAGTCGGAGGAGGAAGTTCAAGGGGTGAAGCAATAGCCGAAGTCTGCTGAGACGGGCTATGGAGCATTTGGGCCAGTGCCTGCGACTTTAACAGCCTGCTTACCACCCTCTCTAAATCGTGGTCAGACAGCCTGGAAGATCTCGAAGATCGGCTCCGATGACTCGGCTCCGACAAAGAGGAGACCGGCAAGTGGATCGATTCCAAAGACGGGGACCGAGATCTCTTCTTGGAGGAAGTCATCGGAGCCGACGTCCTATGGGTTCCAGATGGAGCCGAAGGCTTCTCGGCTCCGATACTGGATACTGTGTCGGCTCCAGCCGGAGCCGACAAGGCAACAGCAGATTGGGTGTCGGAACCGATCGAAACCGACCCAAGCTTAGAAGGAGAAAGATCGGCTCCGGCCGGAGCCGATCTCGACTCCGAAGGAGTCGGAGCCACCGGGGGAGGCTTGGAAGCTGTAGCCTGACCCCTGGATGGCTTGGAAGGCTTACTAGACCCAGTTTTAGTGGGTGAACCTTCCGGCTTTAGCAAGCCACGGAGGATTAGCTTGTTCCTCCTTTCCTGCAGGACTCGCTGGCTAAAAGAGCAACACAAAGCACAGGAGTCCTGCAGGTGTAAAGGCCCCAGGCAGTAAACACAAGAAGTGTGACCGTCTGTCAGAGACATTTTCTGACAGCACGAGTCACACTTCTTGAAGCCCGAGACCTTTACCTCTTTAGACATAGTCCAATGAGAAAAGAGTAATAAATACTCACACAGACACACACAAAAACAGTCACACAAATTAATCCCCAAACACAGACACACAGATAGGGATTAATAAGGAAGGCCTAGGCCTAACTGAAAAATTTTTAAAACTTTTTATAAAGTATAAAATTTTTCTAAAAGGGGAATAGGGTGGTTAAATATAACACTAAACACTAAGAAATAGGAAAAAAGGGGAGATAACCCTGACTAAAGCTCTTTGAAACTCACTTACCTCAGCTGGCAAAAAAGGAGACCTCTTCGCAAAGCGGCAAACGAGATCTGGGGTAGTTCCGCCTTGCATCATGGGATATAGGGTTGCCTCGAGCTGGTAAAAGGAGTTCTCAAGCTAAAGCAAGTGCTGAGTCCATCCAGCAAGAATGAAGGCGAGATTGACAACTTAACATTACTTAAAATAAATCAGTAGTACAGTTCTGACATCACAGTCTAAGCGTTCTAATTCCTAGCTATTACTACAAGAAAACGCACTTCTAAAATAACTTGCTTACAAGTTCATACGTTGGTACTAAGCTATCGGCCCTAGATATACAAGCCTAGCCATAACAATTCCCTGGCTATTTCTTTACACTATTTACTTCACTGGACCCCTGTCTAGCAGGGTGACTGATGTGATCCCCAGGGTGAATTTCCTCTCTCCCATCCAATCGTCAAGGTTCCTTTTGAAGAGGGCCAAAGAGGCACTCTGTTTGACATGTATGGGCAGTCTATTCCAGAGTCTGTGGAGTCTCTGGGTCAGGAACTTATCCCTCAGCATGTTTTGTTTATTGTGATCACAAGGTTTAGATCCCTGAAGCGTGTGGCTCTGAGGGATTGGAATTTCGTTAAGTGTAGCATGTCCCAACAGCTCCAGGTTTGACATAGCCTTGTATGCTAAGCAGAGATCACCACTGAGTAGATGATATGCGACAGAATGTAGCTGGAGTTTTTTTTAAGGCAGTCAGCATAGGGCATCTGCTTTAGGCCTATGATTATTTTAGTGAGGTATTTCTGCTGCCTTTCCAGTTGTTGCAGATGTCTTGAGAGGTACATACCAAACAGGGTGTTGTATTCTATAATGCATCTATAGAGCAAGGCAGAGTGCTGCGAGATGGATAGTCAAGGCAAAATGCTTAATCTCTGGTTCTCACTGTTTAAACTGAAACTCTAGTTCTGCTAAACATTACATCATCTTTTACACCTTCCTGGTGTTCCCAACAGAAAAGTACAGCTGTGTACTTACCATAAATGTAGATGTTCAAGTGTATTCACTGTTGCAGTCATTACACTTGGGTTATCCTGCTGGCAGGCTACCCACAGTCAGCCTGAATTCCAAAGTCCTGGTCCAGCATTGGTTGCTGTCATCTCTTCCCCAAAGTCAGTGTGCCAGGGGTATACAAGATGCAGCAGACACCATTTTCTGCATTTTTTCTTGCCCCAGATGTCAGGTGCCCCCAAGAAGGTAGGCAATACATATTGCTTATAAAAACACACAGTAAAATAAAAACAATACCTTCATCTACAAGCAAATACACCACATAGGTTGCATAGGATAGAGAAGTATAGATAAGTCCCAACAAAGAAAGGGGGATGGAGGGTGGGTAACCTAGACTGCAACAGTGAATACACTAACATCTACATTTATGGTAGGTACACAACTGTACTATGTTCATCGTGTTTCACTGTTGCAGTCATTACACTTGGGTTGAATCCCAAAGCTGAGGTAGGGCGGCTGGGTCCAAATAGGATTAGGAGTGGCTATGAGGCCCTGCATAACTGCAGTGGCAAAGCCTGCTCTGGATTTAAAGTAAAGAGGTAAGTGATAATGCTTGGTGAAAGTGTGCACTGAACTCCCAATTTGCAGCCTCCAACATTTCCTTGGTTGGTACTCCTCTGAGAAAGGCTGCTGAAGTGGCTGCTGCCCTGGTAGAAGGTGGCCTAATATTCTTAGGCACTGACTTGCCATGCTGTGCATAGCAGAAACGAATGCAGTGTCCTATCCATTTTGAAATACTCTGCTTTGAGATAGCCTTTCCTTGTGATCCTGCAGCATAAGCTACAAACACTTGCTCAGTTTTTCTGAAAGCTTTTGTTTTGTCCAAGTAGAAGTGTAGCTGCCTGCGAATGTCCAAAGAGTGCACAAGTCTTTCCCCTTTATTCTGGGGATTTGGGTAAAATGTTGGCAAATGAATGGTTTGGTTAAGGGCCACACTACATACTACCTTTGGCATAAATGTTGGGTTTGTCCTTAGAGAAACCCTGTCCGGATGAAAAATAAGGTTCCACTGCCATTAATGCCTGTAACTAGACTCTTCTTGCTGAAGTTATTGCTAGGAGCAGAGCAGTTTTCCATAGGAAGTTTATATCAGCTGTATTGGCTGGCTCAAAAGGGAGGCAGTGTGAGCTTTTCCAAGACAAAGCTGAGGTCCCATGTAGGTATCAGTGCTCTCCTTGGGGGTCTTGTTTTTGCCCCTCTGAAGTACTGTTTTAGCAGTGATGTGAGAAAATAGGAGGTTCCATATTGTAATGAGCTGAAATGGCAGAGACATGGATCTTAATTGATGAGAAGGATAGGCCTTTGTCCAGTTAGGTATTGTAAAACCTGAGGAATATTTGGAACAAGTGGTTCAAGTCCTTGTGCCTGGTTCCAAGCACAGAATCTCTTCCATTTTTCTGCATAAGATTTCCTAGTGCTGGGCCCCCTGACTTCCAAAACGACATCTATAACAGCTTTAGAGGGGTGTTCTGAGTGGCTATATTATTTGCCATGCAGCCAGATTTAAGGTAGAGTTGGCTGTGCAGGATCCAATTGCTTTGTTGTCAGAAGATGAGGAATTTGAGGTAAAGTCCAGGCTGGGCCTTGAGACAAGCTCTTTAGGATTGGGTACCAGTGTTGGCATGGCCAGTCTGGGGCAGAGTAATTTTTGGCTTCTCGTTGTCCGTCTGACTTTTAGGAGTAGCTTGGGAAGGAGAGGCAGTTGTAGAAAGGCATAAACTGTTAGGGTTTTCCAGCTGAATGATAGAGCATCCATTTTCCATGCTTGTGAGTGATAAATCCTTGTGCAGAATCTCTGTAGTTGGCAGTTGTGAGGGGAGGCAAAAAGATCTATATCTGGGAATCCCCATTTCCTTGTTATCATGCTGAAGGCCTGTGGATCTAGTTTCCACTCATGAGGGTCCATGAGGTTTCTGCTTAGTTCGCCTGCCAGAGTATTTTTCTTTCCTGGCAGGAATTGTGCCTGCAGATGTACTTGATAGGTCAGTGCTGTCTTCCACAAAGTCATGGCTTGCCTGCATAGGAGGGTAGGAATGTGTGCCCCCTTGCTTGTTTATGTACAACATAACTGTAGTATTATCCATCTTTAGTAATAGTTGTCCTGGTTGTAGTAGTAGATCCTTGAAGGCTGTCAGGGCATTCTGTACAGCTAGCATCTCTTTTTGATTGATATGAAGATGCATTTGGTCCGAGGGCCACATGCCCTGAATACATTTTCCTGCCATGTGTGCCCCCCAGGCATAATCCGATGCATCTGTTAGTGTCTGCCTGGCTGTGGGTAAAGTGAAAGGCTGTCCCTTGTTGTGGTGACAGGCCAGTGCCCACTATCAAAACTCCTGTTGCAGGCAGGGAATAAGTGTTATTATTGTTTCCAAGCTGTGGCAATGTTGAGTCCAAACACTTTTTAGATACCATTGTAGCATCCTCATATGCAGTCTGGCATATGGAATTAGCAGGATGTCATGAAGCCCAAAGACTGCAGAATTTTTCTTGCAGGTAGGTGGGTCTTAGTTGCCATCATTTGAAAGTAATGAGTCAGTTGTCTTTGCTTGTCTGGCGTGAGATAAGTCATCTGTGCAGTTGTATTTAAGCTTGCACCCAGGAATATTATCTCTTGAGAGGGCACTAGTTTTGATTTCTTTTCATTTACTGTGTACCCTAGGCAAATTAGTAATCTTTTTACAAACGCCAGATGCTTTAGTAGAATGTCCTTGCTCTCTGCTTGAATAAGGTAGTCGTCCAAGTAGGAATATATTTGGATTCCTTTTTGTCTGCAAAAAGCAATTACTGGTGCCAGGCATTTTGAGAAGACCCTGGGCGCAGTAGATAAGCTAAAGGGCAGTGCAGAGAATTGGTAATGCATTGAGCCAGCCATAAATCTGAGGTATCTTCTGCAAGATTGTCTGATTGACATGCAGGTATGCCTCTTTGAGGTCCAAAGTAACTAGCCAAGCCATCTTGCCCAGCATGGGTAGAAGTTGCTGCAGTGTCAACATTTTGAAATTTGGAACATCCAGGAAAGTATTAATTTTGTGAGAAAAGTGCTAGTTTTCTCCCTAAGGGTGCTGCCAAAAGGTAAGTGCTTGGCATTTGGGACTGTTTCTATAAGGTTGTGATTTGTCTTCTCCACCTTTGGGGGCTGAAGTACCCCATTGTTTAGGTCTGTATGAGCCTTGGGACCGAGATCTGCCTCTTGGGCATCCGTATCTGCCTCTTTGTGGCCTAACACTGGAAAGGACCAATTTTTAGAAGGCCAGTTAAATCTAGGTGGCTGAACCTGTAAGAAATCCTTTACTGTCTGCACTGACTTTGCTTTATCCTCCATTTTCCTTAACACCAAACAAAATATAATGCTGTAATGGAGCTTCCAATAATTTTGCTTTAACATGATCAGGTAAACTCTGTTCTTTTTAACCAAGCATGCCTTCGATGGACAGAACCTGTAACTGCGGCTCTGCAAGATGCCTCTAATGAATCAAAACCACATTGCAAAGTATGCTTTCCCACTTGTTCAGCTGCATGCAATAAATCCTGCAGTTCCTTGTTCTCAGGACATTCAGAGCTGTAAACATTTTCTGTTTTAGCAAAGACATTATGTATTGTTGATAATTAAGCATGTGAAACTGGCAGTTTAAAGCCCTTACAGCTAAAGTAGCAGAGGTATAACCCCCCCCCCCATCTGTCCAGTGCTCTAGAATCCCTATCAGAGGGAACAGGGTTTTTTGCAGTGGAAGCCTTGACCCCTTTGGGACCCTGAAAAATAGTTCCTGGATCAGCAGCAGGGTTTTTATAAAGAAATGTATGAGAATCTGGAGCCCTGTAGTACCTATCTGGCTTAACTGGTGCAGGGGGGTAAAGAATCAGGAGTCAAACTGGATTCAGAAAAAACATCATTAACATATCTAGTACAGGGGGGATAGCAAGAGGCCTGTGCTGAGGCAATAAAAGAAAGTTTGAGTCTTTTCTTGGATTCTGAATAATCCTGGCTCTCCCAATGGAAATGTTCCCTCATGGTGTGCAGGGTTTCCCCAAAAGAGTAGTCCTCAGGAGGAGAGGCTGAAGGGATAGATTCTTCAGCATCAGAGTCCTCATAGGGAGGAAGAAAATATCCCTGTTCTAAAGAGGAATCAGAAGAAATAGAAACCTGGTCAGAGAAGTCATAGTCAGTGTCTTGCCTAGGCCTTTTATCAGGAGGGGGATGGGAGCCCCTGATCAAAGTAATTAGGTCCTCGGCCATTTTGAGCATCTGTTTCTTTGGCATGGATGACTGTCCAAGAGAATGCTGCACTTGTTTCTTTCTTTAAAGGTGTTTTAGACTTTGCCTTGGCTGCTGAAGAGGTCTTGATAGTAAGCTGTGTAGGTCTAAAAACACCCTCAGAAGCCGATGTCTGCTCAGTGGCTCCAGACCCATCTGAGGGAATTGTTTCCGTAGGCCCAATACCAGAGTTTCCAGAGGCCTAGCTGTCTCCACGTGGGAGTCAGAGGCAGCCTGTGACTGAGGTAGTGGGCGTCAGGGGCTGCAAAAGCACCTCACTGAAAACCGACTGGCCTAGAAGAGGCTTTGTCATCGGTTTTGGACCTCGGATGCCTGTCTCTTTCTTTGTCCATGCACTTTTTATGGACTCCGGTCATCAGTTGTTCTAACGGCATTATACAGTTAAACCTTCAGCCAAAGTAATGAAAAGCAAAATCGAACCAATGCTTAATATAGTGCATTGGGTGAATCTAGCACAAAACCGACAACTAGCAATGTCGTGGTCAGGGCCTAGGCAAGGACTACAGTAAGAATGAAAATTCTTATGAGGCATTTGCTTCCCACAAGAAATACAATGGTTAACGTTTACTGACATCAGACTGGAGCAAAAAAAAAGTTTCCCCAACGGGATACTTAACTTTATTGAAAACTTTGGATCTGAAATTCAAAAATCTCAGGAGTCGGCCGACTGGCACTTGCGAACTGCTTTTGCTTCGGGCACCGCTTGGCAAAAAAGACTGAAGAAAATGGCGTTGGCTGCATCTTGTATACCCCTGGCGCACTGACGTCAGGAAAGATGCGACAGCAACAGACGCCAGACCAGGACTTTGGAATTCAGGCCGACTGTGGGCAGCCTGCCAGCAGTATAACCCAAGTGTAATGACTGCAACAGTGAAACACGAACAGCTGCATTTACATTCTTTTACACTTAGAGCAATAAAGGACATTCCACATGTGGTCATTAACTTTAGATTTAAAACAATAGGCAGGATGCTTACTCCAGACTCAATCGACTCCAAACTGTAACTTCAAAGGAACACAGTAATTTTAATTTCAAACGACCAACAAGAAATGCTCGACTTACTACAGCAGAGGGCAATGCTGCCACATTGTTTTAAATTCAACAAGCCTGTGATTCACATTCATATTTACAAATGAGAGAATTTTATTCTACCTGGCTAAGCAGACAGCCTTGCCCTCATCTACCATTCTCAACCCCCCCCCCAGAACTCGCTAGTTTTTCAAGTGACTGTTGAGAAACGCCGCTTGAGAGGGGTAGGCGTGAGTGTTCCTCACCCCATTCCCTGTCTTGAGAGACTATCTGCATTGGCATTGCTACTCCCACTGCGTGCTGCACTGACATATCATATGCTTGCAACCCTTGGCATTTTGCTCATTGGCTTAACCATGTTAGGGGGATGTGATCTGTCATAAGTGAATTTCCTTCCATACAGATAAGGCTGAAGTTTCTGCAGTGCCCACATTATGGCTAGACATTCCTTTTCTACAGCTGCATGGCATTCCTCCCTGGGTTGGAGCCTACGACGGAGATAAACTACTGGGTGCTCTTCCCCATCTGAAGAAATCTAGCCAAGTACAGCCCCCACCCTATGGTTCGAAGCATCCACCTGCACAACAAATTATTTTCTGTAATCTGGATTGGCTAACACAGGGGGTCCTCCCAAAGCTTCTTTGCTTCTGGAATACCTGGTCACATTCTGGGGTCCACACTACCTTATATGGCCTGTTCCTCCTTGTCAGGTCTGTGAGGGGGAGCAGCTATGGTACTATAACTGGGGATAAACTTTCGCTAGTACCCTGCTGTCCCTAAAAATGCCCTCACCTACTTTTTAGTAACAGATGCAGGCCATGCCTGAATGGCTTCCACTTTGGCAGGTTCTGGCCTTATCTTAACACTCCCCACTCTATGTCCTAGGTAGGAGACCTCCGCCATACCCACATGACATTTGCCTGGCTTAATGGTCAACCCTGCCCTCTGTAGTCTGCCCAGCACCTCCTTGACATGCTGAAGGTGCTCTGGCCAGGAATGGCTGTAGATGGCAATATCATCTAGGTAAGCAAGGGCAAACCCTCCTGCTAGGATATTATCTACCAGCCTCTGAAATGTCGATGGTGCATTCTTCATGCCAAAGGGCATCTTTGTGAACTCGTACAAGCCAAAAGGAGTCAGAAAGGCCTACTTCTCTCCAGCACTGGGAGTCAAGGGCACCCATCAGTAACCCTTGGTAAGATCAATGGTTGTAAGATACTTAGCACCACCCAGCTGCTCTAGGGTCTCATCTGTCCTAGGCATGGGGTAATCAAGACGACTCTGTGTGACTATTTAATTTCCTGTAGTCCACACAGAGCCTGGTGCTGCCATCCCCTAGTTCCAACATCTCCTGTACCTCCTCCCTCAGGGTCCGTCTCTCTCAGGAACCCTATAAGGGGCCTGCCCAACAGGCCTTTGGGGTCCTGTATCCACCTGGTACTGCACCCTGTTTTCCCCAGTGAACATGTCCCCAAATTCCTGCAACAATGCTTGGACCTGGGTAGGAGACAGCTTCTGGGATATTGCTACCCCTTCCACTGAGGCATCAGCCCGAGCCTCACTGAGGATATCATTCCCCAGATCTTCCTCAGACTCCTGCATCACTGCAAATACTCAGCACAAGGGCCTCCCTATCATGGTAAAGTTTCATCATGTTAACATGGCACAATTTGTACCCCTGCCATCTGCCTAGCAGTTCCACCATGTAATCATCACCTTTCTTACCACCTTGTAGGGTCCCTCCCAAGCTGCTTGCAGCTAGTGTCAGACAGGAATGAGAACCATTACCTGCTGACTCACAGCATACTCTCTAGCTCAAGCATTCCTGTCATAACACACCTTTTTCTGTTGGTGGGCTTCTGCCAGGTTCTCCTGGGCCAAGCCCATGAGTTCCCTGAGCCTTGTCCTGAGGTTTAGGATGTATGCCACAACAGACTCCTTGTGAGACTCACACCCACCTTTCCACTCATCTTGAATTAAATCTAGGTCCCCTCACCCTATGCCCATATAGCAAACCAAAGGGTGAAAAACATGTGGATTCCTGGAGAACCTCTCTGTAAGCAAACAGATGAAGCAAATATTTGTCCCACTCCCTCTTAAACTGATCTTCAAATGCCCGTAGCATGGACTTGATTGCAGAGGTTTTCCTCTCAAGACGACAATTTAGTCTGGGGATGGTAGGGGGTGGTCTTCATATGCTTCAACCCACAGGACTTCCACAGACAGGACAGGTCTGACATGAAATTGGCACCTCTGTCAGTCAGTATTTATTTTGGGAAACCTACCCTGCTGAAAATCTCTAACAAAGCATTTGCCACCTGCTCTGCCTCAATGGAGGACAAAGCCACTGCCTCAGGGTATAATGTAGCACAATCCACTACCACTAGGATATACTTTTTCCCTGCGGAACTTGGGGTACTCAGAGGACCTACAAATATCCATAGCTACCCTCGGAAATGGCTCCTCAATCACAGGCAAAGAAGGAGCTCTCACCTTGTCTCCTGCCTTGCCTACTTTTTGGCACTGCTCACAGGTCCTGCAGTACCCTGTTGCATCTCGAATTTCCAGGCCAATAGGCGTTCTGCATAATACGCCTCTGTGTACGTTCATTTTACGCCCATATGACCTGCAAAGGAAATATCATGGGCTATATCTAGAAGTGCCAAATGGTAGGCTCTTAGACACTATCAACTGCTGTTTCACCTTCTAGCCCTCCCACAGGGGTCCACTCTCTGTATAGTAACCCTTTGTCCCAGTATACAGATTCCCCCTTTCCTTGAGAATCAGGTACCTCCCTAGCTACCTGCCTCAGGCCTTGCACTGTAGGGTCTGAGAGCTGAGCTTGTCTCAACTATCTCCTGGTAACCTTTCCCAGCTCCTCTTCCACAGGAAGTCTGGCATCCTCTGACACTGGTGCCTCACTGTCAGCTTGGCTACTACTACTCACCTCTACCTTTGCAGTCACTCTATCCAATGGACCATCAGTACCCACAAGCAGTTGTGGCTCACCTTCAGTCTCACGGCTACAGGGTAGCTTCCTCCCTGAAGTAACCACCTCACCAGTCCTGGCTGCAAGTATGCAGTCTATCTGGGTCTCCCCCAGGCTACCAGACCCACATGCTTGTCTCTTAGTCTGAATGCGCATAACTGTATATAAGCACATGGTACTGCCTCATCCAAATCCTTCCCTATCAGGACATCTGCAGGATGGCAGTTTATTACCCCTGTTATCTCAAGTCAACCTACTATTGGCATTTGGTCTTTCCCACTTACTGGCTCCCTCACCTTTGGTTCCCCACCTTGCCTCTATGGACACCTGTATGCCACATGGTCCCACTGGATGCATTCAAAACACAACCCTCGCTCCTGGATGTGAACCTGGACTAGTGGCTCCCCTGCTACTGGCAGATTCTGCTAGGGCAGTCTGTGCTGCCCATCTTGGGTTCCTTTAGACCCATGAGCAGTACTGGGGGTCCCGTTCCTGTGAAGGACTGCCCTGCTTGCCAGGCAAAGGTCTCCCTTCTTCCCCAACTCATCTGAAGTAGCACATTGTCTATCAGCTAACCAGATCCTCATGTCCTCAGGCAAAGTGCCAAGGGCTTGTTCCCTCAACCAAAAGGTCTGTCAGCCCATCAAAAGTGGTGACCCGATATCCACTCACCCACCTATGGAAATAAATACTCAACTCAGCAACATATTTCACACACACTTTCATCTGCCTTTGTCTATGCTCACAAAATGTTTTCCTATACATTTCAGGTGTTAGCTTAAACAGTTCTAAAAGACTTAATAACAGTATAATCAAAATATGAAACGTCAGAAAGTTTAGCTAATGCAGTTACAGCTTTACCATGGAGTAAGGGGGTCAGGAACTGTACCCAGAAGCCTTCCCTTGGTCAACTTCATATTGTTTACATAGTTTCATGAATGAAACTTATCCCCCTCCTTAAACTGTGGAAGACATTTACTGACCTTTTGTGCTTCTGGGGTCTAGTTACACCCTTCCCCATTACCTCCATGACTCTGGCGAAGAGACAACATCTCCTTCTCATGCTGCCTCTGTCTTTTTTCCCTCAGCTTCCAGACAGAACAGTTTCTCGTTCTCCTCAGCCTGTAGACTCCTCAGTGTCTCAGCTGCTTCTACTTCCAAACGCCTGGCCTCCAACTCTCTCTTTAGCTCCAGCTGGATTTTTAAGTCCACTACAGAAAGGTTGAGCTGTCCATTCTCTGAGGGAATTACATCCCTGCTGTCAGTCCGGTTGTCCTGGTTGCGGTCTTCTGATGCAGCTGTAACCAAGGCTGCAATCAGGTCTACCTTAGTCAGGTTTCCATGCACCAGTCCCCCTAGTCGGGAACATCTCCGCCAGCTGGCTCGTCAGCTTTCCATACTCCTCTGCTGACGTGCTGCCTGCTCACCCTGACTGTTCTTCTTTCAGCTTTTCCCGGTTAGGGGTTTCCACAGCAGAACTCTGGTCTGCTAATGATTGTCAGGAGATTTTTTACGGTGCCAAAGTGCCAGATTGACACCCAACCCAACCTTCAACAAAGGCATGCCCTGCTCATGTCTTTCGAATGCCACTCAACCTTGGGGAGGACATGCAGACTCCACAAAGAAGGTGCTCCAGCAGAGAATCAAATGGGAGAACCTCTTGCTGTGAGGAAACAATGCTACCGCGACACCACCGCGGCTTACCCTGACTAAGCTAACAAAAGAAATAAAACAAATTGCGATCTGAATTCTGAGTATTCACGGTGTGGCTGATTTAGAGTACAAAACACTTTCAAAGTTAACTGTACACAAGATACAGGATTCACTTCACCAACACCACTGCAAGCCAATTAGTATTTGCCAACTAATTAATATGTTATGTGGATATCCCAACCACTGCTCACCAATTAATATGTGACGTCCGTGCCCTGGCCCAGCAATCAAGGAGCCTCAACCCTCACCACTAACACCAGAGAGGGTGTCTCATATGAGAGGAAAGGATGACAAATGCACACAGTAAAGTGCAATTTCCCTTAAGAGCACACAGAGATCAGTCAGTTTTGGGCTGATCGCTCCCTTGCTCCCCAATAAGACTCCCCATTGGCACAGATATAGGGTCCAGATTTCAGCCTAGCTGGGCAAGCTAAAATCTCCAGCACCCTCTCTCTGTCCAACCAGTGCATCGTGTCCCTGCCCAAGTAGCAGACACACGTACACTGAGAAGAGTTTACACAACCACATAGACACTTCTGGGGAAGGCTGGCACATGTTTACACAACCACAGACACTTCTGGGGAAGGCTGGCACAGGTTCTCCAGCTGTGCCCCCTTTTACCCAGACTATATAGTAGTACTGGCTGCCACCACTCTGCTAATATTATCAGCTACCCAAAGGCCCTTAAAAAGGGTGTCCCAATTATTACTGTGCACTATTATTATCCAATTGGTAAGAATGACTAATCAGTCAAGGCTATTACTGTGCACTATTATTATCCAATTGGTAAGAGTGACTAATCAGTCAAGGCTTATTAGAGTGGCTTTCTCCAGGTTGCTTACTCCAGACTCATCGACTCCAAATTTTAACTTCAAAGGAACAAAGTAAGTAATTTCAAAGGACCAATAAGAAATGCTTGACTTAGCTTTCTTCACAGCAGAGGGCAATGTTGCCACATTTAAGGTCAACAATCCTGTGATTCACATTCATATTTACAAATGACAGAATACATAACTATCTGGCTAGGCTGGCAGCTTTCACACTTCTCTACCAATCTTCACAAACCCACCAAATTAAATGGGTCTGGAAGAGGGGAAAAAGCCAGAAAGAAAAAAAAAAATGGTTAGTCTCCAACAAACGCAAGTCACTTGGACAGGGAAGGTAGAGGAACGAAGGTCTGGTATTAATAAGTTAGAAAGGCGAATAAGATTTTCTTCAAAAAGTATAACAGATAGAAAAAACACTTTGCCTGAGCCAGTATCCGCAATCTCGAAGCTGCAAGCAGCAAACGAGATCTGGGTAACTACTGCTAGACATGCTGGGATATAGTCTAGCCTCGAGCCAGTAAAAGCCCTTGAGCTATAATATACGGCCGAGTCGGAGCAGAGGATCGGCTCCAAACCCAAACATCAAGAACAAAGGCGAGATATGGACAACCTCAAATGATTGTACAGCCAGGTACAATACAAATCACATCATCAAGTTGATGACACAACTGTGGTGGGCCCCATCAGTAATGATGATGAAACTGAGTATAGAGATGAGGTGAACAACTGATTACCTGGCGTGGATAAAACTTGGCACTAAATGTTACCAAGACAAGAGATAATTGCGGACCACAAAAAAAGAGTCACAAGGAACATTGTCCCCTCAGCATCAATGGGGAAACAGTGGAAAGAGTGAGAAGCACGAAGTTTCTGGGAGTGCACATCGAGGACTTGTCTTTGAACACAAATCAAATACCATAGTCAAGAAAGTGCACCAGAGATTGCAGTTTTTAAGAAAGCTGAGGAAAGTGAATTTCGCATCGGCAGTTCTCACTACTTTCTACAGACGTACTATAGAAAGCATCCTGATGAACAACTTCATAGCATGGTATGGAAGCTGCTCTACCTCTGAGCGTAAATCTCTCCACAGAGTGAAGACAGAAGGGAGGACCATTAAGACCACCTTACCACCTATCCACGACTTGTACTTATACAGATGTTGTTTCAGCAGGGCCAGAGGGATAATTAAACACTCACCCTGCTTACAGACCATCTCTGCATCTATCATCTGGAAAGCGCTTCCAAAGCACACACTGCAAAAATACTACATTCAGGAACAGCTTCTTCCCTAATGTCATCAGGCTGCTGAATTCTAAACCACTACACTCCATGATATCCACCTGGAGTCAACAGAAACAGTCTCAAATTGTGCATTAACCTGGTTACCAGTCTCACCTAATACTTAGTGCAATATTAACCATGTCTGTAACTTATAGGCCATCTATGGCAGAAGCAATGCAGTAAAATATCTCATCTTTCAGTACAATACATGTTGCGAATTCGTAAATTAACCATAGTGCAATACTCTAGATGTTCACAGTGCAATACTGAAATGTCTTTCTGTGCAAGGAACATTGCAGTGCTTTAACCAATTACCTGTGCAATACTAAAGTCTCATGCAAGTAAGTGTTCACTTTGAAAAGTGTTAAGTCTGTCCACCAATGATGCAATAGCCAAGTGTTATATGTGTAAATGTCTGAAAATAGTCTATGTTGTCTGCACATTGAGACTGGATTCACAGAATTTCGTTCAGTTTTTGCACTTGTTTGTACAGTATTCCCAAACCTTAAAGTCAAAGTAAACTTTTATTGCCATTCAGAAATCACACATTTAAAAAAAGACCTTTTTAATCTTGTCTGCCTTTTAAGGGACAGCTGTTAGACTATCAGAAAATCTGCAGCCAGTAAGACGCATCTTCAAAAGCGGACCGAGCCAAACCTAGCAAAGATATCTGTTGTACCTTGCTGCTATCCAAAGAAATTTAAGGGGTACATACGTTTGGTTTTCGGTTTCATTTTAACAGGAAAAATGGAGCCAACTGTGTTACTAACTGCAGCTGCTGCTTCCCCAGGGATGGGCACAGCATTCTAATATAACGACATAAGGAAACCTTCCATGTTCTCTCTCCTAGAGCCAACAAGAGTGGCTCTCCCTTGCCCACTTAGGGACTCCCAACAGCCACAAAGGACATGGCTAACCCTCCAGCCCATAGTGGTTGTAGGTGCTATACTAGACAGATCCAGAGTAGAAGATATGTGGTCTGAGGCACAACAAATGGCCACAGCAATCACCCATCTGTGGCTGGTGCAAATTGCTAGCCTGCTGTAGTGGCAAAGGCTACTTGCTTGCATTTTGTGACTGGAAGAAGGGCAGACATTGGGACTGACAATCTGTTCCACTTTCAAGCCAAAAATGGTGCCTCAAATGCTGGTAAAAAGCTACCACTCCAAAGAAGTCACTTTTTGGACAAAAAACACAGCACAAAGCAATTTCAAACAGTATGGAACCACAATGGAATATTAAGATATTCTTTCTGTGGAGAAAGTGTGTTTATCAGTTAGTTTACGCCACTTTAAAACTTGACAGAAAAAAAAAAAAAAAGTGTTCCTTTTAATGTTACAGTCTGAAAACAGTTTGCGAAAATACAGCATTCCTAGCTTTAAAATAACTTTCCTTAGACGGCTCAGTGGTGCAGCAGTTAGTGTTGTCATCGCACAGCAAGAGGTTCTCTCGTTCAATTCTCAGCTGAGGTGCCTTCTGTGGGGAGTATGCATATTCGCCCTGCATTCTTGTGGGTTTCCTCCCATGGTACAAAGACATGCGTCTAAAGCGTTTCTCCCTGGGCCTTCACTGAAAATTTGCTTGTTCCAAGTCAAGACTTTCACAGTAAACAAATAGACCGAAAAGTAATAAAGCATCAGTAAATAGTCCTGTTCCCCCCTCCCCAAAAGGAACTTATCTGCCCATCCAAGGAAAGCACAAGCAGACAGCTGATCCTCAAAGTTTCAGAGGAGTGTACTCTTTGGCAGCAGTAAAGCTCTAAAGGGCTTTGTTCCGAACTAGTCTTTTGTCAGCTCTTCAGCTGCTTAACAGTTTGGGCTCAATGAAGATGCCCCAAACCTTTGAAAGCTGGCTGGCTGTTATAGCCTTAGCAGGATATAACGCATATAGCCTTAGCCAAGACTACTGCAGTACTGACCAATACAAACAATTATCTTTAAAATTTCAGGAACCTTAGTAAGCAGCAGTCTCTTAAAACCTGGAAACTAATAGCATTATTCACAGTCAGTCAATCTGGAATAAGACTCCAGTCATTCATGTTCTATTACTTCACACCATTACCAGACCTGTCCTAAGTTCTGCCCCTCTCCTGCCCCCCAATAAATCCCACTTGACAAATCAGAGAGGGTAGATGAAACAAGAGGGTGACTGAAATCTCTTGATTACACAAGGGGTGGCATGATGTACCAATACCTATCTTTCAAAGGATAAAGAGACACCTTAATTTTGTTTTTCTGAGATTTTGGGAACAAGCTACTTCATTAGAAATAAGACAAAGACCAAACATATACTTTGCAAACAATTTTCTTTTATAATACTGAAAATAATGTTTCATTCAAAAATGAAAAAATATTACTCTACTGTAAAGACAAAAAAAAATGTAACAGACTCAGTTTGAGGCAAATTAAAGAAAGCAATGTTTTTACAGAAATTACAAGACATTGTATAATAAAGCTTTCTGAATGAAAGCAAGAATATTAATAAACATGTTTGTTCATGTTAAATTCCAGGCTTCAACATAAACTATAATCCTTCTATAAATATCAAAACAAGAAAAACTGTATTTTACATATATACAAAAAACCCAACTGACAGTTCCCCTCTAAAACATCCAGAAATTACATCATGGAAGTTGACACAAAAATTCAGGATTACTGAAAACAAAACCTTCTATCTGCTTAACTTTCAACAACGCTTCCTAGCCAAGTTTTAAAAAGAGGGAGGAGAGTGAAAGGACAGACATCCAAAATTGGTTTGAAGGACATAAATAAAAACCATGTACACCGGAATAACATTCAAGGAGCCCTGAATACAATATGTAGAAATAATGCCAAAGAGAATATTACCTTCCCATTTAATTAAGGCCCCCACCAAACACAAATATTGCCAGTGTAGTGTCCTTTTAGGAGAATGAGCATATTGAGATGATCATTTAATACTGTAACAAGAGAATCTTTTAAATTCTGGACATTTTCATCTGTGTAAAAAAAAAAAAAAAAACACTGTTGTACAGCTCCCAAAAACAACACATTATTCTGTAACAAACTGTGCACCAATAAATTCAGGAGGACTTGAACATTACACACACTTGTTCTTGGCAGTCATTCAATTACGATTTAACAGTCGTTCAATTATGACAACTTATGACAAAAAAGTAGCTACTAAACTCATGCATAACACAATCATTTTCCATGACCTACTTAACTTTGCAGCATGAAAACCAACAAACAAGTATTATTAAAATACTAACTGGTGTTGGTGTTTGTCCAGTTATGTACCCAAATGAAGAGAGTACATATATTGCAGATTTCAAGAAACAGAACAAGCTGCTGAATTCAGAGACTAGTATTACTTCTGCACTTTAGGCAAAACATCCCAGTTTCTAGTTGCTTCCATCAAATGACGCTGCCCATGAGAAATCCATTCTTCCTGGTTAAAATAAATTCTGCCACAAAACCAGCAGGGAAAGGTTTGGCTTGAGGAGTCATCTAAGGAGTCACTTCTTACAGGCTGCACAATATGATATCCATTTTTATGAGTTTTTTTCAGCTTCATTTTTAGCACCTGCTGTCCATTTAAAATGGAAATGGTCTTACAACACTTGTACAGTAGACGTTTCCGATTCTGTAGCTTTAAACAAAGGCGGTACATAGTCTTTTCCGTCAAGAAAACCTTTACAATGTTACTTTCATAGTTTTTAAGTGTTTTCATCACATTGATGACCTCAGGAGTATCAACATCTGGGTGGTTCAGTACTACCAATGGCTGAGTTTGGTAAGGACATGCTGTGTGATGTTGTTTCAGTGGTGATCTCAATCTTAGATGTCTTGCATGCAAGAAGGATGATACCATCCTGATATTAGGTTTGAATGCCTTCTGCCAAAAAGGATACTTGTTGAAATTTGCATTTAAAGAGTGTTCTTTTCTTCTTTTCTGATTAACACCTGTAATGGTATTCTTAGAAGACATACAGTGATGCCGATCTACACTGATACGTGCAGTTTTACCATTTGCACCAAATGTTGCAACAATACTATGTTTTGCATCTCTAGGAGAAACTTTACTTCTTAATCTTGATTTATCAAGCATTTCACTTTCCTGAAGTGAATTCACTGTTGCAGAACTACATGGAACAGGCCTTGGAAGAAAAATTTCAGGCTTCCAGTCTGCACTTGCTGAGAATGCCCTACCCTCTCTCGACTGGCAATGCGCAGTTTTATTTGGTCTAAGCACTTTAAGCACAGTACCTTTGGGAATAAATACAGGTGTAGCAACATGAACATTTCCTTCTTTAACTTTGTTTTTCCCTACATTCTGTAATGTTTCTACATCTGCCGTGTCAGTCTGTGCAATGGCAGCATCATTTGTTTTAAGAGAATAAGCATATATAAAAGGCTTTCCAAAGTTGCTCATAGTCCCATTCTTAAGTATATGATTTATAGACGATGGACAAAAATTATTACTGGGATCCTCATTTTCATTTAGGGCTAGCACCTCCACATTTTTATCAGAACACAACTGGGCATGTACATTTATTTCTGTATAATCACCAGACACAGAGGGTGTACATACAGGAGCATAAACTGTCTTAATGGCATCTGAACGTACCCCCTTTTTACCAGTAATTTCATCCATATTGCAACAAGGTTCTGGTGAGACTGATGCAGACAGCTCACAAGCTTTTGAGCTGCTTTTAACTCTAAGTATGGGAGCTGCAACTTTAAAACAAACTTGTTTATCAGAAACTTTTTTATCACAGTTCAGAAGAGGTTTTTCATTTCCCTCTGAAGAAACAGACACACTACCAAAATGCACTCTCTTAGGACCAAGAGAAGCATTTAACCCAGCATCCGCCTTCTGTGCATTGCAACCTAGATCTACAGAAGCAACGTTTTCCAAAGGAAAACACTGCTGTTCACCAAGCACCGGAAAAGCAGTTTCAGTCTTCTGTAATTCTTCTGAGGATGTTTGTTTGTTAACACTATTTGACACTTCTGATGTGACAAGAGTTTGGCAAGCATCGTTCATAAAAGCTACTGAATCTGGCTGTGTTACACTTTTCTGCTGAAGTGCATTCTCCAAATTTTGTGCCACACCTATGCCACGTTTAAAACTATTTGATACAAAGCTGCTTTTCAGATCTGACCCACTGGCAGGCGTCTTCCACAACTGCTGTTTAGTGCTATTTGTGCAGTTCAGATTTACATCATTCTGCATTTGACCCTGACCACGATAGGCTTCAACTGTATTACTGATGCCACATGATGTTTCAGTTACCTGGGGATTGGTAGGTGACGGCGCAGTAGCAGCTGTTAAGCGAATACTCTCTTCCACCGATTGACACGGAGGGTTGCTTGTTCTTCTTGCAAAGCTAGGAATGATAAAACTGTGACTCAACCTTTCTTTCAAGTTGCATATTCTTTCCTCAAGTGACTGGTAAACATCTGCTGGAATTCTTTTTCTCCCTCTTAAAAGCTCAACAGGGCGTTCTCCCAAGCAACAATTTGTATTTTGTTGAGTGGGTTGAAACAGATTTTCATCAAGTCTCTGACTTTTATTTTCCACATTGTTTAACTGCGCACCATGAGAAATACTTAACTTGCTATTCTGGTTTTCAGTACAATTCCTCTGTGGTTTTCTTATAGACTTATTTTGGTTCCATGAATTTTGAGACGATGAACTATTAGAAGAATTTAAGGAGAAAACAGACATAATTACAGGCCCCTCTGGTACTGTACAATTTTCATTATCTGGAGGTAAATCAAAATGTTTACTTACAGCGTGCTCAGGATATGCAGCTGGCTTGCCAGACTCTTGTGAAAGCAACTGCTTAGGTGATCTACATTTGCTTCCTAGTGCAGTAGCAGACAGAAGTCCTTTCAAGGAACCACTAGATGGTGTTTCTCCAGCTGGGATGAATGGACTTAACCTTTCTTTATTCAAGTTTAACTTTAATTGTTTTTGTCCCACACCAGGCAAATACTCACTCTGTTTCTGAAGGCCACCACAGATTGCAAGTGCTTCTGTTTTTTCTACGTTTTTAGGTAGAGGCAATAAAGGCTTTTCATTAGTCTTTGGATGGCATGGAATACAATGCATACTGAAATCAGAATTATTTTTTGTAAGGTTAATTAATTTAGGGGCAGAATTAATAGGATTCTGATGCACTAACATATTAGCTTGCTTCTCAGATCCTTCATCCGCTTTAAAAAAAGAATGCACAGGGCTTTCTGAAATGTTTGATAAAACTGACTGCTGAACATACTTCGCATTAGTAAAACAATCAATTTGTACAGCAGAACCATTCTTATGTTCAGGTTCTGATCTGCTTACTAGAGTCCCTATTTTTGATGTCATGCTTGCATTAGTGACAGTGTTTGAAAATGGACCATCTGGGGAAGTTGAACATTCCTTATTTGAACAGTTATCCTTCCCTGTTAAACATTCTTCAGTGTTCCAATTACCTGAAGTTCCTTTTCCACAATCTGCATCTTCCCGAGGAATAAACTTTAAAACTAGCTGTTGTGATCCATTTACTGTCTTCATTTCCACCAACTGTACCAAACAATTGTCAGGCACAACAAGATCTGAAGGTGCAACAACAGTCAGAGGCATTCCAGGCTGCACTTTGTCTAATGGATCAAGAACTTCAACCTGCACACTGTCTTTCACAGGCAAATTCCCATTATTCGAATCCCATAAGTTTACCCTTCCTTCATGTGCAGTTGTTTTCATGTACTCTTTATCACAAGGAAAACAAACTTCCTTCAGTTCTTCATAAGCAATCTTTTGCTTTTGGTTTACAGTAGATTTACTCTTCTGTTCCTCTAAATTATGCTGGTTTAATGTATTAACACTCATCTGCATTTTAGTTTGCATTGCTTCATGCACTCGTTTAATGTGTTTCATGACATAGTCATTTCTTACAGCACCATAGTCACAATAATGGCACTTAAAGGGAAAGGTTCCAGTATGGATTACTAAATGACGTTGAAATTCTCCTCGTGTGTATGACACATGGTTGCAGTAGGAACATGTAAACTTAATCTCATCGTGCTGAATTATGTGCCTTTTGAAATGAAGAGCATCCTTTGTTGTGAATCTGCATTTATCACAATCATACTTAGCTGCTCTGTAATAATCACCATTATTTACATGTCTGTAATAATCACCATTACTCACATGGCTAAAGTAATCTCCATTACTCATAAGGTTGTAATAACTTCCATTATTTATATGGCTGTAATACTCTCCATTACTCATATGGTTATAATTTATACTGTTGGCCTCAGTATATTTATTTACAAGGCAAGAAAGTGCAGGCATATTAACTTGCTGAGTCTCCACAGCAACAAATCCACACTTGCTACACACAAAAGCAGGAGTATCACTGGAGTGTTTTTCCCGATAATGGTTTTGAAGTTCTTCCACAGTATATTCCTGTAAATATTTACACTTCACACAAATCATTGTCCTTACATCATTACTGTCATTTCTTTGGCAGCTGCAGACTTGCACTGTATGAGGTCCAAAATTTGGTGCTTTCCATTCAGGGAAACTTGTAGGCATGCAAAACATTTTACACCTTTCAGCCATAACTGGATTTGGCAACATTCCATTCATTGTTTTTATCTGCATTTTGTGTTACGGACAAATATGGCAATGTATCATACCATTAAGTTACAGTTTCACTGTAGAAGTATAAAAATTAAGTTTCCAGAGAGTCCAGATTTTCTATCACCTCTGATTTGTTTTTTTTTTTCAGTTATGGAAGTTCTGATCCTGCAGCGTGACCACAAAGTGAAGATCCTGACAAAAGAAAAAACAATTTGATGATTATCCCAATATAAAAGATATAAATGCAACAAATCATACATTGTAATAAACACACAAGCTGTTTTTTACCACTTTCACTACAAATACATTAATACACAGACTAATGATTTACATTAGGAAGATTTGTGGCAAGCACTGTGGTGGCAGGACAGGTAGCTTTCATCCTTCTAAGTTGGGAACTGCTGATTGAGAGCCCAGTGTCCAAGTGTATTAGTTCTGGTTTAAGCACTTGGGCTTCAGGCCAGTTATTTTACATTAAAAAGGTTTGTGGTCTGCACTCTTGTGGGAGAAGAGGCTGGACTCTGCCCTTCTGAGCTGGGAATTTCTGGTTAAAGGTTTATAGTGCCTGAACATTTGAACTGTATCTTACTGAAATTGGTACACCTTGTTTGCTGTAGCATAGACTAGATCCAGGCCTGCTGAATCTAGCTTTGTTTATATGCTTGTTTGCTTGCTTGTTATTTCCCTGGAACGCTAATTCCACCTAATACGCGGCTTCTTAGCGCTTCTGTGGATCACTAGTGATATCTGCATTGCTTACTGTACTTATTTCCTTGTTTCACTTGAAAGAAAGTTACTGTTTGTCGTTTTTGCATTTAGTTACTTGTAACACATTGCACTCAAGTTACCTGGCACTTGCTCACTAAAGCAATTATATAAAAGTCAGCACTAAAAATTAAAAGCACTACACCCTCACTCCCCACTGGCCCTTGTTTTCAATTATTAAGGAATTCCCAATATTATTCTAGCATGTCCAAAGGTCAGTTGTCAATCTCCTCTCCAGTCCAGCTGGTGAATCTGGGAATCTTGAGGCAATGTTATAACTGCGTCATGTACACAGACAACCCTCTCCTCCTCCCACATAACACAAATACTTGCGAGAGATGCAGCTATTTAGCCAAACTGGAGGCTGAGCTCTCTCAACTCAGGACTTAAGACCAGACAGGAGGAGAAGGCAACTACACACACCACAAAACCAGCCTCACATAATGCTACCACACCACTGAATCAAACACAAACACACAAAGACATACTCTGAGGCTCTGAGTAAAAATTTACCTAAACAGCAGAGGCCTCCAAAGCAGACACCCAAACAACTGCTACCTCAAGACACCCCACAAGCAGCACATAAACCACAAAATCAGTGTGCAAAGCAGTCACAGCCGACTAAATACAACACCAAACATACTTGTCATAGGTGACTCCATAGTCAGACACACCGACATCCCACTCACCAGGCTGAACAAGGAGCGGGTCACAGTAAGCTGCCTATCGGGCGCTAGAATCCGCCACATAACACAAGCACTCGGGTCACTCCACGGCAAGTACAAATATGACACAGTCATTGTCCATGCTGGTGTGAACGACCTGAGACGTACCTCCCTGGACTACATGAAAAGAGACAGAGGAGCTCTCTGATTATGTAGCCCAGGCAGGTATGACCCTGACCAGTATCCTTCCTTCACCAAGAATGATGCCACAATATAGAGACAAGATGATCAGCTTTAACAATTGGCTTAATGTCTGGTGTCATTCAAAGGGGATCCAGTGTCTGTCTGCCTGGGATGACATGCTTGACAAGCCACGCTGCTTCGTAAGGGACGGCTTGCACCTGTCACCCCTGGGATTCCGGATATTGGCTAAGGCTCTTGCCACCCCCATAGAGCCTTTTTTAGGCATGGCTCAAATTCTAAACCTACCACCCTAGAAAACAAAAAATGGGAAGAAACTGAGGGTAATGCTTCTCAATGCCAGAAGTCTAAATCTCAAAATGCATGCATTTGAGGCCCTTCTCAGTATGGAGAACATCGATGTCTGTGCTGTAACTGAAACCTGGTTCAAGGCTCCTGAGAGCACCCCGGCACTATTAGGTTTTACCTCATGTCTGGTGGACCCCAGCCATTAACAAACTTTACAATAGGAGGAAAAAGCTATTACAGGATAGAACAAAATCCATAAAAGGGAAGTCGCCCCTGATCATTATTAGTAAAAAAATACGAGCACTCATAAAAATCAACTAAGGCCATTTTTGAGAGAAAAATTGCCATGGATTCAAAGGACAATCATAAGGCCTTTTTCAGCTATGTTAGGAACCTAGGTGGAAACTCCCAGATATGCTCAGAATTAGTCCAAAAATGATACAGAAAATCACTGAACCCACAGGGCAGACAGGTTCAGTGCAAACTTCACCCCCCTCTCCCCCCCTAAAGGAGAGATAACTATCCCAGCGGAGTGTATCCTCCCAGACATCTCAAATGCGCAGGTGAAAGCTGCTCTCTCTAAAGCTAAAAAACACAGCATCAATGGGACCAGATGGTGTCCCCGGCTGTGTGCTACACGAGCTAAATGAGGAATTAAACCCGCACATAAGGCAGCTGTTTAATCTCAGCCTTACCACAGGATACATGCCCAAGGAGTGGCGTGCGGCAACTGTGGTCCCACTCCACAAAGCCGGTGCCTCTACGGACCCTGGTAATTACCGCCCCATAAAGCTTAATAAGTCTAGTCTGCAAAGCTATGGAGAGGATCATAATGGAGCTCATAAAAAAAGATATAGGGGACTTGCAGACATTGGACCCAACCCAGTTTGGCTTAGTCAAGGGCAGATCATGCCTTCTGAACTTGGTTGACTTCTTCGAAACAGTCACCAAGGCCATTGATGAGGGAAAGGCAGTCCATACAGCCTACCTTGACCTTGCAAAGGCTTTCGACACAATACGCCAAAAAATGTATAGCCATACCCTTCGGGAAAAACAAGGTAACCCCAAGCTACCATATAGGTGGCAATCCACTAAGCACAGAAGAGGTCATCAGGGACCTGGGGGCCCAGGTTGACAGTGGCCTTTCTTTTGACACTCACATTGCTAAAGTGGTTAGAAAGACCTTCTACATTGCCCACTAGATCTGGATGGTGAGGTCATTGTTCCCCTGTACTCTTCACTTATCAGACCAATGATAGAGTACAATGCCCCATTCGGGATTATCTCACCCGACATCTGCAGCAATTGGAGAGACCCCAAAAGTTCCTCACCAAAAGGATAAAGGGACCAAATCCACCAAAACCACTAGAGCAAGCGACTTAAACCTTAGCACGGATATAAATAGGACGTGCTGGAGGGATAGATTTATCACTCAGAGACCCCCTATGCTGTGGAATAAAATCCCGGTCCATGTGAGGCAGAGCACCTCACTGGCTCTGTTCAAGAGAAATCTTGACCTGTGGATGGGAGATTGCAGGTTTACCCCGGGAATTATCTCTGTCACTGCTGGACAGAGGCACAACAAACTAATGGGTACAGTATTTTATAAGGGGTGGCATAAGCCACAAAACTTTGGGCTAGGCTTATAAATGCCTTGGGGCAGATAGCCCAAACTTATGAACCTAAATACGTACATATACCTAAAATTCAAATTGCTTTTCCTCCAGAATACTATTAAACTTTAGTGTTCATTTCCAACCTTTAATTCTTTACAGCCATACATAATATTCTTTTTCTCTCTCCCCAGAACGACATCAGAGGGAGAATGATACTCACTCAGCTGTGTAGATTAGCACATCTATCCCCATCATGTCGCACTAGTGCAGACAGCCAAAGGGTCATGTCTAGCCACTGCTGAAGAGATAAGTACTGGGGATTCTGTAGCTAAGGTAGGGACAGGAGGTTTAAGTGTGTGGACCGTGCGCACATGCGTTGTCTGGGAGATGGAGTAAGGGGGCATGGTAAGGGTGTGTGTGAGAGGGAGACAATGAAAATGGATGATTTGTGATTGGGTGGGCAGGGGGCTGTGTGTGTAAGTACATCGAGGTGCATGTGTGTGCATGCGAGTGTAAGTTGAATTGGCTATCAAGAGATCCTAACACTCTAGACTAACAAAACATGCATAGGAGATTGCCGGGCTAATGGCTTAAGTGCCCTTACAAGCTTAACCAATACAACCGGATCTTACACCATATATGGCCCCTAGAGCCAAGAGGAGGGCATGGGTTTGCAACTAAGCATCGAGTATCTTACAGAAGGCTCCTGTCCATAAGAGACATAGGCATTACCCTGGTGTAAATTTGCGATTCCCCATCCATTGATCCAAAATTGGGTATGAAGAGAGCCAGGGAAGTCCTCTGCTTAATGTGAACAGGAAGACTGTTCCAAAGAAGGGACAATCTCCGAGATACATGTCACTCTAGCATATTTCATTCGAGTCAGGTAAGTTTAGATCCCTAGTTCACGTGACCCTCGCACTGTGAACTGCATTGGTAACAGCTCCATCAAAACTGTATTTGCGAGTGCCTTGTAGTTCACGCACAAAACTGTATTTGCGAGTACCTTGTAGTTCACGCACAGGTCACCCCTTAGTTGGTAGGAGACAAAGTAAAGGGATAGGGCTTTTAGCCCTCTCTGCACAGGACATGTTTACACCCTGCATTCTCTGAGGAACCTATTGAGGTCGCTCCAGCTGCTGTAATTGCCTAGTCGAGTACATGTCAAATGGCTCAATGTACTTGATTATTGGTTTAATGAGGGCCAATACTAGCAGGACTAATTTCCTTGGATCTGGAGCCCATATCTTTACTTATAAAATTTGTGACACAAAGCAGTCAAAGTTGAGGCTACTATCTGTGTACCTATACGTCTCACCTCTGAGTTTACTCTTAGGGGTGTATTACTGATGTGATTTGTAGAGGTATTTGATTTCCCAAACACTATGATAAAAAGAAGTTATGTCTTACCATAATGTTCCATCAGAGCTGTAGATCTTTATTCATTCATTCTTTACAGTTAGGACCTCAGTTCTGTCCTTGGAACTGATAAGGCCGTTTCCCAGCTCGTGCAAGCCAAAAGCTCTCAGCTAAGAACCTACCCACAATGCCCCTCTCCTAGATACTCCAGATAGAGTTTGCCAGCCCTAGGTAAAGATGTAGTAGGAAAAGTAGGAGGCTCCGTCTGAGCAGATACCCTAACAAGGAGTACCTGAGGTCCGTCAGGAGTCCAGGCAGGGGGAAGGAGGGTGGAAAGTAAAGAATGAATAAAGATCTACAACTCAGATGGAACTTTACGGTAAGACATAACTTCTTTATCTGAAGTTGTACTATTCTTTACAGTTAGGAGTCCCCAGCTACTCGAGTCCTGGGTGGCCTAAGGAAGGATATTCCTAAGCACCATAGAATCAAAAGATGCTCGTCTCCTGGTGGCCAAGTCCAATTTGTAATGAGCTATGAAGGTATGAGGTCTTGCCCACGTGGCTGCTGCGCATATATCATCCAGGCTCTGGAATGAAAAGCTACAGAGGTAGCCATAGATCTGGTAGAATGAGCCTTTATTCTGGAAGGTAAGGGTAGCTTATTCTGTTGGTAAATAAAGGTAATGACGTTTCTAAACCAAGAGGATAACGTCACTTTGGAAACAGGTTTACCCAATCTGGGTCCTGCAAAGGCCACAAACTGGTTTTCCTGAAAGATCCAGACTTGACGTGGCCAGTAGGGAGCAATGAGGATCACTTTGCTTTTCAACCTCTGAGCTTTCTGGAGAAATTTTGGTATGAGGGTGAAAGGCATATAGAAGACCCGGGGGCCAATCGTGCATTAGAGTGTCCCTCGGTGGTTCCCCCAGAGAGGGAATCAAGGCAAAAGCTCCTGCATTTGTAATTCAGGGAGAAGCAAACAGGTCGCAGCAAGGCTTGTCCCAATGTTGGAAGATCCGAGCTACTATTACAGGATTGAGGGACCATTTGTGAGGCATCAGGATGTTCCTGCTCAGAGATTGTCCGCAATAAAGTTGGAACTCCCGGGAATGTGTGTTGCGTGCGAAGTGATTGGAAGCTATCGCCCAGTGGCAAATCCTCACGGCTTCCTGACACAGGGGTAAGGTCTGGTTCCGCCTTGCTGGTTGATATACCAGACGACTGACATGTCTGATTTAATTGCAATGGTCGCTGAAGGCAGGGATGCATGGAACGTTTGCAACCACAAGAGAACTGCCCTCAGTTCCAGGACATTTATATGCAAGTTGGCCCTGGGGGGGGGGTCCAGGTGCCTTGGACAGTCTTTCCCTGGAAATGACCACCCCTCACTCTAATAGAAAGGCATTCATGGTCACCGTGGCTTGGGTAAGACAGAACGGTTGACCACTAACTGACCTCTTGCTGGATCCGAATTCATACACTTGTCCTGTCCACGAGCCAACTAGCTACCCATCTGGTGACCTTGAGATTTATGCCCAGTTTTGTGAGTGGTTATAACAGACTGGGAAATTATGTCCAATGCCTTGACAGGGATGCAATGCTAGTTTTCGTATTGAGAATTGCTCCTAAAAACTCTAGGTGATTTTCCTGGCTGGACACGCTCCTGTTTTTGGATATCTAGCCAGGCTCTCAGGTGCAGGGATAATCATCCCCAGACTGCCTCCACAGGTGGGCAATCAGGTGCTGGTAGGGTTCATCAAAGAATGTTTCTCTGGAACCCTGGTTCTGCGGGCCACCTCTGCCATACGGGTGGCAATGTCCATTAGAGTGCCATCCTCTGCCTCTGAGAGAATCTCCCCGACCTGTGTCCTGGAAAGGACCCAGAGACTTTTTGAACCACATTTTATGACCAACTTGCTGGTTCCCGGAAAAGTTTCTTTGAGGGGTCAGAAAAACACACCCACAGCAGACAGGGTCTTTCCATCCTTCTCACACATAGCTAGAGTGCCCTTAACCTTGAGGCCAAATAAAGATGTTCCATCAAAGGGGCATTGATAGAGCTCTGCAAACTCATAAAGGCGCATCCAGGGGTGTCTCCTTATGGAAATGCCTAAACCCACTGCCCTTCATGTTCCCTCTGCTACGTTTCAGAGGGAACTTCATGGAGGAATTAGTTATGGACTAAAGGGTAGTCAGCTGGGAAGTAGGTTAGAGACCTCAGCACAAGTGTGGATGGGGAGTATACACGCTTCCCAAATCTATCACCCGCGACACCCTCCGGGGGAGTGGGTTGACAGTGGAACTTTAAACACTGGTTCCTTCTTGGTGACTGCCGCAACGATCATGGCATCAACAGGAACTCCCGTACTCCAGAACTGTGTTCAGGTGATGCCATTATGTCTGGTCCTAAGAGAAATTGGTTCTACAGTGTCTGGATCCTTCCAGACCCACTAAGATCAAATCAGTGATCTCATCAACAGGCAGAGTAATCCAGGAGGTAGAGGATCCAGTACCAAAAGCCTCCAGAGGAAGAGATTCCCGAGACATCAATTTACTGACAATTCAGCCACCTCCCAGAGGATTGCCAGGATGTCTCCAATGGGACATCTTCAGGAAATGACCGAGTACACTTCACAAAGGAGTCCCATCACAGAGGATACAGATTTTGATGAGGACGGAGTCAGTGTGCTTCCTCTTGCATGTCTTCTTTCTGGGGGACTCCTCAGTAGGACATTGTGGAGAGGTCTCAGAAAAGGAAATAATTCCCCGAGAGGTAGCCTGGGGCTTCTACACTGCCTGCCCCAGTGGAATGAGATGGTGAGGTTTAAGTGCTGGGTCATCATGGTGGAAGATTTTGGATCTGAGAGGGAAGGCCCAGTCAGAACTGCAAGAGCAGAAAAAACCCTCTTCGCAGCCTCAAAGGCAGAGCAGCCCAGAGAACAACAAGCAATCTGACCCAAGAAGATATGCTTCTGGGTAATAACCCTCTCCAAGGACAAAGTCTCCCAGGTGGAAGTCTGAGCCGAACTGTCCAATGCTGGAAGCTCCACGGTGTAGAGATGGCTCCATGCAACCTCAGACCTGACAGGCAGGCTATAGCCCCAGAGAGCTCTCCATATCCAATGGGACTGGAGCTGAAGCCTTTAGGGATAATTTCGGATCAGAAGACAAAGTTATCCTGGGATCTGAAACCGATGGATTCAGACAACTTGAATCCATAGATCGATGCTACAGCGGTAGTCAGAGGAGGAACCTGCAACCAGAGAGTTGAAGAAATTCAGATCTCCTGACTCAAGAGGGGAAGAAGCTGAGGAGACCCCAACAGGTCACTGCACTAAGAAGATATTCCTCACCAGTCTTTCCACATCATCATCTTCAGTCTTCTAGAAATATACAGGAAGAGATACTAATGACAGCATCTGGAGAGAGTACACAAGTACAAAAAGAGGGAAGAAAATTAGACGGGTATTATTAAATAGATTAAAACAGAAGTAAGGTAAGGTTTAAGATAATATAGATAGCAGTAAGGACATAAGAAGGAAAAAGAACAGTTATCTATATGAAACTCAAGAGTAGTCTTATACTACGTCTTTTCACTGGAGTAACAAACGAGATCTGAGGTAATTAGGGTTGGTGCACTGTGGGCAAGGGAGAAGCTCGAAAGTTCCTGGTTGCCACAAGCTTTAACAATGGGAAAGGTTGCCACAAGCTTTAACAATGGGAAAGTCGGGTCTGAGGGATCAGATCCGAACCTATCAGTTGAGGACAGAATTTAAATTGACATCAGATAATGTGTCCCTGGAGCCAGGCATTAGTAGCACTAAATCAAACAGCATGAGTGAGGACTGTAAAACAATGTCCCTGGGATTCTTTTACAAAATGTCCTCTAGGATTACAAGCAGATGCTGCACAAATACCATCCAAAGTTGCTTTCTGAAAGAATGCAGTAAATGTGAAGACAGTTTTCGTAGAATGCTCTTTTAAGAGTATGCCATACATCTTCCCCATAGTTAAATCCAAGTAAAATTGCCTGCCTTCACAAAACATTCAT
>NC_056729.1:1000749082-1000811582 GCF_019279795.1 Protopterus annectens
GACATTTCATTCAGCTCTTACTACCACTCATCCTCCATTCTAAAAGCAAGAAGGATCAACCCCACTTCCTTTCACAGACCAACCCCCCCAACAGACCGCTATTTTATTTTATTATAGTGAGCAACGTATTGTAATAGCAACAAGTATAACGGTCATAGCAGCATATTCAAATCAGCATAACTGGAAGCATCAATATATTCAGATCAGCATAACGCACGATAAAGTCTGATGCAAAACTAGTTCAGATGAAGTTAACTTCACTACTATCCTGAACACAATTTATTTATTTATTTATTTATTATCTATTTTTTAATTTTACATTTGTTAACCGGGCTAGTCTAGCTGGATATATGTCCATTTTCAGTAGAGGCCCGGGGAGAAAAGCTCCAAGCATGAACGGTGCGAAACTTAACAATGTATAGGCATAAGAAGGGGTTATCTAACAGTGTAGTGCCTCGCGGGCGGTACTGCGCAGCTTGGGGCGTGGCATACATGACTGACACAGAACATGCAACACAGAAGTAAAAAGACATTTTCTTTTGGGAAGTTATCAATGTAAATTAATGTAAATCAAAGGAAAAATAAAGAAAAAAAATGTTGAACAGTAAGGATAGTACATCGGGCACAAAAGTAACTGTTTGGAAAGTTATTTCAGTGATTTAGTACTACAGCAAATAGCCTAGTAACATTGAAATAACATATGTAACGGTTACTGGACATACGTACGGAAACCCAGCTCTTCCTTGTGCTCCTCCTGGTACTGTCTTATATGTTCCAGAAGGCACATAAACAAGTCCTCACTTTACTGTGGAATACAGTAAGGTGCATACACTGTCCCTCATAATGTGGAAGAGATACTAACCGCTTATTAGCGAGTTGAATTACAAATGTCATACGATGTTTAAACTATGCTGGTCTTACTTATAAAAATGTAATTTAATTAATTAATATGATTAATTTCGGTTTACCATGGATATCTGTTAAAAACTGAGTGGGTGACAGACCCTTCCAATGTGGAACTTCAGGGAATATGACCTTTATAAGACCCCGAATGATGTACGTTCTTCTTAATGAGATATATTTTAGTATGTACTGTCCATTTACAATGAGCAGTTCTCATTTTACCTGAGCTCTGCATTTAGTCTACAATAAACTGGGTGGTCTAGATGTTTCTGTTGGCTCTGCTGCCCATAACACTGAACCGCTCCAGGATGAGGAAACAATCCGGAAATAATCGAGGGCGCTTTTAAAATATCTAATTATCGCCGGACTTCGTATGCTGAAAAGTTGTGTTTTTGGTTTTGAATAAACTGTAAACAGAAATGGTGGTGTCCAAGGAACAGAATATGTTTCTTGACAGTCAGTGCAGTTATGGGCGGTCAGGGCAGGGTTTGCTACTGCGAATCCTGCGAGGCACTACACTGTTATATAACCTAAGAAGGATTAAAGAATAATTTAGTATTAGTCTTACAAAGAGAATTCACGATACATTATTGAACTACAACAGTTCAAACCATATATTAAATTAACTCCAGTGATTTTCCTCTGCAATTTGCATCCACTCCCCCCTAACCTTGGTTTCCATGCTTTGTCTCATTCTGCAACCTTGTAGGTGCCTAGCTGTCCCATTATCTAACATTCCCTCGATTCTTCTTTGAGAAAGAGAACAGAAAAAAAACTAGTCTGTAGCCTTTCCTTGGGAACTCTCTCTCATGCTGTTATTCTTCCCTTCTGCTTAACTGTCTTTTCTAAAATGTATGCATAAATGAAACTATTCAGACACTAAAAGGTAAAAATAGGCCTAGAAATGTAGTCTGTGTAATGCCCAATAACTACTTCAAAATGGAAATCCCTAATCTAACAGCTGCCCCTGGGGTCCCTGACGAAAGCCTACAGGAATCTACTTTTGTAACTACCTCACAAATGTATATCTGTATGACCAATGACCATAATCTAGTTTGAACATATATGAGTTTCACGCTACCCTTCCACTAGAAAATAATAAAATAAACAGTACCCATTTCAAACAAGTGAAGAGGTTATTGCAACCATGCCTAAAGCTAAATTTCTTCTATGTGCTTGATATTAACCAAGAGTTCTAGCAAATCAAATTAGACTAAAACTATGCACACTTATCAACCGTGATGCCAATTTCTAGGGTTACTTCTGGAATCTCATCAGCTCCAAAAGTGTTCCAAAACAGCAATACTTAAAATGGTTGAATGTCTATATGGTGCAGTTAAGTACAACATAAGCTCTTCTGAAAAAAAAAAAAAAAAAAAAACAAAGTACAACTCTTGTAACGATGAAAACAGTACTTTGGAAACGTTAAGAAGACTTTAAATAAGAAAAGCATTAATGCTGCAATGCACGAGAATTTTTTTGGGAGGAGACGAAGGGATCAAGATACTATTTTTTTAATTGAATAAAGAAATCAATAATAGGAGTTGAAAGTTTAAAACATGTACACTGAAAACATTATGGCGCATATAAAAAACACAGAACATTAATGCGACGATTTAAGAGATGTACTAAATCAGTTAAATCAATAATAGGAGTTGAAAGTTTAAAACATGTACACTGAAAACATTATGGCGCATATAAAAAACACAGAACATTAATGCGACGATTTAAGAGATGTACTAAATCAGTTTTTTTTAAACAGCTGCTGCTCATGTATGATTGTTGCTGAACCTGATGTCAAATCGATGCCTTGCCCACCACCTGCATGCCATTAAAAGAATTTCTTAAAAATTGCACCCCCTTCTATAGATTACACCATTTCACCCACATAACTTCACTCAACTGACCACAACTTTGATTATAATGTAAGTAAACAATTAAGTTTATACAGAAAATTTAAAAAGCCACGATATCTCAAAAGATTACATGAAGTGTCAATACCAAAATACAGAAATTAAAATGGATAACTGAATTAAAAATTTATGAAAAAAAATCACAAATGTGGAATGGCATGTAATGCATTTCCAGTTTGGCCTAATTCTTGTATTCAAAATGGAATCCCATTTGGAAAGTCTGGTTTCCTCAGAGCACACCGTTACATGGATAACTGCCAAATGTGCACCTAAATTTAATGTGCCTCTGGTAAATGTGTTCCAAGTACTCTACGGCAACAAACTGACATCTTTTTTTTCTACGATGTAGCCTGCTTTGTAACACTATTTGAGCAGTACCTCCCTTTAATACAGGAACAAAAAAAGTGGCAGTAAAAGCTACTTTTTCAAAACAATTGGGTTTTCATATAAAAACACACGTTTAAGTTATAGTACAATGGTAATACGCATTTTGCAGTGAAATGCGAATGGAAATAGTGCAGTTTCAAACACCTGTACTAATGCAAAACACAAATGACTTTAAACAAGTGATTCCTCCAAAAGGACTGAATGACTTCCTTTACTGTTACACAACAATTAGAATCTTCAAAGGAATACTAATCCACAACGTTTAAAACTCATTTATATGGGCAAAATGAAAAATCATAATCCATTAAACTGACACTTGTTCAATTAAATTGACATCAAAAGTCATAGGATTGAGTGCACCGTATTTCAATATCCCAATGGGCCTACAAACACAAATTTTCAAGATTTAAGAAATCAGTGCAAATGTACAAGCAGACGCCCCACAACACAGGTAAAAAAAAAGGTTACATTTAGGCTTGATCTTAGTAAAAAGTGTTGGATTTCCAATTAAACAGTAGTAAAGTTCAATTTGCACAACTCCCAACTAAATTATATCCTTACTTGTGCAACATCACTGAGCAAAAATATCTTTAAGCGATCTAAGTGGAGTAAAACAGTAGTTTCAAATTATAACAGTTGCTTACTTGCTTGAACTCCCTAATACATGCAAATACTAACAATGCAGTTGCACACATTACAACTTGAGGACTTGTAATTGTGAAATAGTAAACAGGGAAGACCAAAGATCCTCTACATAACCGTTCACACATCATACAAGACCGATATTACATTTCATCTCTGCAGAACACCAAACATTATCTACATAACTTTTAATTTAAAATGATAGAGCGTGTGTATGTGAAAGGCTGGGGTTATGTATGATGCGTTTTTTTATTGTTTACAAATCTCATACATCCATAACTTTTAAAACAAATTTAGGACCTCATTTCCTTTCAATTTTAAAAGGGAATTGCACACTTCCTTACGTACTGCAGCGGCTAAAATACAACTCTATTGAACTAAATTCAACTGCTATCCTGCAATTCCAAATGTTTCTTAATTCTTGATGCCTAAAGAAAGATCCTTACTATTTTTCACAACGTTAATCAAGCTGCTTCTTGCGCTTCATGGAGCAGCTCAAAAGACTGAGCATAGTTTTCGAAGAAAACTGCAAATGAAAATGCTGGGGAAGTTTAAAAGCAATGCTAAATATACTGTTTGCAAAATACACGTGGAGATGTTTTAAGGGACAATGGTAAGGCAAATAGAAGCACAAACTGCTTCCATATGTAGGACCAAGTCTTAAAGTGAAGTACGCTAAGCAGAATAATGAAGGTGTTCCAGGGAACGGATTTAAGATATACACAAAACTGATCGTTATAAGATGTAAAGTACAAGTTAGTCTTAGCATAGTTTTTTTTTTGTCATTTTCCCCTTCTGAGCTAACCACATTCTTAAATTAAGCAAAATTAATATTTGGCAATACTCAATAATGAGCAGCTAGTAGCTACCCTCACACTATGAAAATCTAAAACTTAAAATAATAAAACATCACAAACATATTCAAATCCACACCGTCATAATTAGGGTCAAACACGTTATCCCAATTAGCTTTACGGACTCAGAAATACAACCCACAGATTACCTGTGTTTCTATGTCAAAATTGACGACAAATCCGTGAAAGTAGTCATCCAAAAATAATCCTGCCCTGTGCCGAGTCAAACGTTTCACAATGAAGTAAGCACCAAAAATAATTCAACCAACGTATGCAACTAAAAACGGCGCCGAAAGAATGCGCTCCCAAGTTCTGCCGTAACGATGGTGTGACCGCATTTAATCCCATATATAACAAGAAAAGGTGCGGTAATGCCAGAACACAGACACTGCAACACACTGCACAAAAAATGTTAATTTCCCTCCATGAAATAATAAATCACGATCAACACTAGGTACAACATTTGAAGAGCAATCTTAAAATAAGTAATGCAATCAAGTGCACGCTAGCACGGGTGCACATTATCCAGTTTCTAAAGATCTTCAATGTGTTGTACCCTTCCGACTTCAGTTCATTCTTTAAACCCTAGAAAGAAATCATGTGTGGTAAAAAGCTTTTTGGTCTGTACTCTTAGAGGCAGGACATTCTACAATCACCACTCAAATATTTAACCAATCAGTAATATCGGGGTTAAAATTGGTTAAGTACGTACACTACTCGTGACAACAAAAGAAAAAAAAAAGTTTAATCAAGAAACTCACCAATTTCCAGGAGTAGAGTATACCTAAAACGCAACATATCACAGTGCAAGAAGAGAACAAAATACAATTTCTCCCACACAAAGGAGCCAGACACTAAACGCGATAACTACTGCCAGTCAGTCCAAAACAATTGAAGACAACCAAGTCATTAACGACTAACTCCCCAAGAAGTAAGGGCGCCGCGTTGTGGCTGATGTCACTCCAAGGCTCGCGATTGGTTAAAACCGTTAACACTAGTAGAACTCTACCAACTCCGGGGCAAATATACTAGAACCCTCAAAGGGTGCAAGAGGAGCAAGTGAGTCGTTTGCTCATCTTGGAAGACTAAGACACTCCTCCTTAATCTACATAAAATGTAGACGCATTTTTCAAAGACCTTCTAAACACGAGCCTCATTGGAAAATGTAAATGAATACGCTCTCAAGTAACCTACTACAGACATCCCATTTGCGCTCAGGGAGGGGCAGATTCATCTGCGATCAGAAGCGCCATTTTAAAAGCACTTCTGTGTTTCTGTCTCGATTTATAACGGAGTCTTTGTCTTTTTCGTAATATTTTTTTTTTAGTCAGTACCGGGTTTATATTCGCGTGCCTTTTGAAATTCGCGTTATACTTTCTGCTCCTTTTTTTCTTTAACGTTGGAGTGCCTAGCAAATTTAACTGAACAACGTTTATAATGTTAGTTTTTTAAATTGTAATATAAAATCAATTCGGCAGTCTTCGCTGTGGTCCTCCCTTGAAGAAATGATAACTGGGATTGAGTTGTAGCTAGTTTACTGATTGAGATTGTTCAGATTTATTAGCGTTTGTTGAGTGGTTTTGCACGACCGTCGCTTGTTGTTATTTTGCTTTTATAAGCAGAATGGTTGTTATAGATTGCCATTTTGTAAAGGATCTTTAGCAGTGTTTGCGGGTGCAGAGTCGGGGTTCTCAAGGATTCCTCTTTCTAGCAACTACAGTTCAGGAAAAGCACCAGCAGGTGGCACTACTTAACTCCAAAATTATCGTTGCAGTGACAGTTCTGACCCTCCCCAACAATCTAAGATGGCAGAGTCACATGTTTCCTTCTAGCAGCTCTTCCTGCAGTGAAACAGAGAGCTGACCTTTTAGATAATTCAAGCAGTTGAACAGACGGCGGTTGGTTTCCAGTTGACTGTCTTTAAAACTGAATAGGATTTTGGTTTGTTTTTTTCCTTTATGATGAGCTTGTTTCATACCTATACATCTCATCTGTCCCTGTTTTTCAGGAAAGTACCTGATTTTGACTCAAAATGTAGCTCTGTCCGTCCTCAAAGTGGTGATTTGGGGAGAAAAGATAGTAGAATTAGCGTCACGGACCTTTTTTCCTTTATATAATGCATGGTAATTCACATTCTCTTATTCAGAAATCATACCAAGTTAAGAACATTGATCTTATAAAAAGTGGCTCTGACTGTTTCCTGATTTGTCCCTGATTCTGGAAGTAAGGTGTTGAGAGCTCAGAAAAAAATAGCATTTGGATACTTCAATTTGTTTTCCCCACAAACAGTATGGTTCACTTTGCACTTCTGAAATTGTCAGTCATTTACAATATAATACAATGGAGGAGAGAGCAGAAAAAAAACACATCACTATTGGCCACTGATTGATGCAATTCACTATGCTGCATATATGCATTTCTGTTTTTGTGCAGTCAATTGTTGTGAGCCCTAACTGTCCAGATTTTTGCCTCATATTTTTGGTCTGTTTCTCATAAAATCTATGGTTTTCTGGGCTTCAATGGGATAATCGAGAACTGAAATCACTAAATAATGACATAATTGAGTTTCAGACTTCATATTCTTCTCAAAAATACATGCTAAGACAAATCCTGTTAATCTATCAACTTTCCAAGTTTATAAGCGCAATATTTAAAATCTGTCCCTATTTGTGGGCCTTTTCCCCCCTCATTATGTGTGGTTTTGTCCAGATTTCTTGTGCTAAGAGGTTGAGAGGTATGACGAAGAGACTCTGTGAAAAGTGAGGGGAATGTTTACATATCTGTTGATGTTGGTATAAAATATAAACAGGCTTTAAAGATGGTAAAATAAATTTTGATTAAAAAAAAGATATGGGTTGTTTAATTTCAATGTAGTTGTTTACAAAATTGGAATTAAAATGCTTTAATTTAGATTGCAATCAAAATAACTATTTTTTTAACTTTGACACATAAAAGCATTCATGTTATTTAATATTTTCAAGAATGTCATGTTCTATCAAATTTAACGTTTTACATTCTTAATCTATAATCAAAAGTGAGAACGAAACAAACTGTGGCTATTATGATTATGAAATTGTCTGAGACATGAAAAGAAATGAAACCACATACTTGCCTCTTCCACATTTTTGTGAAGGAAGCAATGGAGTTATGGTTTGCAGCAGCAAGATTGGTGCATTGGAGATAATTTGTCTTGCCTGTAGATAAGAAAATCCTGTTTTGATGAAATTAACAAGTGTGCACTTTCAGTAGTAAGACAATGATCAGAAGAAAGTCTTATTTTTGGCTTTTAACTGTATTTTCTCAGTGAATTTGCTTCATCCCAACTGCTTTTGCTCATCTGAATGAACATTACAGCTTTTTTGAGTTAACGTATGTTCAACGAACTGTAAAGGTTTTACTGGGCTGGAAAAGTGTTATGCGCATATGAAGACTTTATTGCTTTTTTAAACACATTTACACCTACTACCATACTTTCTACTGAGCTGTGAAATACCTTTGTGCTAGCAGATAGTACGGTGATTCCCTGGAACCATCAAAAGAAATGTTAAAATTAAAGTATTGGAAAATCATCAAGTAAAGAAACAAGTTATCTTACTTGGTCAAAATAAAAACATTTTTTAAATAGTTAAGCAGCTTGCTGGTGATACATATTGTTGCAAATTCAGGACAATTATTTAGTTACAGATATTTGCTTATAGTGTTCCTTTGAAGCACTCCATAGCATAGGGAGTGCGGTATAGTTTAAGTTGGCCACACAAGATTTGCAGTGCCATCAAGCTATGCACACCACAGTGCAGTGAGATAAGTAGGTTGTCCTAGAGCTTGAGCAAGTTGACCTTGCTGATGAATATCAAGTTAGACTAAGATTATGTTTCATGTCTCACTCTTTGATAATGATAGGGAAATGTTTTATACCCTTACTTGTACGAAAGCCCATCATTGTGTGGGTATTTCTGCTTTGAATCAGATTAAGGTTATTCTGTTGTCCCTGCAGTCTGACAATGCTACAATTATGGATATGTGAGGGCAGAGCCAAGGACGGTTTTACAAGGGGAGAGAGTTTAATATTTTTCCACATGCATACATGAGTGCTCACTATGTTATTTGTTTATTAATCTTTTACAGTTGTTTTTTTTTATGAGGTTACATAAAGGAGACTGACTTGTGCAATAGTACACCCTTACTCCAAAAACATGTTTACACTTCTCAGAAATTTGCTTATTTGGACAGTTACAGAGGAGATGTAAATAATGCTGTGAATTCTGAGAGAGGATTTTAAACAGAGAGAAGTTAACAGCCATTGGTTTGATGTGTGTAGCTCCTGATTCCCTCCCTCAGAATTGAGGTAGTTGAAGGTTTCCTTCTGGCCAGAGGCAGAGGTCTTCCATTCTGGGTTTGTCTACAGCAGCAGGTATTCTGGAAATGGCAGATTACTAGGTGGCAGAAGAAGATGTTCTAAGGTTCATTAATTTGCTGAGGGGTTATCTTTTTATTTAAAGAAAATTTCTAGTAAGTTAATCATTGTCACCTCTGTATCATTGGAATATGGAGTGCTGTATATTATTTCTATGTCCCCCACTTTGATAGTTTTTCAAGTTTTGATGCCTTCAGTTAGATTTCTGTGTAACAAATGAGGTGATAGTGATGAGAGGTAGAATTTCTGTATGTTGAAGAAACTTGTCAGTTTTATTCACCGACCTATGAATGCACACTGTTGTGTCGGGGTTACAGGATAGTGTCTGTGTCAAAGCCAGTGTTTTCAAATTCTAAGGCAATAAGTGGCTATGGTTATAAGGGCAAGATCCTTGCTGAAGTCTTTTTTAATTTCGACAAGTCTTTTGGGTTTCTAATACCATGACTGGAATGGACCTCATTCCTAAGTCAAAGTATGATTAAAGTTCATGAAATTATTATTGTTTCAATCTTTGATGTCGGTCAGTAGTGCTCTTTGCAGCACCCACAATGTGCCCAGTAATGATGCCTTCTGCAGTTCGTATGGAGTAACATGTATTGATAACATATCTAAATACGATTGTAAATTCCTTTTTATAAAACCCATTGCTCCTACTACATTTGGAACTTTCTGGGTATCTTTCTTCCACATTGCTCTTGTTTCTACCTGCAGATCCTGATATTTTATGACTTTGTCATAAAATGTACGCAAGACACTAGTCACTAGGTATGGCAATTTCAATGATCAGTGCTACTCTTGTCTTCTTTTCTTGAACCACTATATCCATTTTTCTAGCATCTATCTTTTATACTGTTGGTAATGGATGATCCCATGTGATGTAGACTTTTTCATTTTCTGTAATGCTTTGTGGTTCACGTTTCCAGTGTTTTTCAACCACTTCATTACCATAATATTTGCACAATCCCCAGTGCAACAGTCTCGCCACATTATTATGCCTTTTAGTATACAGTCCTTCTGCCATTAGTATGTCGCAGCCAGGAATTTTTTTCAATTCGGTTTTACAAAACCTACATTTGTCTGTTTCTCTCACATGTTCAATGGACTTTATAAACCAACGTGTCCGCAGCCCGCTATCTTGGGCCGTCAATATTAACATTTCATCTTTGTTTGAATTTGCCTCTCCTTAACCATTCCTGATCAACATGAGGTTCTTCCAGAAGTTTTCTATACTTGCAACTATATTTATGCTTTTTCCACATTTCTTGCCTTCTCATCTGATCCTTCACCTTATATTCTTTTTTTGTTTTTTGGCACATTCAGTTGCTGTCTTGTTTTTATTTACTTCTGGTTTGCCTTCCATTCCTGCTTGAAGCTGATAAGCTTCTTCTAGATTAAGCAGAGAAGCCATCTTAGATTTACAGTGGATATAAAAAGTGTACAACCCCCTGTTAAAATGCCAGGTTTTTGTGATATAAAAAAATGAGACCACAATAAATCATTTTAAAACTTTTCCCACCTTTAATGTGACCTATAACCTGTACAATTCAACTGAAAAACAAATCTGTTAGGAGAAAAAAATATAAATAAAAAATGCACAATAAGCTGGTTGCATAAGTGTGCACACCCTTAAACTAATACTTTGTTGAACCACCTTTTGATTTAATTACAGCATTCAGTCTTCTTGGGTACATACCTGCCATCAACTAAAGAGACTCTGAGTAACGCCAAATAAAGTTCAGATGCCCTAGTAGGATTTCCATGACATTTATTCAGTTGCCTGCTACAGCAAAAGCCATGGTTCGCAGAGAGCTTACAAAGCATCAAAGGGATCTCATTGTTGAAAGGTATCAAGTCAGGAGAAGGGTACAAAAAAATTTCCACAGCATTGGCTATACCATGGAACACAGTGAAGGCAGTCATCAAAAAGTGGAGAAAATATGGGACAACAGTGGCATTTCAAAGAACTGGATGTCCCCCCAAAATTGATGAAAAGACAAGACGAAAACTGGTCATAGAGGCTGCCAAGAGACCTACAGCAACACTGAAGGAGCTGCAGGAATTTCTGGGAAATACTGGTTGTGTAGTAACCGTGACAACAATCTTCCATATTCTCCACATGGCTGGGCTATGGGGTATGGTTGCAAGATGGAAGCCTTTTCTTGCACAGAAAAACATCCAGGCCTAGCTAAAATTTGCAAACAATACATAGTCTCCCAAAAGTATGTGGGAAAATGTGTTATGGTCTGATGAGACCAAACTGAACTTTTTGGCCACAATTCCAAAAGGTACATTTGGCGCAAAAACAACACTTTGCATCACCAAAAGAACGCATTCCCCATGGTGAAGCATGGTGGTAGTAGTATCATGCTTTGGGGTTGCTTTTCTTCAGCTGGAACTGGGGCTTTAGTCAAGGTGTAGGGAATTATGAACAGTTCCAAATACCAGTCACTTTTGGCACAAAACCTTCAGGCATCTGCTAGAAAGCTGAAGATGAAGAGGAATTTCACCTTTCAACACGACAATGACCCCAAGCATACATCCAAATCAACAAAAGAATGGCTTCACCAGAAAAAAATTAAAGACCTAAATCCAATAGAAAATCTGTGGGGTGACCTGAAGAGGGCTGTGCAAAAGAGATGCCCTTGCAATCTGACAGATTTGGAGTGCTTTTGCAAGGAAGAGTGAGCAAATATTGCCAAGTCAAGATGTGCCATGCTGATAGACTTCTACCCAAGAAGACTGAATGCTGTAATTAAATCAAAAGGTGCTTTAACAAAGTATTAGTTTAAGGGTATGCACACTTATGCAACCAGCTTATTACACTTTTTTTTAAATAAATCTGTTGGGGGTAAAAATATGTTTGTTTTTCAATTGAGTTGTACAGGTTATAGGTCACATTAAAGGTGGGAAAAGTTTTGAAATGATTTATTGTGGTCTTAATTTTTTTATATCACAAATCCCTGGCATCTTAACAAGGGTATGTACACTTTTCATATCCACTGTATTCTCCCCATGTTTCAAAACTTTCACTATGTTTTGGTCTTGTGAGCTCAGCAGATATGTGTGGAGTCCCACGATTGTAGATCTATACATATAATCAGTTTCAAGGAGGCCCAGCCGTCCTCCGGAACAGGGAATATATAATCTTGGAATGCACTGATTTTTTTTTTTTATAAATCATTTGGTGAGAATGAAGCATTCTGCTTGTTTTCCTATCTAATCTGTCCACCACTTTTTGGGGCCAGTCAGTCACGCCAAAACTGTAAGTTAGGACAGGAAGAGCAAGTTGGTTTACAGCTTGGATTTTGTCCCTAGATGTCAGTGGTGTTTTCAGGATTAATTTAAGTCTTCTGAAGTATTCCTTACAAAGATTTATTTGAATTTGTTCGTGTTTTATTGTTGATCCTTCATCAATTCTCAAATATTTATACACTCCTTGCTCAAGTTCTTTTATATCACATTCTTGTCCTAAATTGATGTATTCCTGGCATTGCAGTTTTCCTGCTTTAAATGTTGCTTTTGCACATTTATCAAGACCAAATACATTTTTATATAATCTGAAAAAGTTTTGACAACTTGCAATTGTGCTTTCAGTTCCTCATCTGATGAGTTATACAGTTTTAAATCATCGATAAAGAAAAGGTGAGAAGTTTTTACACTTTGTTGTTTTCTAGGAGCCAGATTATAGCTATGGTTTAAGCTGTTGAGTAAACAGTTTACTGGATTAAGAGCAAGGTAGAATAGTAACAGCAACAGAGAGTCACCCTGGAATATCCCCCCTTTGAATTTCCATCCCTGGAATAACACATTGGGCCAGATTCAGGAAGCCTCCGTGTAAGAGTTATAACTCTTACACGGAGGCTGCAGTGAAACTGTGTGATGTCAGCATGTCATGCATATGCATGAGGTGCATAAGGCATGCTGAATCACACTAGTAACTCTTACACGGTCCGTGTAAGAGAGTAGGGGGCGTGTCTGTAGGCTAAGCCCTGCAAGCGGACACGCCCCCGGAAGACTAGAATGGCTGAAAGTAAACAGCCACGAGAGGCCATGGAAATGTGCATAAACACACTACACAACACATGCCCCGATAGACCATCACTGTATAAAGTGAAGAGATGTAATAAAATTAAATTAAAACCTTTTTTTAAAACCCCGTAAATGTTTGCTACTGTGTGCTGGGTGTGCTACTAGCGCAATCACAGTTAGCAATCAGTGGAAAAGGATATAAGAACTAAATATGCAAAGTAAGCCAAGAAGTAATAGCTTAGCGGTAGAGTTGCCGGCCTAAGAGTAGGCAGGCAGGGTTCGAGCCCCACAACAACCTTTTTTTTTTTTGTAAATAAGCACTAAAAGCCCCCTGACAGTATTGTACACATGTAAATGTATTCCCTTTTGTAAAATGGAATGAAACGGAGCATATATTCTGAAGTAACACAATAACAAAAATAGTCAGAAATGTACTGATAGGTAAGCTGCTGTGAGACGGAGTGCCCGTAGCTGAGTAGTGTTTAAAAAGCTGCAAACTGCGTGCCTGTTGCTAGGCATCGGTTTAACAGAGTGAAACTGTTTGCAACTAGCTGTGCTTAGCTGAACATGTGTGTCACTAGCCAATTAAGGTTTATCCCAGCGCACACCGCTTATGCGCGCTCCCACAAGCTAACTGCCAGTGCGCATGTTAGCTCCGCAAACAGCGCAGACCTGGTTTTAAGTTCTTAAAAGTGCTTTTGGCATGTTTGATTGACAGGTCTCAACTCATTTCTGTCAGGAAAATCAAAAGCAGTTGCCAGATTCGAACCCAGGATACCATGCACTAGAGTCAAGGTACTAAACCACTAAGCCATGACAGCAATACCTAGAAATGCAGAAATAGCATATATATGGGATAAAATCCAGAATGGAGCATGATAAAGCATTTTCAGTGAAGTAGATACAATTCCAAAACGGCCAATCAGAGAAATGTGCGGGAAAATCGGCATATATAAGCCCCATAGGCCGGAATACACAGCAGAAACGATTGTAGATCAGAGCTGCAGTCAGAATGAGTGGAGTAGGTGAGGGACGTTGCTTTCGAGCACAGCGTTGGGGCGTTGAGGAGTCCAGATACATGGTCTGGCTCCTTGTCCACCATCACGAGGCCCAACTCATGCAGGGCCAGGTCTCATGGGGAGCATATAGGGCAGAGGCATGGGACCAGTTGGCTCGTGATCTGACCAGTGCTACTGGCATTCCACGCACTGGTGAGCAGGTCCGTCACCACCATGCGGACTTGAAACGACGCAAGCAAGACCAGTTGTCCGAATGGATCCAGGAGGCCCGGATATGCCCAACGCCCCACTACTGAGTAAGTTACATTTTACTTATGTATGTAAGGATTTCAACTAGCTGATACCATGGAGATGTGTAGTCCAATATTACTTCTTTGTATTACAGCTGCAGGTGTCCGCCTTCGAATCGCGAGATGCATGCCCGTAGGCTGGTGCGGATGCGCCACCGCAGGTTAGTAACCCCACCCAGTACTTGTAAATAAATATTATACTGTAGCATGTATCAGAACACTGCAGTGTATTGATTAAAAGTAATATAATGTGCAAGCAAGATTTGAAAGTCTGCAGGTATGGCTGCAACAAGTTCATCAGTATGCAAGTGTAACTGGAAATATAATTGATAGAATTAAACAGTGCTGTCATACAGATGTCCCACCATTAATTAAATATAGTGTAACCTGCAGTAGTCTCAAGAGTACAGCTTCAGAATCTGAGGTAGTCACATGTGAGATATATCCCCTGTTGAAATGCTGAATCATGACAGAAGTGAGGCTGTTGGAAAGTGTTTGAATCACCACTAGTCTAACATGTGAACAAAGCCTAGAAGTAGCAACCTGAACTGTGAATTTGCAGGAAGTGTGAGACTGACAGAAAGGGTCATGTATGAATAAATAAAGTAGTAATAACCCCGAATATATTAGCCCCAGTGTGTTTCTACAGAACTAAATGCATGTGGGAAGTACAACTTAATATACCAAACTGATTTCAGTGTGTCAGAATCTGGAATGTCTAGCCAAATGCTGTATATGGTGATCACAGTAAACAATTTGCAGATAGAATGAATGATTATCTGACAGACTAAACAGCCATAGTTGTCCCCTGTCCTGTCATCAAAGTGTAGCAGGATGATGTATCTGATCAGATTCAAAATAAGTAGGATAGTGATGTATTTGTAACAGGTGTAGCTTGACAGTCAAATAAAATTTATTTTGAAACATCAGCCTCAACTTAATTGTGTACCTATTATAAATGTAAATCAATGTGTAACATATGAATGTGTCATCACTTTCTATCTCCGCCCAACCCTATAATTCCATATAACAACACCCACTAAATAATGGTATGTGAACATTTCATTAATCATGGACATTTGTCCGTTTCAAAAATATATGCATGTCTGTTCGTGCATGTGCCCTGTTCATACCTGCAAATCTGATGGCCTGTTGCCATTAATCAACCCTGCATGTTGTTTGACTGTGTATTTCTGTTCAAATAATGCATGTGATATTGATATGCCCCTTGTTCAATGGTGTTAATATCTGGGTGTTTGTTTGATGGGAATACCAATGCATGCTGTTACAACTAATCTGAATGGAATACAATGCCACTAACCCAAACTAACATAACTACTCACAAACCTAGAACGCTTGGGAAGGCAGGTCCCAGCGGACCCACCTCTCCCACCTCAGCTGGTGACTGCACCTGGCACTAGTGCCCAGGCGGACCCTCCGGTGGCCCTGTGCCACCTTCGGGTGGAAACGCTGCAGGGATGGGGCCCGTCCCCCCTCTGCAAGTGTGGCCGGAGGGGTTCGTCCACTCACCCTCCATGGTGTCCGGGTCTGTGGTGCGAAGGGAGATCCAAGACACTGTTCTTGGGCCCCACGCCAGCTCGAGGCTCGTGTGGCACAGCTAACGGCCCCGCCGCTGCCCCGCCACACAGCCCCAGCACAGCCCCGTCCTGGGCTGTGAAGGAACAGTGGCAACTGCCTATGGGTGGGGAAATCAGTTCCACTGTTGCCATCTGTGGGCTCATGCATCTTGGAAATCCCAACCTCCGTCCCCTCGCCAATTGTGTAACCCCCACGTGTGTCATACACCGCCCTGTATGCCTTGTCTGTCTTGTCTGTTAACCTACCCAACCTACCTCCCCAGCTATACCGACTTCCTTCACCTGACATACCACTCTCACCTGAAAAAAAAAAGGGCACTCTGTACCCACAAAAAATTACGCCCATACATAGCTGTCCATGTCGCACACATGTCTGCTTGACATTGAAACAGTTAATTACAATTGGCTCTACAACAACTATTAATGTTGTCCTGACACCTCTCTCAGGGGTGAAAGGTTTCTAATGTCTCACCAAAATACATGGAAATGCACAGCTGTTGCTGCCAAAGACATGGGCATCTATGGGCCTTACCTACATCCCTCCTGCAAATCCCACGCTTGTTTCCCTACTGTCTTACCCTCTTTGTGACCCCTTTTCACCACTTTCCTGTCACCCCTTTTTCTTTTCTTTCAAAGAAATTAGCTGGTGTGCTTGTGTTAGCGGAGCTCACCGCCAGTGCAACGTGAGCTCCGCAAACGAAAGCGCAGACCTGGTTTAGTGCTTAAAAGTGCCTTTATGGCACTTTGATTGACAGGTCCTGTACTCAGTTTGAAAGTTTGCTAAGAAAAATAAATTCCCACTGTCAGTCTCGAACCCAGGACCTTGGTAACATTAGTCTGTATGACCTACCACTAAGCCATGCCTGCTTTACAAGAACACACTGCTAAAATAAATATAACATGTAATAGTAGGAATCAGTATAAAGGCAATATAGGAGATGTACTATCTAAAGCATGTCAGGTAGGGTTTTAATGGCCAAATTACTGGATTCCCATACTAGTTCAGTGTGAACAGAAACAGCCCTGCTACCTGTTAGCTTGTACATAATAATGTAAGGTAATGTACATATGTGAAGGTATGTATATCTACACATACATATATATAAATATATATTAATACATATGAAATATAGTCGTAGGTCTCAGTAGCCATACACACTCACTACAGGAAACAGTGAACATAATTGCAGCAACCTGAATCTGCAACACAGCCTGACCCCTGTGTGACCTACTTACCCTTCTAACTGCTTAAAGGTGGCCTCAGCACTTTGATTGACAAGTCCTGTACTCAGTTTGAAAGTTTGCAAAGTAAAAAATTCCCACTGTCAGTCTCAAACCCAGGACCTTGGTAACAGTAGTCTGTATGACCTACCACTAAGCCATGCCTGCTTTGCAAGAACACAGTGCTAAAATAAATATAACATGTAATAGTAGGAATCAGTATAAAGGCAATATAGGAGATGTACTATCCAAAGCATGTCAGGTAGAGTTTTAATGGCCAAATTACTGGATTCCCATACTAGTTCAGTGTGAACAGAAACAGCCCTGCTACCTGTTAGCTTGTACATAATAATGTAAGGTAATGTACATATGTGAAGGTATGTATATCTACACATACATATATATAAATATATATTAATACATATGAAATATAGTTGTAGGTCTCAGTAGCCATACACACTCACTACAGGAAATAGTGAAGATATATGCAGCAACCAGAATCTGCAACACAGCCTGGCTCCTGTGAGACCTACTAAGCCCTTTAACTGCTTAAAGGTGCCTCCAGCACTTTGATTGATAGGCCCTATACTCAACTCAAAAGCAGAATATGAGCATACTAGTAGGCCCTACCACAAGACCATTGTAACACTAGTCTGTATGACCTACCACTAAGCCATGACTCTCATACAGGAATATAGTGCTAAATAAGTGGAACACGTAATAGTATGAATGAAGATAAAGGCAATATAGTATGTCTACTACCCAAAGCATGTCATGCAGACTTTTATAGTCCCAATTACTGGGTTCCCATACTAGTGTAGTGTTAACAGAAACAGCCCTGCTAATTGTTAGCTTGTACCCAATAATGTCAACTAATGTACATATATGAAAGTATGTATATGTACACAGATATATATATATATATATATATATATATATTTATATAGCAATACATATGACATATAGTTGTAGGTGTCAGTATGCATACACACTCACTATAGGGAACAGGCAAGATAAATGCAGCAACCTGAATCTACAACACAGCATGAAGCATGGTAGATGTACTAACCTTCACACTCACAAAACACTGTCAACAGCATACCAGCATGGTCCACGCCTACAATCTGAAAGGGCAACGCCTATCTCACATACCCTTTTATAGCAGTGTCCTGAAATCACAGTGAGACATGCAATCAGTACACACCCAGCTGCATGCAATTAGCAAATGCTGCCTTACAATTGGTGCAGAGGCCATCACATGGACCTATGCAGATACCTACAAAAGCAATGAGTACCCACACTACACTCATGCAATACATTCATTGCACAAAACCGACAGAGAAAGAGAGAGAGAGAGAGAGAGAGAACAAAACAGAACAAAACAGAAATAAAGACAGCCAGCAGCAAAACCAGCAGCAGCAGCAGCAGCAAACTTCAAGCAGCACCAGTGACACACCAACAGCTGCCACAAACACAGGTAATGCAAAGTAGCAGGTTAATCCTGTGTATACTGTGACACCTCCAAATGTATCATAGTTCACTATCTATAGGTATGTCCATGAGATAGGTTGTGTGTACATAGTCATGAAATATAAACATATGTAATATTGTTGTACATGTGGGCCATAACTAACACTTCCATAGCTTAGAACACAAGGCCAGTTGTGCATATGATGCAGTAGTTCCCAGGGTCAGTAGAGGTTCCTCCTCATTGGTGTGGGACCACTGTGTATGTATGGCACTGTTCAGGTACATATCCTGTAGTATGGCCAGGGATTAATATCAGTCTGTCATGTGGTGCTATGTCCTCCAGGGGTGAATGTAGCACACATCCAGGGATACCATTTCGTAACAGTGATGATATGTGTTCTGCAATGATGAGGGTGGCTCTCACCTGGACATGTGAGAGGATAGGGAGGTTACAGTCATCTGGGATAACTAATAACACGTGTGTAGGACAATGGGGGGTACCTGCACCTAAACTGTCTGCAACAATGTTGGCAATATCTGTGCATTTGGTGAATGTGAAGCATCTTAACACTGCAGACAACAGATGCCTTCCCGTCATGTGAATCTGCCCTGTGCTGCAGTAGCCTCCTACTATTGTTATACAATATGCCTGTATCTGTAGTCCACTGGACAGGATTAATAAGTGGTGTGCAGTTGTTCTGGGTTAGATAACTGTGTGCACAGTACATGCAGTATGTGGGATGTCTGTGGTACGCATATGCAAAGGTGCTGGCGGTGTGTGTTGTGGCTTCCACTGGCCCAGTGGGCTGCATGGATAGCATCACTGTCATAACTACTGAATAACTGTGTAATAACATGCATACATAGCAAGGTAGTGTACTGTGCTTGTGGTGTTGTTCAGATATGTATATCCAGGCTGAGTAATGTGTGTCCACATCACAGGGTTGGATGGCAGCACACATCCAGTATGTATGGATGAACACCCAGAATGTGTCAGACGTGTCACCTGTGCAGAAGTATCTGGCCATTACCTGTGCATCCCCACAACACACACACATGCAACATATGGCAGATGTACTATAGCAGTACACACATGTTCATAGGTTCATACTAGGCTATCTGCCCGAGGGCATTTACAAGCCTAGCCCATCGCTTTGTGGCTTACGCCACCCCTTTAGTATGGGGAACCATACCCATTATTTTGCTGTGCCTCTGTCGAGCAGTGACACGGAGGTAATCCCTGGGGTATATCTGCGATCTCCCATCCATTGGTCAAGATTTCTCTTGAACAAGGCTAGCGAGGTGCTCTGCCTCACATATACCGTGATTTTGTTCCACAGCATAGGGAGTCTTTGGGTGATGAATCTATCCCTCCAGCATGTCCTATTAATAGCCGTGTCGAGGTTTAAGTCTCCCGCCCTTGTGGCTCTGATGGATCTAGGTTTTTAGGTGAAGCATATTCATCAAATCTGGGTTTGACATGGCCTTGTATGTTGGGCAAAGGTCACCTCTGAGCAAGCGCTGAAACGACTGAATAGAACATACATGGACATGCTGGAGGGGCAAATTCCTAACTGAGAGGCTCCCTTCACTCTGTAATGAGCTCGAACAGTTGAGAATGAACAGTTCATAGGTTCATACTAGGCTATTTGCCCTAGGGCATTGGTAAGCCTAGTAGAATGTGTTTGTCTTTGCCACCCAATCACATCTTATGCTGCTATGCCCTTGTCCGACTTTTAGTATACTTTGCCTCTGTCTAACAGCGACATAGAAGTGATACCTGGGGTACAACTATGATCTCCATCCACTCATCCAGATTCCTATGGAAGAGAGTCAATGAGGGACTCTGCCTAACCAGTAGTGTGAGCTCATTACAGAGTGAAGGGAGCCTCTCGGTTAGGAATATGCCCCCCAGCATGTCCATGTATGTCAGTGCTGAGGTCCAGCTCTCCTGAGCATGTGGCTGTATGGGACTCTGATTGCCTGAGGTGCATCACGCTCATTACTGCTAGGTAGGACATGGCTGTATATGGCATGCACAGATTGCCTCTGAACAGGCAGTATGCCACTGAGTCCAGCTGGATTCACTTTACCTGGGCAGCATATGACATCTGTGTGAGCCATTGCATCCCCTTGATGATGTACTGTTGTCCTGTACCAGTTGCTGTAGGTGTCTGGTTAGGTACATCCCAAAAGGTGCATTGTACGCAATTATAGGCCTGATGATGGATGAGTACAGAGGCACAATGACCTCCCCTGCCATACATGTGAATCAGTCATGATTAGCTGGGCTATATAACATGTCTGTCAATCCCCGCTGGCCTTGTGGTAGACAAATGACAGACCGGTACCATGTTTCTTCCCCAGGTCCCCAACCACGCCTTCTGTACTCAATGGCCTAACACCTATGTTGTACTGTGCCACCAATGTCGAGGCGTGGGAATCTGCATTGAATACTGATACTCCCTCCCTTGTTCAAGTGTTGTGGCCGACAAGAATGGTAACAGCTATAACGTGGTAGTACTGGTGTGCTCCTGTGAAACCTGAAACAGGTTCATGTTACTGCACAGATATCGATGTCCAGAATGCTAGGTAGGGTTTTGGGTGCGTGCATCCTTGGGTCTAGACGTCCAGTGTTGAGTAGCATCACTCTTACTTCCTCATCCTTTGTGATACAAATGGATGTGGGTTTGCCTTATGAGCCTTGCCTAATACAGGCACTATGGGTGTAGCAGGAGGCTCCGCCAAATGTCAATAGGACTGTGGTGACAGGTGCAAGCTGTCCCTAGCAAAGCATACCACCCCAAGATGGCAGGCATTGGCACACCTGTGAATGACACCAGTATGTCAGTCAATTGTTGGAAGGGATCATCGTGCCTTGATATTGTGGCATTGTTCTAGGTGAGGGTAGGATGCTACTCAAGGTCAGGGTCAAACTGTCTCGGCCACGTGCTCAGAGAGCTCTGTAATGTCTCATGTCATGTAGTCCAGGGAGGAATGTGTCAGGCCATTCACAGCAGCATGGACATTGACTGAGTCATACCTGTACCTGCCTTGGGGTTACCTGACTGTTTGTGTTATGTGGCAGTTCATAGTGCCTGACAGGCTGCACACCGTGACCCTCACCTCGTTAAGCCTGGTGAACGTGATGTGAGTGTGCCTGATGATAGAGGCACCTAGTACAGGTGTATGAGGTGTGTTGTTAACTGTTAATGGCTGTGAGTGTTCAGCACATTGGCTTTGTGTGATATGTGTTGCACATGTTCGGTTATGTGGTAGTGGTTGCCTGGATGTCTGCTTAGGAGGTCTCTGCTGCATAGGCAGAGCTGTGGTCTGAGCCTACAAGTATGATCATGTGTGATCATGTGTTAGGTCCGCTGTTGTGGTAGGTCTACATGAGACTGGAAGTGTAGTGAGTGATCCCCTTTGCCACGTGACTGGTTATGGCGGTATTGACTAGACAGAGCCTAGCCTCCAGTCTGGTATATGGTTGCATCACTCACATGAGTTTGAATTTGTTGTTAGGAGGAGGGGTTGTCTGTGTACATGCATCTGTTCTAACATTGTCTCTGGAGTACCACACTCACCAGCTGGACTGAGGAGGGAACTGACAACTGACCTCTGGACATGCTAGAATACTATTGTGAACTCTGTAATCACTAATGATTGAAAACAAGGTCCAGTGGGGAGTGAGGGTGTACTGACATTACCTACAACTGCTGACTGATATAAAAGCGCCAGTGAGCAAATGCCAGGTAACCTAAGTGCAATGTGTCACAATGAAGTAAATGCAACAATGACAAGCAGTCACTTGCTGTCATGTGTAACATGGAAGTACGTACAGTAAGCAATGCAGATAACAGTAGTGAGTCACAGATGTGTTGCAAAGATGTGTACTATGTGGATGTAGCATACCAGTGAAATAACAAGCTAACAGATAACAAGCATATAAACAAAGGTAGATGCAGGAGGCCTGATGTAGTGTTTGCTACAACAAACAAGGTGTAGCAATGTCAGTAAGATACAGCTCAGATATGCAGGCACTATAAACCTGAAACCAGATGTCCCCAGCTATGAATGGCAGAGTACAGCCTATTGTCACACATGGGTGCAGACCACAAACCTCGTTAATGTTAAATAACTGGCCTGAAGGCCAACTGCCCATACCAGAAGTAATACACTTGTACACTGGGCCCACAATCAGCAGTTCCCAACTTCAATGGATGAAAGATATGTGTCCTGCCACCACAGTGCTTGCCACCAACCTCCCTAATGTAAAACAACTGGTCTGAAGGCCAAGTACTTAGTACAAATGACATAGAATGATAGCTACACTGTAATCAGGTTTTAACCAATCAGTAATAAGTAGAAGTTAACACTACCTGTATAGAATGTGTACCATGTATTGTTGAGATACTATGCTGATAACCTGTTTGTGTACCTTTCCAGATAGACATGGCACCTAAACGGAATCCTGCCTACTCTGCTGCAGAGGATGACGTGATCCACCAGAGCCTGGTGCGTGACTATGCCATCCTGTTCTCACGCACCACCCAGAATCAGCAGGAGAGGTCTGCACTGTGGCAAAACCTTGTTAGCAGGATAAATGATGTTGGCATGCATGATAGGACATATGAGCAGGTGAGACATCACTGCAGTGATTTGATAAGAAATGTCCGCCAGCGTGCTGCAGATATCCGCAGGCAACAGGCTGCCACAGGTGGGGGTGGCCACACATCCCCCTCACCAGACAGGAGGGGCTACTGCTAAGTGTTGTGGATCCAGCCCCAGAACAACAGCAACCATCATGCATCCTGATGGAGGTTGGATCCACACAGCAGCAAGACAGCGAGCTGCAGGTAAGATGCCATATTCATTTATTGTTATTACTTTTACATTTGTTGACCCAGATAGTCTAGCTGGATATAAGTTCATTTTCAGTAGAGGCCTGTGGAGAAAAGCTCCACACATAACGTAATAAAGGCAGACAGACAAGTTGTCATTACAGACAGCCAACATAATAGAATTGTACACCAGCCTGTTAATTAAATCAACATACATGTAAGGAAGTCAAACAGTTTAGAGTCATACACAATGTACCGTTGGTTTCAAAGCAATCCTACCTAAAGCATAATGGTTATGCAATAAGGCAAAAGCCATATACATAATAGTTAGGGCTCAGAAGGGTAGAGAAGTAGAAGGAGTATGACAGATACAATGATATGGAAGAGGCAGGAGTCAAGAAGGGAAGTGAGGAAAAGAAGGAAGACAGTCAAGAGGAGGTGGGAGGGATGGGAGAAGTAGGTCAGAGCATAGAAGGACATCAAGGTGAAAGAAACAGGGTAGAAGCTAGTTTCTATGCACAATGAGGGGTTAAAGGTGAAGAGAGGGTAGGGAGAGGGACGTTAGCCTGACTCCAAGAAGAACAAAGCCAGTGGGTTTGGAAGTACAGTTTGAGTTGACGCTTGAAGAGAGGTAAGGGTGAGATTAGAGTTAACTCCTGGTATGTACATATGACTGTTCTGTACGCTGTTACTTCATGCACGCATAAGGTGTGCATGTGGTATGTATCTGTCATCATGATATATATACAGACATGATGTGCAGCTGATGTGTATAAGGGAACTAGTGTACTACTGTACTGTATCATGTGCAAAATGAATGGCACACATGTGCCCACTGACATTACTCTCTTCACACTTCCAGGTCCCTCCCATGTAGCAATGAGGCAGGCCATACATGCTGGTGAGTCTTTTAAAATTATCTGTAAAACAATTTATAAAACTAGGAAGAGTAGTGTAACTCTGTAGTAGACATGCTGGTGACTGTGTTCACAATAACTGTAATTGACAGGTAGTAAATTGAGTAGTGTAACACGGTACTGATGTGTGTGTTTACTGTGGGTGTGCATGTGTGCAAGTGTGCCTGTGCCCAAGTGTGCATGTGTGTTAGTGTCCATGAGTGCATGTGTCCATTTCTGAATGTGTGCATTAGTATTGAAGTGCATCTCTTTCAAATATGTATTGAGACTGTAATCTGTGTTCCATGTTTTCCTCCCGTAGGTTCTGGTGCTGCTCTGGTGACCTGCAGCAGGGAACCTGAATCTTGTGCCCCAGGTACTGATGATGATGAAATGTCTGTAATGGTGCAGGAAGGTGTGTCTGGGTCCGCCATTGGTCAGCCAATTGACAGTACACAGCTTTCAACCCCGCCAATGCGCACAGTCATCCTGCCGCTACATCCTTTGTCACCATTGTCCCTAGGTGATGGACAGTCAGCAGTGGGCATAGATCAGGGTAATGTGGTACCTGTGGTACATGCATCCTCACAAGGCAGCCATGTGCAGAGGCCTCCAATGGTACCACGCAGACAGTCGCCCATGGGTTCTCGTGGGGGCATCCGTGGCCACATTGCCTCTGGCCGACGTGCCCAAGGAGGTATGTCAACCTCCACTATGTTTAGAACTGTCATGCAGGCACAGGCACGTATGGAAAGGTACACCAGACAGGGTCTGAGGGAGCTGAGAGCATGTCGCATAGCCATGACAGACGGCATGCATGATGTTGCTAATGCTATCCGTAACTTCACAGATGTCGCTGACAGACGCTGTGGGGCATAGAACAGCTGCTCCACAACCAGATGTCCATGGGCCAGGGCGATGGTGTGCGCTTGACGCCGACGTGGCCGTATGCCAGCAAGAGCACCAGCTGGCAGTGGCCGCGACGACAACAGGCCCACTCGCCTCAAGTGCCAGCACCAGCCCCAGCAATGCTGGGTCTGTGCTGTCATCCAGACGCCCCAGGAGACCACGTGCACGTGGCTCTGGACAGTCCCAACAGGGAACTGTGTCCAGTCAACACACCCCTGCTTCCGGTGACAGTACCCAGTCTGGGTTAGTACCGATACGCCCGTAGCACCCCTGCCAGGCACAGGTACCGTGTCCGTGCCCACAGACACTGATCTGGATGACCTGACAGGTGCAGTCTGTGGCTGTCCACAAAACCCTGTACATGGCAGCCATTATGTGGGACTGTGTGCGTGCTTACACACATGCAGAAACCTGGAAACCTAACACCTAGGGCAAACACATACACACACACACTGCACCAACAACGGTCCACCCTGTACTGCTGCCCCTCACAAACACACATACACACACATGTCAATTGGTGTTACCAGTGGCCGGCTTGGGCATACCTAACCCACACCCTGTGCATATGATGACACTGTGCCACCTCCTGCATACTACAACATCGGTGCAGGTAAAGGTAAACACGTTGTTGATGCACAGGGTGACTACATAGATGTGTATAAGTAGTAACATGTTGGTAACTGTTGACTGTTGCAGTATAAATGTGTGTATATCCCAGCAGTCCTGCTGCAGTAACTGTATGAATGTCCTCAATTGTTATCTGCACCCATACTACTTAACAAAGTGTACCAGCTGCACACCATCACATGCTAACATTGACTATGGCAATGCGCATCTTGTGCTGTTATGTAGATTCAGCTACATGTATCTGTTCTGTCACACATGCATCTATACACACCCTGCTACCCACACAGATGCACACACTCACCTGCCATTCCCATTATTTATCACCCTACATGAGTAGCTGTTGATACATGACAGGTACACATTTCAGAAGTGCACTATGTTGTTTACTACTGGCATCCCCTTCTCTACCTGTACTCACAGGGTTCAGGCAACCTTATCAGTTGGAAGATGTAATGTGCATCAGGTACTGTAGTACCCTGATTGCCACAGCAAACATGTTTCCCATACGGAAATGCACACACAGACACATCCCACATCCACACACTTGCCACATTCAGGCTTCAGAACACTATCTAGGTATATTCGGTACATGTGCGTGTTACAGTAGCATGTAACACTATACTGAGTACTGGCAGTTACTTGTCTGTTGTCATGTTGTCTGTATAGAATAAAAGAATTGTTTGATTATCCTACTCCGCTTTGTGGACATTACTTGAAGAAGTGTTACCTTACATGTGTTATCAGTACCACCACCTTCTGTTTTGTAGTTTTGTTTGTATAGGGTGCTATCAACATCACTGCTTGTTAAGGGTAATGACCACCCTGCAGTGTATAGCCCCATGTGGCAAAAGCCACATCCCACCCCATCATTGTGCACACACACTAACCCCACCAACAGTAAAACACATACTTTCCATTTGCAAGATTCAAACCCATACCTAACTGTGCAATGACAGTAGAAACAGACACATTAGCAGAGTGTGCTATTTGCAGTAGTTGGAGAAATCCTTACTAATGCTGTACTTAGAGGGTGCTGACATCATCTGTGTGTAGGAGGAGGGATGTGCACCCTGTAGTGTGTTCTCCCAGTTGGCAAAAGGCAGTTAACCCTCCCAGCATAGTGCACACACATAAACCACACTCATACATACATTCCCTTTGCAGGATTCAAACCCCTACCTAGCTATGTTAAGACACTACAGACGGACGCATTAGCACAGCGAGCTATTCGCATTACTGGGGGATTTCTTTTCCCCTGATATACTTATAGGGTGCTGACATCATCAGAGTCTAGAAAGTTGTGGTGTGTTTTCCCAGTTGCCAAAAGGGATGTTTCTTTCATACACACTTGCCCCCCCTTCACACACACTTGCCACCTGCTGGATTCAAACCCCTACCTAACTATGTTATGACACTACAGACGGACGCATTAGCACAGCGCTATTCGCATTACTGGGGAATTTCCTTTCCCCTGATATACTTATAGGGTGCTGACATCATCAGAGTTTAGAAAGTGGAATGATCATCCTGTGGTGTGTTTTCCCAGTTGCCAAAAGGGATGTTTCTTTCATACACACTTACACACACACTTACCCCCCTTCACACACACTTGCCACCTGTTGGATTCAAACCCCTACCTAACTATGTTATGACACTAGAGACGGACGCATTAGCACAGCGCTATTCGCATTACTGGGGAATTTCCTTTCCCCTGATATACTTATAGGGTGCTGACATCATCAGAGTTTAGAAAGTGGAATGATCATCCTGTGGTGTGTTTTCCCAGTTGCCAAAAGGGATGTTTCTTTCATACACACACTTACCCCCTTCACACACACTTGCCACCTGCTGGATTCAAACCCCTACCTAACTATGTTATGACACTAGAAACGGACGATTAGCACAGCGCTATTCGCATTACTGGGGAATTTCCTTTGCCCTGATATACTTATAGGGTGCTGACATCATCAGAGTTTAGAAAGTGGAATGATCATCCTGTGGTGTGTTTTCCCAGTTGCCAAAAGGGATGTTTCTTTCATACACACACACTTACCCCCTTCACACACACTTGCCACCTGCTGGATTCAAACCCCTACCTAACTATGTTATGACACTAGAGACGGACGCATTAGCACAGCGCTATTCGGATTACTGAGAGAATCCTTTTCTCCAATATACTTATAGGGTGCTGACATCATCAGAGTCTAGAAAGTGGAATGATCATCCTGTGGTGTGTTTTCCCAGTTGCCAAAAGGGATGTTTCTTTCATACACACACACTTACCCCCCTTCACACACACTTGCCACCTGCTGGATTCAAACCCCTACCTAACTATGTTATGACACTAGAGACGGACGCGCTATTTGGATTACTGAGAGAATCCTTTTCTCCAATATACTTATAGGGTGCTTACATGATCAGTGTCTAGAAAGGGGGATGAGCATCCTCTGGTGTGTTTTCACATTTGCTAGGGGTAACATTTGGACCAAGTGTGTGAGCATGCCCAGTTCAGCCTTCCCGTGGCATGTTGTGTGAAAGATGTCTCATTTATCTAAGTGTGTGAGCATGCCCAGTGTGGGCTTTACATATGTTGAACTCTGCAGCCCATCACATTTGTGGATGAGTGTGACCTTCAACAAATACCTGAAGTTTATGGTTGTGTGTTCTGTGCCATGTTGTGTAGTTACTGTCCTAATGCTTTTGTGTGAACAAAACAGGGAGTATACTGTGCCTGCAGGTTTTGCATGGGATACTTTGCACACAATTGTCAACATCCGCTCATACTGACCTAACACTGTAGCACTGTCTAGTGTAGTGTTTCAGTACTTTCACTGTGGTGGTCAGTATCCTGGCCTTTAGTCCTATCACTGCTTTACATTTCCATAGTGTGCACAACAGCCTGGTTAGGGTCCAGTTGTGCACATCTGCACAAAGGCAGTGCCTCTACAGACCCTGTTAATTGCTGCCCCATAAGCTTAACAAGTGTAGTCTGCAAATCTATGGAGAGGATCATAATTGAGCTCATAAACAAAGATATAGGGACATGCAGACATTGTACCCATCCCATTTTGGCTTGGTCAGGGGCAGATCATGCCTTTTGTACTGGGTTGACATCTTCAAATTGGTCACTTAGGCCATTGTTGGGGAAAGGCAGTCCATACAGCCTACCTTGGCCTTGCAACACTTTCAACACAATACCCCACTCAGGTATTGTGGAAAACCCTAACAACTGAAATGTAAACCCATATGTCACAAGATGGGTTGCAAACTGGCTTAAGGACGGGACCCACAGGGTTAGAGTTGCTGGCACTATGTTAGACTCCAGGCTGGTCACAGGTGGTGTCACACAGGGCTCAGTCCTTGGCCCCATTGTTTGTCATGTACTTCCCAGAAGTACAGGCCAACATGGGAGGACTTTGGATGACAATGTTAGCAGATGACTGCACACTGGGCACCATAGTGGACAGTGCATCACACACAGATATCCTTCAGAAGGGACTCACAGTAACTGATAGCTGGTGCCAGGGCCATGGCCTGAAGTCAGAGTGCACAACATGTGTAGACATACCCTTCAGGAAAAGCAAGGTGACCCCAAGCTACCATATAGGTGGCAATCCTCTAAGCACAGAGGAGGTTATCATGGACCTGGGGACCCAGGTTAACAGTCGCCATTCTTCTGAGACTCACATTGCTAAAGTGGCTAGGAAGACCTTCTACATTGCCCACCTGATCAGGCTGGGATTCACATCCAGATCTAGTGGGTCATTGTTCCCCTGTACTCTTCACTTATCAGACCGGTGATCGAGTCGAATGCCCTATTCTGGCTGTATCTCACACAACATCTGCAGCAATTGGAGACACCCTGACTGTCCCCCACCTAAAGGATCAAGGAACCCCAACAGCTGTCATATGCTGCCAGATTGACGACACTCACACTCTATTCACTCACATACCGCCTGCTTAGAGGTGACATGTGCCTGACATGCGAGGCCATGTCCAAACAGAGATTAATGGGCATGCTCCACCTCAGACTCAGAAGATCCACCTGAACCACTAGTGCAGGTGACTTACACCTTAGCAGGGATGTATGTTGGACATGTTGGAGGGATGGAGTTATCACCGGAGACTCCCTATGCTGTGGAATACAATCCTGGTCCATTTGAGGCAGAGCACCTTGCTGGCTGTGTTCAAGAGGTATCTTGACCTAATGCTAGTCGGAGAATGTGTTTGTCCATCAACACATTGTAAGTTTAGTTCGACATGTCATATGTCTTGTTTAGTATACTGTGCCTCTGTCTACCTGTGACATAACATTGATACCCAGGGTAAACCTCCCATCTCCCATCCACTCATTAGGATTCCTGTTGAGGGACTCAACCAGTGTCTCTATGGACAACCTGTACTGGTAGTTTACTCATGTGTGGGGTGGCTTCTGTGTTTTGGATAATGCAGTACAGCCTGTCCTATATATGTCAGTGCTGGGGTTCAGGTCCCTCATGTGCATAGCTCCCTGCCATTCAGATTGTACAAGGTGCAGCATGTGCATTGATTCCAGCTTGGACATGGCTTTCTACATCAGGCACAGCTTGCATCTGGGTGGACAGCATGGCAGTGTGTGGAGCTGCACTCTGTTTAATCAGACTACACATTACATGTGTTCCAGCTCTGTCATACTCCTGGTGAGGTACTGTTGTGGACTTTACAGGTGCTGGATGTGTGTGCATGAGGTACACCCCACAGGGGCTGTTGTGGTCATTTCTAATGCTGATGAAAGATAACTGCAGAACCAGAATGACCTCCCCTTAGCTAGATGTCAGACAGCATGGACCATACAATCATTAACTGAAAACAGGACCCTCTCCACAAAGGGAAAGTGTCCTGTCTGGTGGACCCCAGCCATAAACAAACTGTATGACAGATGAGGGTTACTAATGCAAGACAGAGCTACATCTCCAAAAGGGAAGACAGCTGTGATCAGCACTAGTAGAAAGCTACATTATCTCATAAAGACATGCAAGGTCAACTTGGGGACATAAATCACCAAAGACAATGAAGGTAACCACACTGCTTTCTTCAGTTATGTCAGACACCTGGTTGTGAACCCTCGGATATGCTCAGAGTTGGTACACAACAACATATATTCCAGTGACCTGACAGATATTGGCAACATTCCGGCGGACAGCTTCAGTGCGATTTACCCTCTCCCTCACCCCCAAAACAAGATAGTTATCACTGCTGTATGTAACCTCACTGTCATCTTGGATGTCCATGTGAGAGCCACACTCAGCAAAGACAAGTACACAGCATCCATGGGACCTGTTGGTATCTCCAGTTGCATGCTATGTGAACTCCAGAAGGGCTGGACCCATATATACAACTGCTATTTAACCTTAGTCTTGCTACAGGATATGTACCTGAACACTGGCATACGGCAACAGTGGTCCCACTCCACAAGGGGATGCCTCCACAGACCATGGCAACTACCACCACACAGGCTTAACCAGCCTTGTCTGCAAAGATATGGGAGGAGTCATGGAGCTCTTACACAGACACATTACTGACCCACGGACCCTTGTTCCCACCTAGTTCAGCTTTGTACAGGGCAGATCCTGCCTTTTGCACCTTTGCACCCGAAAAGTACCTACCATGAAGATCAGGGTTCTTCAACACATGTCATATGCTTCCAGAATAGAGGAAGTCCAGCTTTGTTCAGTGTCATACCGCATACTTACAGGTGACCTATGCCTGACATACAAGACCATGTCCAATCAGGATTTGGTGGACATACTCCACTGCAAGCAATCCAAATCCACCAGAGCCATGAGAGCTGAGTATTTGAACCTCAGCACATACATGTATAGGACATGCTGGAGGGACAGAGTCATAACTCAGAGGCATCTCACACTCTAGCAGAGTATCCCAGTTCATGTTTGACAGAGTCCCTCACTGACTCTCTTCAGGAGACATCTGGACAACTGCATATGAGACAGAGGCACAGACTAGACAGAGACACAGTCATGTTATTCAATTACGTAAGGGGTACATAATGTGTCACTACTAAGTCAGAGGCACAATATTCAGAATCTATTCTGTACACTTATTACCACTATAAGGGGTGGCAATAGCCACATCACTATGGCTAGGCTTATACATGCACTAGGGCAGATAGCCTAGTAGTACACTATGACACTATGAAACACCGTGTATGTGTAGCTATTGTCAATCAAACAGTATGATGTGGCTTGGGGGCTTGATATCTCCCTGTATTCCAACATTGTTTTGTCTATTCCTTCTAGCATGTCTAGGGATCAGTTGCTAGTGTCCTCTCCTGCTCAGCTGGTGAACCTGGGAATATTGAGGCACTGTTACAGTTGCCTCATGTACACTGACAACCCTCTCCTTCTGCCATAAAACACACATACATGTGAGAGATGCAACTATATAGCCAAAGTGGAGGCTGAGCTCTCTCAACATAGGACTAGCAAGACCAGAGAGAGGGTGAAGGTAACCACACACACATCTTTAATCCAGTCTCACATGGCACTGTCACAACTTAAGATCATACACATAGACACACAGAGACACTCGGAGGCTCTGATCAGAAGTCTACCAGAATGGCGGTGGCCACCACAGCAGACACTCACACAACTGCCTCCACAGGGCACAGCACATGCAACACATTGACCACAGAGTTGGTGTGCCAAACAGTCACAGCCCTTAAGGCCAAACACAATGCCGGACACACTTGTCATAGGTGACTCCATAGTCAGACACACTGATGTCCCACTCACCAGATCAGGTACAGAGGAGGTCACAGTAAGCTGCCTATCGGGCACTGGAATCCACCACATAATGCAAGCACTCAGGTCACTAAACTGCAAGTACAGGTCTGACCCAGTCATAATCCATGCTGGTGTGAACGACCTGAGATGTACCGACTACATGGAAAGAGACATAGAGGATCCCTCTGATTATGTAGGCCAGGCAGGTATGACCCTGACCTTCGCAGTATCCTACCTTCACCAAGTATGATGCCACATAAACAGAGACAAGATGATCAGCTGTAGTATTTTGCTTAGACTATGGTGTCATTCTAAGGGGTCCAATGTCTGTCTGCCTGGGATGACATGCTGGACAGGCCACGGTGATTTGCAAGGGACGGCTTGCACCTGTCACCCCTGGGCTTCCGGATTTCAGATGATGCTCTTGCCACCCCATTGTGCCTTTTTATGCAAGACTCAGATTCTACACCTACCACCCTAGAACACAGTAAAGGAAAGACACTAAGGGTAATGCTGCTCAATGCCCAAGGTCTCAACCTCAAGCTGCACACACTCTATGCCCTTCTCAGTATGTAGCACATTGATGTCTGTGCTGTGCCTGAAACCTGGTTCACAGCTTCTGACAGCACCCCGGCACTATCGGGTGTTACCTCATATCATGCATTCTGGCACCAGCATCCCGACAACACCAAGAAGGATGGTGGGTGTCCATATTCATCAAGGACACCCTCACCTCATGGTTGGTGGCAACACACGATGCATCAGAGACCATCCAGGTGCCAGTGACCGTAGGCAAGACTGCTCTGCAGTTTGTAGCATGTTACATGCCACCCGCTCAAACTCAGGTACCTCACACAGCTATCCTGCAAACACTGAAGGGGATAAATGTATCTCAAAACACCATCCTACTGGGTGATTCCAACTATCCACATATAGACTGGGATCACTAATCATGCCACAACACTCTAACACAAAGGTTCCAAGAGTTCATACACTGAAATGCCATGGAACAACTGGTCCCAATCCCCTCAAGTGGAGGCAACATACTAGAACACATCATCACGAACATGGGGTCACACTGTTCAACACCAGACATATACCCATCATTGGTGAGATCAGATCATGGACTATTCTCAGTGGGAGTCCACATCCCACCCACACCCCAGATGGGAAATGAAACGGTGAAGACCTTCTCAAATGCCGACTTCACATTTCTGAGGACTGGTGTGGTCTCTTTCAAGGCCCCCAGGCCAGCAGACACCATTACCCAAGCCACTGTATCACTTAGAAATGCCTTCTACCAGCACCTCCAGGACTGCATGGTTCAGGCAATCCCAAATAATAATGACTCTTTGTACCACAGGCAAGCATCCAGTCTGGTGGACCCTAGCCATAAACAAGCTGTACAACACAAGGAAGGAGCTACTACAAGATAGAGCGTAATCCGTAGGGGGGAAGGCACCCTGCTCATTGTGAGTAAAACACTGGGTTCCCCCATACAATCATCCGAGGCATGTTTTGAGAGTAAACCCACTCAGGACTCCAGGGACAATCATGAGGCCTTTTTACCTATAAGTTTGAAACCTGGGAGGAAACTCCCAGATATGCTCAGACTTAGTTCAGAATAATGTTGATATCACTGCACCTACAGACATTGGCAACATACTGACTGACAGGTTCAGTGCAGATTTCTCCCCTCCCCAACTGGGGGGGTATGTACACCAGAGGATTGTAGCCCCTGAAACATCTCCACTGCTGGGGTGGGAACTGCTCAATCCAAGGCAGAAAACACTTTATCCATGGGACCAGATGGTGTCCCCAGTTGTGTGCTCCATGAACTCAATGAGTAATTACACCCGCAGTTAGGGCAGCTGTTTAATCTTAGCCTCACCTCAGGATATGTTCCCAAGGAGTGGCATACAGCAATGGTGGACCCACTTCACAAAGGAGGTGCCTCCACCAACCCCAGAAACTACCATCCCATCAGCTTGACAAGCCTGTTCTGCTAAGCTATGGAGAGGATCATAATGGGAATTCTAAATGAAGACATAGGGGACTTGCAGACATTGGATCCAATCCAGTTTGGCTTTGTCAAGGGCAGATCATGCCTTTTAAACTTGGTTGACTTTTTCAAAACACTCACCCAGGCCATTGACGTGGGCAAGGCAGTCCACACAGCCTACCTTGACCTGGCAAAGGCTTTCACACAATACCCCACTCAGGTATCATTGAAAACATCACCAGCTTAATTGTGAACCCATACATCACAGCATGGGTTGCAAATTGGCTAAGTGACGGAACACACAGGGTCAAAGTTGCTGGTGCCAGTTCACACTCCAGAGCTGTCACAAGTGGTGTCCCACAGGGCTCAGTCCTGGGCCCACATTTGTTCAGTATCTACTTTTCAGAAGTACGAGCAAACACAGGAGGATTATGGCTGACAAAGTTTGAAGATGACTGCAAACTGGGAAGCATAGCTGGAAACCCATCTGACACAGACATCCTTCAGAAGGGTCTCATAGACACAGATAACTGGTGCCACGGCCATGGCCTTACATTAAACACTAAACAATGCATAGCCATACCCTTCAGGAAGAACAAGGTTACCACTACTTCCCATCTAGGTGGCAATCCTCTAAGCACAACGTAGGTTATCAGGGACCTGGGCACCCAGGTTGACAGTGACCTTTTGCTTGACACTCACATTGCCAGGGTAGTTTGGAAGGCCTTCTACATTGGCCACCTCATCATGCAGTGATTCACATCTAGATCAAGGGAGGTCATCGCTCCCCTGTACTCATCACACCAATGATTGCATACACTGCCCCATTCAGATTGGATGGGCCCACAAATTCCTCGACAGGAGGTGAAAGGGTCTCAAACATATTTCTTATGCTGCCCGACTGAAGGAATTCCAGCTGTATTCAGTCACTTACTGACTGCTCAGAGGTGATCTGTGCCTGACATACAAGGCTATGTCCAACCCAGACTTTATGAACATGCTTCACCTCAAGACCTCTACATCCATCAGAACTACAAGGGCAGGAGACCTAAACCTCAACACAGATATTAATAGGATGTGCTGGAGGGACAGATTCATCACCCAGAGAGTCCATATGCTGTGGAACAACATCCTGGTACATGTGGGGCTGAGCACCTCACTGGCTTTGTTCAAGTGAGATCTTGACCAATGGATGGGAGATTGCAGGTATACCCCAGGGATAACCTCAGTATCACTGCTTGACAGAGGCACAGCAAAATAATGGGCATATCCATCAACTTGCAGGTGGCAGACGCCACAAAACTCTGGCCTAGGCTTATTAATGCCCTAGGGCAGATAGCCTAGTATGAACCTATGGACATAGGCCTGGGGCAGTTCCTGCTATTAGGACAGTGGTCTGCAGCAGGCTATATAGTAGTAGTCGGTTTTAGCCATTGTTTTTGACCATGGCTATTCCATGTTGCTTCTTGTTGTGGTACAAACATGGGTGTGTGGTTATCCATGCTATTTATTGCTAGACACCCTCATTTTGTATCTTGTTCCATGTTTTTGCACATGTACATCACTGTATGACGTGCAGCTGTTTCCACAGGGTCATATGCGTGGATATGGATGTTAGTTGGGGTCCTCAGGTGTGCATATTGTACATGATATTACATTACTTAACACATGGCATTCATGCCTCAGGTGGTGCTGCAGGGCCACCTCTGTCGGATACACATACTACACTCCCTGTACATTTGGAAGCAGGTTGTGTCATGTTAGGCATCCCTGTTACTGTATGAGTGAGTCAGAGCGGGTATCAGTCCCAGTGTTCCTACTGACCAAGCTGTATGTGCTATGTTGCCTCTTTGCCAAGGCCAGGGCATACTGGGCACGCCTCCTTCTGCCTACTGGGACAAGGTCAGGTTGTTCCTCCTCCGAGTCACCCCTGCCTGTGGTGGCCTTGGCAATGGTGGGGATGTTTGGCCCAGCCCTGTGCTGGTCCTGCTGCAGCTGTTTCCGCAGGATCATATTATGTAGCATAGCACATATCATGATCATTTGGGTACATGTAGTTGGTGTGTACTGCAAAGCTCCACCAGATGTGTCCAGACACCGGAACCGTGACTTGAGCAGCCCAAACACACGCCTATGATATTACGTGTTTGTGCGTGTGCCTCATTATGGCGCTCCTGTTCAGGTGTGTGTGCATTTCTGATGGGTGTCATCAGCCACGGCTCAAGTGCATAACCTGCATCCCCACTAGGTGTCCGTGTGGGAAGTCCCCATTGGCAAATGCTTGGTACACCTGCACCAGGCGCCAGATGTGGGAATCGTGGTAGCTCCCAGGGCAGCCAGCACACACATTCATTATTATGCCCTGGGCATCACACACGACCTGGCAGTTGATGGAGGGGTATCCCTTGCGGTTAATGTAGACTCTACCCCGCCACCGGCTGGTGCTTTGATGCGTATGTGCGTGCAGTCTATTGCACCCAGCACCTCAGGGTATCCCGCTATTTGCTGGAAGAGACGCATATTGCTGGCCACAACTTCACGGTCATTAGGGACATATATATGATCACTGACATGTGGTGACATGGCATCCAGGAACTGGTGCAGTACCCTGGAGGCTGATGCCTGTGATATCCCCATCATATCACCAGTTGGTCTCTGGAAGGTACCTGTTGCTAGTATTCTTAGGCCAACACATACCTTGGTTTCCACTGGGATGGGTTCCCTCTGTTGGTTCTGTGTGTGAGGTGTGGCCTGCACAGCTCAACAATCTGCTGCAGGAGCTCTCTGTCCACTCTATAGCGCCTACTATCTCCAGCTCATGTAACCCATGGTAGGTGACCCTGGGCCTGTATACTCTTCTCCTTCTCCTCACTCTGGGTTGTCTGTCAGCATCTGCATTGTCACCACCCTCAGCAATTCGCCTATGCCTGATTATAATAGCCATGGCAGCCCCTAGCATTTCTGCTCTGAGTTCAGCTTTATTTCAGTTTTCAATTCTGATAGCTTAGCTTCTGGCAGTATCTCTTGTGAGAAACAGCCTTCACTGCTCTTTGTTGTGTTTTAAGTGCTGGGCTGGCTTCTAGTCTGCCTGTGTAATTGCCTGCTTGTAATTGTTTCCACCAATTAACTCCAGCAGTATTCCCTGGCAGTTTCCTGTATTTTGGTTGTTTCCTGTTTCCTCTCTGTTTCCTGAGGGGAGCAATGTGCACACCAGCTTAAACACGCCACAGTCACTTAAACGCCAGACACATCCCTACACAGTGTTACACGCGCGCACACATCCTTACACGGTGTTAGCTAGGCTGATTCATGCTAAAACGCCAAGACACTGCCTTACACACGCACGCCACAAGAAACCGTTGTAAACAGTTTGCAACACGCTCCCACATGTTGAACCTGCCTTACACGCGCGCACACACGCGCATACACATTAATCAAGAAACTTTGAGTGTAGGGATAGTGTACACCCTCAATTTCTTGACTTTCCTAGTGTTCTGTTGGGACACACCTCCCTCCCTGATGTCTGTCTGTCATCTGTTACCTTACATTGCCCTCCAATCTGGGACATTTCTTTCTATCCTTCCCCTCCGTGATGTCACCTACCTCTTACTCTGTTCCTCCCCCTTCTCTAACTCTTACACTACTCAGAAAGTGCTCATTACCTATGTGGCAGTGTGATTCAGTATTGTAACCCTCATTTACATAGGATTGCCTAGTAATGCTTAGTTACATATCTTACACGGAGCTTCCCCCCCTTGACAACCACTAAACGGAGGCCATATTGTTTTTAGTCTGCAAGTCCCTCCATTGACATTCCATGTAATACATAAATCCCACAATTGTGGGCTTATAAGCTTCGGTTTTCAGTTTTAGGTAGCGCACCCGCTTATGCTGGTGTGCGCTGCAGTTAAACACAATAATCCCGTGAAAAAAAAAAGTTAAATAACTTATTTTTGCAACACTTTTCATGCCAATGGCCACATATTTGGCCATTGGCATGCTTAATGACACATATGCACCCTTTATTTGGAGCTGACATAGTCTGTTTTTGATTTTGCAGAAATGTACTCAGTTGTCAGCTGAGTACATTTCTGCAGCTAACACGTCCGTTACACGGACTGGTTTCTGCTTCGTGGATCGCTCAAATACCTCATTTGCATATCTTGGAGCTGCAAATGAGGTATTGAGCATTTCCACGCCCAGTCCGTGTAAGAGACGTGTTAGCTGTCTCTTACACGGAGGTTTGGGCTGTACCTGAATCGGGAGGCTTACACGGAGGCTTACACTACTCTTGAACTCCGTGTAAGCCTTCCTGAATCTGGCCCATTGTTTTTTTATCATGGCTTACTTGCAGAGTGATCTGCCACTGTTTCATGGTCAGTGTAATGTAGCCGATCAGGGTGGGGTGTATTTTATACATTTTTAAGCACTCTTTTATACATGAATGAGGGATACTATCAAATGCTTTTTTGTAGTCAATCTATGCCATACTTAGATTCTTCCCCTTTTTACAGTTCTCCAGTATGACTTTATTTAACAACAAATGATCCTTTGTTCCATATGTCTTTCTTTTATTGACCTTTTGTTCTACTGCCATAATTGAATTTTATTCTAAATGACTATAAACTCTGTCAGCATCAATTCCTGAGTATAGTTTATACGTCGTCTTTTAGGAGGAAGGACATGATGAAAAAGGCCTCCTTGCAAGTGGTCAAATGCCAGTAGAATGAGATGTCAACTCAATGATTCAGTTTATCTGGGTTCCATTTACCAAATCGCAATTTTTATAGTGAAGCATTGTAGATGCTGTTACGTCTACAGCACTGGCAATGTTTTATTGTGTGTGTGCTTTCTGTGTAGATGTGCAGCAATGAAAATAGTCTGTATAAGTAAGGGGGTATTTGGCCACAGTTGTTCTCTTGTATTATTTTGTTGGTCTGGACAAAGCTACATCTCATTGTGTTTGACCAGTTGTGGCTTCTTTCAGATGTCACCCTGCAGTTCATATTGGAACAGATTAAGAAATAAGAAAAAGTCCCTTCTTGATGTGTTCTTTGTAAACAAGTTAGTTAAGGCAACTTCATAACATTTCCTTTGCAGTCTTTGCCTCCCACAACCCCATACTGGTGCCTTAGGGAATGGTGAATAATGAGTGCTGATTTGAAGGATATGGTGATGACTGTGACTGCTGATTTGAAGGATGAGTACTGGTAAGTACTTATTTTTTCATGGATGCAAGAGGTTTCTGAAGTTTCATATGTGTAACCAGCACTTCCATTTCAGGATGATTTCTTTTGTTCTAAGTGGTGGCCCTTTTCGTGTATCTAATAGTTGTCTGGTTGTAGTCATCCCAAAAAATGGATCTTTAATCATTTGGTGTGGCGATTCATTTTCTAAACTCCTTTAAGAGGGTCTTGAAATTAAATTTATCGTGCATTAAATTCTGCCTTGGTTTTGTGGACTTTTTTGTCATTTTATCATATTTGATGTTAATTTTCTTTGCTTTAGTATTATTATTAAGCTTCAACATAATCTGAATTGGTTTAATATGATGGGCCATCATTTCAAAAAAAGTCTGACTTAGTGCTTGCTATCTTTTTCTGGGACCATGTTGTACACTGTGGTGATTTGTGTTTCTCAGGACAGGAGTCCGAGATCATTATCGTTCTCTGTGTGGGGAGTTTTACAGAAGTGATTGTGTCCCAAGTAGTTCTTGAGGACTGTTGGCCATATGTTGGCAAGTATTCCTGTGAGTGCAAGATGTATAGCTACTACTGAAGACAGTATAGTGGAATTTCAACAATCTTAAGGCTCAGAAGTGGCATCTGTTGAACAAGGTGTTCTTATGTTACCTTTCCTAATGTAAGAACCACTGCTGGATTGCTGCAGTTCATCCTAGTCTGGGCAGTCCCTTTAAATTGATTGTCCACTCACAGGCACTGATGACAGACATGTCTTACCTGGGTGCAGGGTGCCCATTGGAGGCTCCTTCAGTGCCTGAAGTTCTATCTCTAGAACAACAGGTACTTAACTTTAGTGCCAAGGAGTTCTTGAGAGTGTCTATTGCAGTCATGACCTTCATAAGAGTTCTTAGAAGAGAGGTCCTGCAAATAACACTGAACAGCTCCACTGTAGCTTGGTATTCAGTCAAACAAGGAAACAATACACTCAACTCAGTTCAGTTTTAAGAATTACAATATTTGTATGAGAATTGACATTAATTGTTGAAATAAAGCTTGTGGTAATAAAGGTGGCAGGTGAAAAAAAAGTGTTCTTGCAGACACATTGAGCTGAAGAGTGCTGGTCAACCACACATGGCGATTCAGTCCTGAGATGTTCACTTTCATAACAGATTTCTGTTTGTACTATAGAGTAGAGGGTTGATGTCCTGAATACAAGCCAGTTGACTCAGGTTTGATCAGTGATCTAGGTACTGGAAAAGCCAATGATGGGGGAAGAAGATGATAAGGCAATATTTGCCTGTCTGTTTCAAAAGGAAAGATATAGAGAGAAGACTGGTGGCTCTGTTGGAAATGGAAGCTCTTGTCAAGGATGGTAACTGTGACATGAAGAAAGTTGGTATAGAGTTGGGAGCAGTTTTCTGCTAGCATCACTGCATGCTTGCTCACATCAACTCACCTAACATACTAAGAGGGAAGTTAGAGCTTCAATGGAAAGTGCACGTTGGCATAAATTATGTCGTGGCTGGGGGGCTGTCATATCCTGTATAGGTCATCTTTGCCATAAACAGTTCCTCTTTTCATTACTAAGGCATATATGCAGTCTTCCGAGGTTGTACCACATAGAAGAGCAGAGATAAAGGGCAACGGTCTCCAGTCATACTACCCTACAAATGCCCCCCCCCAATTAAATTTGTAAGCCCCAGGCAGGGTCTGCCAAAAATATACAGCTGACAGAGTTCTGGACAAAGGCTTAGGACACCATGATCAGACTTCATACAGGAGCCCGTCTGTATGCATCTGTCTTCCTCTTCATTTTTTCTGAGATTATGGCAAAGGAAGCATAGAAAGTTCTTGTTTTATTCCAGTTGTCTCATACATTTTCCTTTCTACTTCTCAAACCACAGCTTACCTCATTACCTTCTTTGAAAACTCACTTAATATCCACCCTCACTACCCAAAGAAACATACATCTTCATTCTATACTTCTCTCATGTCATTCTTAAATGTTAATTCCACCCCCAGCTATCTTCTACCTAAGTTTCATAGGCACTCTCACCTAAACTATACCTCTCTCTCAGATAGAAAAATGAAACTGCCTACTCTTCTTAAGAGTAAATTCACATATAAACCTGATAATCCCACCTTACAAGATGGAGACATTCACCCCAACCCTGGCCCCGTACATCCCTCCCCTCAAGTATCTAGACCAGGCTCCAAAAATACCTTCCTCATAGGGCATCTTAACATACGAAGTGTAAACAACAAAGTACCCTACCTGCATGCCCTCCTTGACACACACGGTTTTGACATTCTCTGCCTTACAGAGACATGGCTTAAACCAGCCACTAAAGATACTGAAATTATGCCACAAGGCTACAATAGACTTGACCGATCTAAACGAAAAGGTGGTGGTGTAGCAATTCTATTTAAAAATCACCTCAATATCTCTACCCTTCCAGCCTGTCCAACCCATGATAGTAAAGTAGAAGCCATAATCTCTAAACTCCTATTAAATCCTAAAAAATCCGTCTACATCATCTGCATGTACATACCTCCAGGTGACAACATACCCATCTTAGAAGACTTTCCTAGTTGGGTTTCCACAAACTACCCTCAAGAAACCATAATTCTTGGTGACTTTAATATTGATTGGAATACTATTAATACTGAAAATCCCTCCTCTCACATAAACCTAAATGGTTTTACCCAATCCATTACTTCTACTACAAGGCTTAATAAACCCAGTAAAAAAGAGAGTATCCTAGACTGGATACTCACAAACAAAGTCAACATTACTTATAAAGTAGGAACTCTGCCAGACGACCTCAGTGACCACTGCTTAACTTATATTAGAAGAGAAAAGACTGATTGTATAAACCCCCCTAATATAAGAAAAATACGCTCTACCAAACACTTCAAAATAGACCTATTTCAAAATGAACTCAAATCTTGTAATTGGAACCCCTTAAAATAACTTCCACTTAAAGATGCAGTATCATTCTTTAACTCCACTTTCCTTGCCATTCTTGACAAACATGCTCCAGAGCGTAGCATTAGAATGAAAGCTAATACAGCCCCTTGGCTCTCTCTTGAAACTAAAAAACTAATGCTCTCTAGAAATAAGGTCTGGGCCAAATGGAGATGCCATAGAAACAGCTCTGATTTTCTCTACCTCAGCCAGCTTAGGAACCTTACCAAAAAAGCTATAATCACTGATAAAAGAAAATACTACTGTGAACTTCAAGAAACTAATTTCAATAAGCCTAAGCAATTCTGGTCATCAGTCAATAGACTCCTTTCACCAGGAACAACCAAAACTCCCTCCCCCCCTTGATGCTGACCCTGACACCCCTCTCCTAACTGCAAATGCTTTTAACTCTTTCTTCTCTGAAACTATTCAATCTTGCTAGACAACTGAATACCAACAACTTCTATCCCCCAAATAATCTAGTAGATTCTTCTTACAACTTCTCTCTACAATCTATCCCTACCTCCTTCATCTACAATCTAATTCACAAACTGAAACATTGTACCCCCTCTGCTGACAAACTCCCTTCTCTTTATCTTCAAAAGGCTGCCAAAGAAATTGCTTACACAATATCTATACTAAGAGGGAACCATCCCTGATATCTGGAAAGTCTCTCATATTATCCCGCTACACAAAGGTGGTAACTCTATTGACTACTCTAACTTTAGACCAATTGCTCTTCTGTCACCCCTAGGAAAAATCATGGAGAAATGTATTCATCAGCAACTTGTACAGTATCTCTCTTTACACAACATAGTAGCTAATTGTCAACACGGCTTTAGACCTCATCACAGCACCACCACTGCCCTCCTTTCCTTTGTAGACACCATCAATAAGAATCATAACAATAACCTTCTCTCTTCTGCTCTATTCATTGACCTCTCCAAAGCCTTTGACATGGTCAACCACTCTTCTTTAATCCACATCCTTGAATCCCTCTCATTTGATAACCTTGCCATTAAATGGTTTAGTTCTTATCTGAGTAACAGACAGCAAGCCGTTCTTTGGGATAACCACATCTCTTCATTACTGCCCATCTCCATCGGAGTCCCTCAAGGCTCTATTCTTGGTCCACTTCTCTTCTCCCTCTATATTAATGATCTTCACACAGTAATCCCTCAAGCTACCTGTATTCAATACGCTGACGATTCTACCATTATATGTTCAACTTCTTCCTCCTCAGATTTAATCTCACTAACTCAAAATATTTTTAATACAGTAGAAACATGGTTTACTAGACGGTACCTCCTTCTGAATGCTAAAAAAAACAAACTTCTTCTCTTCTCCCCTACCACTCGAACCTCTCCACCAAACTTCACCATCTTGTCTAACAACGCCACTGTCATCTCTCCTGACTCCACAACTAAACTGTTAGGAATAACCATCGATAATAATCTCACTTTTGATCAACACATCAACAACACCATCAAATCAGTTAACAGAAAAATAGGATCCTTATACCGTATTAAACCTTTTTTAACCCCAACTACCAGAGCTACTATTGCCCACTCCCATCTTTTATCCACTTTCTTTTATGCCTCACCAATCTTCACCAACCTTAAGAAAACCAACCTAAACAAACTAGCTACTTGCTACAATAACATTGCCCGCTTCGCCACAAGTAACCCTTTCCGAACCCATCACTGCCATAACTTGAAACTTCTAGGCTGGCTTGAACTACAAAACTACCTTGCAATCTCACAACTCACTATTGCCCACAAAATACTGCACCAACCTGATAACACCCCTATACTCTCACAACTTTTAATCCCCTATAGCAATCTTACCTCCCTTCGATCCTCCTGTAAACTCTTGGCCAGTTCTATTAAGTCTAACAACTCAGCTGGTGAATCTTTATTCACTAATTCTGTAGGTAGAATTTGGAATCTCTTACCTAGGGAAATTACACAGATTACTTCCTTACCCCTCTTCAAACAAAAAATTAAACTGTACTTCCAAAACCACTGGCTTTGTTCTTGTAGTACACCAGACTAACTTTTCCTCTCTCTATCTCCCTCATTCCATCTACTACTATGTTTAACTTATTCAGTCAAGCTAATACCTTTTATCCTTTGACCTTTGGACTTTTTCCTCTCTCTAACCTTCTCCTTTCTTTCTCTTCCCCCTCTTCTCTTTGTCTTCTCTGTCTCATTTTTCCCCTATCTACTGCCTTACCTCCTCTTCCTCTCTTCTAACTTGTGTGATACTCCCTCTTTCTTTCTGTCCTTTGTACTCTAATCTCTCTCTATATTTTAATATGCTTTTTTTTTTCCAGTATCCCCCCTTTTTTTAAAAATTAATATCCTCTGTAATTGACTTTGTATTTTTGTCGTTCCTCTGTAATTGACTTTGTATTTTTGTCGTTATACATTGTATGGCTTGTCTATTTTTCTTTTTTCTTTTAGATTTTATCAATTAATTAGTTTTTCAATAACTTGTCATTTTGTTGTATCTTGTGTGGAGCTTTTCTCCCCGGGCCTCTACTGAAAATGGAAATATATCCAGCTAGACTAGCCCGGTCAACAAATGTAAAATAAATAAATAAAATATTTATTTCTGCTCATCAAGTCTCTAGTAAGGAGATAAGGTCCTGTACTTTATTCTTTGTAGCACATACCTTATTTTTTTTATTTATTTGAATTTGTTAATTGGGTAGAGGACTCATTATCCCTGGATGCATGCTTGCTGAAACTGTAGTTCCTCATAGTGGAATAGTCTTAGAATGAGAAATTCAGATTTTTCAAGAGGCTAGGCATCCTAATCCCTGTAGCCCAATACTGGAATGCTTCTTTCTTGCAGACATATAATCAGAATCGCATATGAATGCACTTGTTTGTTCTATCTGAATTGACATCCCTGGTCAAAGCACTGTATCTGTTCATCTTTGTAATTTTCTCTTTCTTGACATGCTTCACATATCCTCTGAAGCATTTGTTTTCGCAGTTGATTTGAAGCATCATTAAGCCTCGGGCTCAACCTCCTTATTTTATCCTCGAGTGAAAAATAAGACTGGATTTCTTTTCTTACTGATGATTTATGGTTAGATTAGCCTTTTGTTGTAACCTCTTACATTTGATGAACTTCCAATTTAAGTCACTCAGTTATTCAAATGCAAGTTGATAGAAATAAACCTTGGGCCACATCAAACAGCTTCTCAACAGTTCATAGCCTTAATCATCTGTTCCAATGGCTAACATGTTCTTTTGTATGATTCTCATGCTAACAGATCATTACTCATGTTTACAAATCCTTCCAAGTATTCAATTACTTTGGCAGCAGCTCTTTGGAACACTACTGGTGCTTATAAAATGCCAAATAGAATTAAATAGTAGTACCTTCTTAATGATGTATTAAATCTGCAGGAAACCTGTGTCTGCAGCTAGTATTGAGAGAAAAACATTTGGAATTTTTCAGACCACTTCTACTTTAAGTATTGGATATTGTTCTATTTTGACTTTACTCGGGTTTTACAGACTGTTGCAAAATAATTTTGATGGTAATCATACTTACCTAGGCTTTCTGCTGTCACAATTTGATGTTCTGATGTGCTTTCAAGTGCTATGGTTACTTTTGTAGGATATTTTTCAGTGGCAGCACCAGGCTTTTCTTTGTATATGATGCTCTCCTAGTAAACCTTTTAGTCATGTAAATAAACTTGAATGCATGACATTGCTGCTACAAGCTTTCTGCTCATCTCAAATGTAGATAATTCATTCTATTCCTATACTTTTTCACTGGACAGCACATTTGCATTCTCCTAAGGTTGCCATTTACATTACATAGACCCAGCAACCTTTCAAAGATCAACTTTTAAGAGGAAAAGAAGGGTATGCTATATGTTATTTAGATGGTCATTGTTTTAGTAGTCATTTGCAAGAGCACATATAATTCTAAGGGAGATTTTCCAAATTTTCTGCATAGTAGTGTACAATTAAATAAAAGCAAATAATAGTTTGTTTTAACAGAAGAACATTTCATATCTTGAGATAGGAAATTATTGCTAAAATCTAAGCAAGGTCAGGCAAATAGCAGATACTCCAAAACAAAAGGGACTGTTGTAGCATTGATTAGTCTCATGTATTTTCTAGGATATTTATCTATCAATAATTCAACCTTTGTCTAAATTTCTTGTCCTAGTGCAGGTTGAAGTGGAAACAAACTTTTTTGTCCCCAAAAGCAGTCTTTATCTTACCATGTGAGCTTCCCAGGCAAACTGAGAAATATAATGTTCCAACATATCCTGGGTCTGCTTGGGGCATTCTTCCAGTGGGCATTGACTGATACATCTCTTGTATGACTGGGCATTGCCTAATACATCTTTTGTTAGAAGCACCAGGAAACACGATCACAGGTTTCCTTATTCACTTCAACTATAACAACATGAAGGAATGATAACTGCAGTCAGAGCTACCCAGATTGTAGAACTTCTCATTCTTGTGGAGAATAAGCCCATCTTCAGTGTAAAAGAACCTTATTTCTGCCACTTGTATCTACTCAATGCTAATAGCCAAAGGTGAAAATGGGGCATAGACTGGTAAATAGCCTCTCAATTGTACCTCATTATCAGGAATGCTTATCATTCTAACTTCTAAAAGCTCTGTGTTCCATATTGTTCTACACTGGAAAAGTCTGAGATACATTCATTAAGAATTATTTTAGCAAATATCCACAGTGAGCAATACTGGATTATGTGTTAATTCATCTTTGTAAGAATGAAGAAACTGTTAATAACCATGCTATGACCTTAGTTGAAATAATTAGGGTTCTACATTTTGCCTATTTGTTCCCTATTGTGAGAGGAGGTGTTCCCCATTTTGGAGATGGAATATTGAGAGCTATGACAGAAGAGCATTTTCATTTATTGAGTTCTCACGTCACCACACAAACTTGTACAGTGGTTGTAGTTCTACTAGCACTGCACAAATCCACTCCCTTCTGCCTTCAGATCTACAGAAATAACCACAAAATACTTAACCATCTCCATCTTAGGTGGCTGTCCCTGTCTCACCTGCAGAAAAAAAATACACTATTTTTCCTAGGAAAGGACTATCATGATAATTAATAAATAATGCACGGAGACAAGATGTGTGAATGCCTCAAGATATATATACTGCAAACTGACTTTTCTGGAACTTTAGTGTTCCACATAATATGCTATTGTTGTGGCTAGTTCATTAGCATTTAAAGCCATGTACTCCATTATGATATCCCTTTTTAAAATTAAGTGTATGTCTATCAAAAGCATGCATTACACTATAGATCAGTGTCAGAGATATAAAATATATAAGTATGTGGTGGAAGCATACATTACTCTGTTCAGAGTAAATTAAACAGTAATAAATTCTGGTAACATTCAGTACTACTGAAAAGTTAAATAATGTCAGCTAAATAAACAGTTATGGTAAAACAATAGGTGGAGTTTCGCTCACAGAACAGTATGTTAATATCTAAGGGTCATGAGACAAAATGTAAGAAGTTCAATAGTTAAAACTGATTTTATATAGGACACAGAAATGCACAGTGTTACATTACTACTTTAAGTTTCATTTAAAATTATCAGTTTGCCCACATACTTGCAAGAGTTTATTTGCAGTAAATGTTCTTCATGCAGAGAAATGTAAATAAAGTCAGCACAAAAAGCAATGCTATCAGTTTATAATTGTTAAAGTTGCAAATGTTACTTTAAGGACCTGATATTAAATACAATCAAGAACTTTAGCTACCCAGCCTTGCACAAGAAATAAAAAAACGAGGTTTAAATACCTTTCTATAAAAAGGACACCAACACTGAAGCAGGCCTTCCTTTACCTCATCAGTGACTGAAACAATGCAGAGTAAAATTTGGCAAGAGCTGTGATGCTGAAGTTGACTGTCTATGTGTTTCAGTTATTTCTTCAGTGTTTGTTTAAAGTTAAAATGTATGAGTTAAAATAAGTATGTATGTTTTCAGACGGCTATATAACAGTATTTGTTTCAGTTTATGTTTTATCAATGTTCAGGCAATACTGACAAAAATATTAATAGTTTAGTCTCCAGGATATAACAATAACAGATTCCAGTTTGTGTTCAGGTAACACTGTCAAAATGCTCTCATGTTTTCAGACAATTGTACAATAGTACTAGTTTCAGTTTACTATGCTCACACAATGTTCTCATGTTTTCAGGTTCATTGTAGCAACTTGTCAACAGTACTAACTTTCAGTCTATGTTCTGACAATAATAGTTTGGTTTTCAGAATATAACATTCTAGTTTCAGTTATGCTTTTATCTGTGTTTAGTTAACACTGGCAAAATATATTCTTTTAGTATTAGTTTAGTTAGTTTACAGAATATACACATCTATTTTAAATGTTCAGTATATGCTAATGTAAATTTCAGTTAAGATTCAGAATATGACATTCATATTCAGTTATGTGTTCAGTATAGTACATTTCAGTCAAATCTCAAAATATAAAAAAATACTCAGTTACTTCACATTATTCAGTCATTAGTTTAAGCGTAAAGTAGCAGAATTACATTATTTAGTCATTAGTTAAGGGTAAAGTGACTGACTTATTTGTAACAAGCTTATTACATTATCCAGTCATTAGTAAAGGGTAAAGTGACAAAATTACTTTTTACAGGCTTATTAAAATAAGTTATTTAAATAATAGGTAGTAATAGTTATTTGGTATACTCAAGGTATAACATGGCATGCTTAATTTGTTAATTTACAAATTACAGTACACTTTACATAATTATTGTGTATTAGTCAGAAAGTTAAAAACACACTCACACAAAATGCAAAGGTATAGTCCTGAAATACAGAAAGTATAAGTTTAGTAAAGAATAAGTAGTAATAGTTATTCAACGCACTCAAGGCATAACAGGGCAGGCTTAATTCGCTAATAAATTTACAGATTACAGTGCATGTTTACAGATTGCGGTGCACTTTACATAATTATTGTACATTAGTCAAAAATTAAGGGCATTAGCAGACAGTGCAAAGGCATAGAAATGCAATACAGAAAGTATAGGTTTTAGTATATTAGACTATTATAGCTCATAAATATTCATAAAAATTAAAAAAGATAAGTAGCATTATAGAGCGAATTTAAATAAAATTTTATAGATACAAGTTAACAAAAAATATGATAATTATACTTCTAAACCACTTATAATTTTTTAGTGCAGATTTCAATTAGTCTTCAGAAAATAGTCATCGTGTTTGATAGGTTAGGCAATAAAAACAAACACTACAACAATGTTTAAAAATGTAAATCTATAAATAACAGGAAAAGGTTTCATTTGGACCCCACACAGTTCGGGTTTGTAAAATGCAGATCATGTCTCCTAAATCTGATAGACTTCTTTGAAGCAGTCACCAAAGCCATAGATGAAGGTAAGGTGGTTCACACAGCCTATCTAGATCTCGCCAAGGCATTCAACACTATCCCCCACTCTGGAATTATAGATAAACGCACTAAACTAGGTATAAATCCCTATGTCACAAGATGGGTTGCCAACTGGCTTACTGACAGAACCCACACTGTGAAAGTAGCAGACTCCAAATCAGACTTCAGACCAGTGACACGTGGAATACCACAGGTTCAGTCCTGGGTCCTCTCCTGTTTGGTATCTACTTCTCTGAAGTATAGGCTAACACAGAAGGTCTTTGGCTAACTAAATTTGCAGATGACTGCAAACTAGGAGCCATAATCAAAACTCCTAACGATGTGGACATCCTACAAAAGGGCCTAACTGAGACAGATGCCTGGTGACAAAGCCATGGTCTCAAGCTCAATTCCCAAAAGTGCATTATCATCCCCTTTGGTAAAAACTGAACTACCACATAGGTGGTAGTCTACTTAACACCGAAATTGTGATGAGACCTTGGGACACAGGTGGACAGTAGTCTCTCCTTTGGTAATCACATTGCCACAGTGGTCAGGAAATCCTTCTATGTGGCACACCTCATCACAAAAGGTTTCTCATCCAGACAAAACGAGGTCATTGTTCCCCTCTACTCATCACTCATTAGACCCATTATAGAGTACAACGCCCCTTTTGGTATGTACCTCACAAGACATCTACAACAACTGGAAAGGCTGCAGAAATACCTCACAAAGAGGATTACTGGCCTCAAACAGATGCCCTACGCAGACCGACTCAAAAAACTTCAGCTTTACTCCGTCATATATCATCTTCTCAGAGGCGATCTCTGCCTAACATACAAAGATATGTCAAACCCAGAGCTGTTGGACATGCTCCACTTAAAGAAATCCCAATCCCTCCGAGCTACACACTCTAGAGGCCTAAACCTTGTCACCAAGATAAACAGAACATGCTGAAGGGATAGATTCCTGTCCCAGAGATTTCCCATACTCTGGAACAGACTACCTGTCTATGTCAAACAGAGCTCCTCATTAGCACTCTTCAAGAAAAATCTTGATGTTTGGATCGGTAATAGGAAATTCACCCCAGGGATCACTTCTGTGGTTCTGCTTGACAGGAGCACAGAAAAATAATTTTCTTGGGTGGTGAAAATCAGGGTACCTTTTTGGCTAGGTTTATATAGGCCCTAGGGCCAATAGCTTAGTACCTACCTATGAACCTATAAAAAAAGACATCATAGTACACTAAAACGCCAGTTCATAAGGTAAAAAGCATAGATAATAAACAGTGTAACTTTACCATTACAGCATACAGAGATATAAAAAAGGCAGGGTTAACAGTTCATACTCTGTCTAACTTAAATACAAATTTACAAAGACAGGTTAATCAGCTTTAAAAGCCATAGAATTAAAATAGACTCATTTTCAGAATAATGTACAGGTTTTAAATATATCAGTTATACATCAAAACTTAGACTTAAAAACTCTAAAAACTATAAGTCTTGGTAATATAAAAATCAAATCATAAGGTTAAGAGACTTCAATCCAAATGGGCCATAAATGTAAAATTGCAGGGTTTACTAAATACATTTTTTTTTCAGATTATGAGTCAGGTAGCATAAAGCTGTATACAGTAGTTAGCAATATAAATGTAAAGTGACTACAGAAGGAGGTCACTGTAGACTTTTGTCAGGGACCTCAGGGATAACCGTTAGATTAGGGAGTTATATTTTAAAGTAGTTATTAGACATTAGACAGACTAAATGGTAAAATAAGTTGTGTTTCATTTATACATAAAAAAAACAGTTAAGCAGAAAAAAATAACCTTGCTGGTCAATCATGAGAGACAGTTTATTAGAAAGAAAAAGTAAGTATAAAGTGTGTAAAAAAATACAGAAATACAAAATGTTCTTTTCGTAAGGGAACAATCTTGCCAGCTACATAATTTTCCTTAATGAAATGTTAAATAAAGCACATATGAGACAAAGCTTGAAACCAAGGTTAAAAAGAGTAAATAAGGAAAATTACTGGACTGAAGCAATATAATATGTTGTGTTCAGGATAGCAGTTCAGTCAAAGTTAGTTTGTTCGACTTATTTCAAAGAAGATTACAGACACCCGAGCCTGAGTACAGAAGACAGGTCAAATAAAGACTATATTAGTTTATGTTATTCAGGACAGTCAGGATATGACATGCAGTAATTTTCAATACTGATTATCAGCAATGTTAGTGAAGACAGTATTCAGATATTGTGAATATCTAACAAAGACTTATTAAATAAACTAGTGTTTGAAAAAATAACTCTGAAAAGTATACAAGACTTGGCCCATAAAGAAGAGACTGGCACCTGTTCAGCACAAGTTTGGGTAATTAACAGAAAAAAAAACTTTCATTCTTAGTCTCACTCCAATATTTCCAGCTAATTACGGTAGAGTACAGTCTTATCGATTTTTACACTATGTTAATTGTAATACTGTGCTATTCATGCTTTGAACTATTTTCATCAAATATGAAACTTCCCAGAATATTCAATACACATTTCATTTTAATTCAGTAACCATCATTATTTTTTGTCTGGTTTGTTCAACAGTCTACCATATCTGAAGAATTTATCACTACTACTAACACCCTATATCTTGCCTAGTATTTTACTTTCTTTATTTTATTTAACATCTGTTTACCAGGAAAGTCCAACTGGGACAGAGTCCATTTTCCACAGAGGACCGGAGAAAAATACTAAGATGCATGTCTTTGGAATGCGGGATGAAATTCATCACCTGGAGGAAACCCACTTGAATGCAGGGAGGGCATGCAGACTCCTCACAGAAGGCACCCCAGCTGAGAATCAAACTGGAGAACCTCTTGCTGTAAGGTGACAATGCTAACTGCTGCATCATTGCTCCACCTAAGAGACAGTGCTTGCTAGCCAGCTGCTTAATGTGCAGACACAACTTCAATGAGTCTCTCTCTACACTATTGACTATTATAATTCTTACATTGTTTGTTTTCTTGCAGCTGGACTAGCTTAAGCACTTGTGGTCTCACTTTCTCTTGAAACATTAGTTTCAGTATGCTTTCCTTTCTTAAATGTCTGACCTCTTCTGTAGAGCTTACCTTCTTTTTCATAAACTACATGGAATATGGGTTCAGCTGCTTCATTCAGTATGTAGACTTTTTCATGGCTTCTCGGTTCTTCAGTTTGTCTCATTCCTAGAAAGCTTGTAGTCTTCTACAGTTTTTGTATAAGTAGTATTTCGGCATTAGCTGATTTCTTTCTGACATGTCCTTTACCTCAAGTTTTATTCTTAGTTATCGATTCTGTAGTTGAAATAAGTAATTTTCTTTTCAGCTTTTTCCACAATCTTACTTCATTACTAACAATTATTTTTCTATCTGAGGTGATCGCTGCACATCTGTAAATGCTCTTATAGGCTATATCTACTTGCAATGCAGGCTTTTTCACATTATAAGAGCATCTGCGACTAGTTTTTTCAGACTTTCAAAACTTTTCATGTTTAAAGCTCTGGTCACAGGCTGTATCTTACTCTAATAGCTTTTTGAGGTATAATTGTCTCAGGCATGTCTGATACAAACTTTGTGAGAAATTATATAATTCCTAGGAACCTTAGCAATGACTGTTTGTCTTTTTTCACAATTGGATTTTCTGTGGATCAGATATCAGTTTGTGTGGCATCAGAATATGACATAGTTATTTCAAATTTGTTATTCTGATTTTGTATTTGCTTATTTTGCTTAAAACTATACTTTCTTAATTTTCAGCAGTTATACCTAACTTGTCTTGTGCTATGCTTATATCATAGCCCACACTAATTTAACAACGGCATCTTCCGAGTTGTCCATTACATGAGCAATTGCTCCTTGGAGCATCTCTGATACTGAAAAAAATACCAGATATAAATCTTAAGAAACTGTGCCTTCCCAATAGAGTACTAATTATATCCAATTTAGATTGTGCTTAATCTAGTTACCAGAATCCCTAGTTTGCATCTCGAACTGTGACAAACATAGCATGTGGCATTCGTTAGACCACTTAGTTAATTGTAAGCAATTGGTAATACTTTATCTTAACTGCTGTGTTCAGATGTCATGAATGAATGAAAGTGTGACAATTTCAGTGTTTGTATTGGCAGAGGGACCTCTTAAGAGATCATATAAGCAATTATACGAGGTAATGGTCCAAAAGACCATTTCCTCAAACCAATCACCCATACTCTTTTTAAATACTGATAGACATTCTGATTGTCTTATTTGCAGAGGTAACTTATTCCAGCATTTTCCACCCCTATAGCTAAAACAGCCTATACAGCTTGCTTGTTTTTTTCTAAATAAAGAACCACCAGCATGCTGTTTTCTGTCAAATGTCCACGTTTTCCAGTCAAGATACCTAAGGTCACTGCTATGTGTTGTATCCCCAATTTAACATATTACAGCTAAGTGACACATCAAAATGTTTCTGTGGTTACATCTTACTGATGACTATAAGTACCAAATATTGCTTGTTAATATTTGCATTATTAATTTCCATACTATGCTGTAGACAAGATATTAAAAAGTTCATCTTAAAACTTACATGATGGCAAACAAAATTTTATTGATATTTGACCTATTTATCTAGTGCAGCTTAAGAATTATTGAATGTTATTCGCACACTGCTTGTATTGTAATAATTTTCATATTTCTCTAAATATCTCATAATTAATCAAAACAGAACTGCTTAACCTCATACAGAATTTCACAACTGTATGAAGAAAATGCTGCTGGCAATATGTGTATTGCTTGAAGGGTTACTGAGATATCAAAAGCTGTTTATACATTGCAAAATTAATATTTATTGTGGCTTATAAAATCTAGTATAAGACCTATAATCAAATGAATGCAGCCACCGTAAAGATTACTTTGTGCTGAATAGTTAGCCATTTATAATTTTCTAGTAACTCTTATTGTTTTAGAGATATGAACATTTGTTTAAACTGTGAGGCAATGACTTAATTTTAAAGGGCTCAGGCTATACCCATTGGACATTAGACTACAAACTCAAAAAAGCTTCATTGGAGGGAATGAGTTACATTATCTCTATATAAATGGTAGCAGGCTGACTACATAGTCAACATTTTAAGTTTGATTTCAGTTTTTATTTATTTATTTTTTTTAGCATTAATGAAATTTGTAGTAAAATACCTTTGTACTATTTCCATCTCTTTTGTATCACTAAGGCTGTATTTGCAAAAAAATATTTCCAAATTCATGTGAAAAGTGTAAATATGTTTTTATATATAGGTATCAATACCAAACTGTTTCTAGAAGCAATGCTTCTTAATAGTGCCATAATTCTTCCAAAACATTTTACCTGTGATTTACTATGCACTATAAACCTTCAGTCATTAGTTATAAGAATCCAAAGATCATTGTATTTTGTATATCTGGAAACCAATTCACTATTGATACTATATGGCTATTCCATGCTATCCTTTCCTAACTAAATTACCATACATTTATTACTGCTAAATTCCATATAATTGTTATCTACTCATTTTATTAGCTCATCAACATAATTTTGGAGTACTTCCTGATCTTTTTAGAGTTGTAGCTAAACTTGCAACGTTGAAATCATTTGCAAATTTAAATATTCAGCACTTATCAATAACTGGCAAAGTCAATATAAATTCATAGAATAAATATGGGCCCCAAACTGACCCCTGGGATATTCCATAAACAGGGCTACATTGATCTAATTTAACAATGCCTATATAGACTAAAGCTGTTGATGTTCTCCAATGTAACCATTTCCTTAGCCATACAATCAAGTAAGGGTTCCAATCATTTTCATTCAGCACTTTGACAATGGAAAAATGAAGAACAGAGTCAACTATATTTGCTAGATCCAGGTATATAATATCCACCAAAATATGATTGAGTTTGGCTATTATATCTGTGTAAAACTATTAAGTGTCATACAGAAGATCTACCCCTAAAGAATCCATATTGGAAAATGTCAATGTTTCCAAGGTTCTCCTGATGTTTCATGCATTTTAATAATACTTTTTAAACTGCTTTACAAGTACTATTCATTAGACTTATCAGCCAGTAATTATCAGATCTGTCAGATCTGGTTTCCTTATGGAGTAAAATTACATGTGCACATTTCCAATTATTTGAAATGTATCCAGTGGATAGTAATGTCTAGAATATTAGTGCTGATACTGGAGTTAGAGAAGCACTTACTTTATTAAAGAACCTACCATTTAAATTGTCAGGGCATTTTATTCATTTTTTCAACAGCCCTTTCCATGTATATAGCAAGCAATTTCCCACAATAACTTTATTAGATGGCATTTGCTTTAAAGGTTTATTATATTCCATATCACATTTCCTAGATAACTTATTACTAAATCCTTAGTGTCAGTTAACAACTTTTTGTAGCACTTACATAAAGTTGTTACTTTACCCACATCCTGTGTTCTCTGAGATGTTTGAAAAATATTTATTATTAAACATAAATTTTGCCAACTGGTATTCATATTTTCTTTTTGCATGACTTACCTGTAATCCATATTTAATGGCACTTTTCTTATACATTAAAATCTTTTTTGGTGTTTGGTTACCTTTCCAAGTCTACCATCTTTTTACCCTTATCTTTGACAATTTAGCTAAGTTTTTATTTTGCTATGCATGGCTCATATCTAGTCAATTTTTAATTGAATGTTTCTTATAAATTTAAAAAAAGTTGTTTTTGTTTGTTAGTTTGGTTATCTTTCCAAATCTTCCACTTATTTAACTTTATCCATGAAAGTTTTGCTATTTTTTATTCCACTATGGGTTTCTGTTTTTATTACAGTTCTATTTGAATATGCTTGAAGGGATATATTTATTTATGGCCTCATATAGCTTATCATAGAAGATATGCCACCTGTTATTAATGCTCGGTTCTTCCACATCAGTTTGCCAGTTCTACTTCATTAACATTGTATTTATTACATTGTAATTACCATTATAAAAAATGCCAGTTATTATATTGTCAAATAATCTGTTCCCTTTGGTGATGACTTTATGGTCTGAATTATCAGTTGGTGGCAAAGTGTTAACATTTATCGCTTCCATAGCTGGTGAAGCTAAGATAACATCAACTACTGTTTCACTTTGAGTTGGAATAAGTGTGTGCTGGCTTAAGACATGGCAAATAATGAAGGATAATAGCTTTTCCTCAGATGAACCACATGATGCATAAGTATGATGGTCTATATTTGAAGCATTAAAATCCTAAGCCAAGATGGTATTACTTATTCCACACAGCTCAAGTTCTTCTATGAATTTGTTTCTCTAAGACTGAGAGAAAGACTTCTATAAAATCTAATTATGTTTATTTGCATGTTCCAAATAAGCAATATCACAGAAATAATATCAGATCTGATGTTGTAAATCTTTATTCATTCCTTACTGTTAGGACTTCGGTTCCATCCTTGGAACCAACATGGCAGTTACCAAGCTCACGCCAGCCAAAAACTCTCAGCTCAGACCTACCCACAATGCCCCTTTCATAGTCTCTCCAGATCTCATTTGTCGTGTTCCTCATCAGACGTGCCAAGCCTTTTCTCTCAAGCTAAGTGTAGCTTTTTTTGTGATTATCTATATCATTACCTTCCTCTAGTCAGTTTTTCCTAAATATCATCTTTTTGTCTGTAAATTCATATAATTTTTCTAAATCCTACCCTCTACCTTTGGTAGCTCTTTTATACCATCGTTGGTACTGTCCCTCTCTCCTACCTTTGGTAGGCCCTTTCCTACCACTTTGTGTTATTTCTTAGTACCATTGTTGGTACTCCTTCATTTTCTATCTGTTTAAAAAAAAAAAAAAACTTCTTCTTCTCCATCCTTGCTGCTGTTGTTTTGGTTGGTTAGCTTGTAATTTAGGACTATAGTGTGGTTTGCCATGATGTCTGCTAAAGTAAAACTAGGATTTAAACAGTGTGATAAGTGCGGTCATAAGATGCCCAACTCAGACGGTCATGCCCAGTGCACTTATTGTTTGGGCATTGACCTCATCAATGCATCTTGTGATATTTGTTCCATCTTCAGCAACCGTACATTGGCTGAGTGTAAGAACAAGCTGATTCTGAAGGGTATGATGAAAACTCCCTTCACGGAGGCTCTTTCTGGGACGGAGGTCTCACCACCTCCTAAGACTAAGAAACATAAAGAGAAATGGAGTCACTCGGTTCCGACATCTCTGTCCTCCTCGGAACCGAGTTGACACCAGCCTTCGGCGCAGACTACTTCGGCACCAGGTTTCATGTTTTCTCCCTTAGTGCCACCCTTAATTCTGACTTCAACCACTATACCAGCTTCAGCACCATCGTCCTCGGTGCCGACCTTGGTTTGACACAGGCTCCGACTACTGTATCTGCATCGGCACCATCCCTGGCCACGGTGCCAATGTCTTATATGGCCCCACTGACACTGACACCGTCGTTTCCGAAGGTTGAACACCTACCCAGTACCAGATATTCTCCCACTTATGACCCCTTTTTGTGGCACCAGTTTAGTGCATTTCTTGAAAGACCTGAATCTCCTTTAGCAGCTTCCTTCAGATCCACCAGGAGTCTTTCAGAACAAGATGTAGTGAGGGTTGTGGACCAGCTTTTGGCAGCTAGAGGATTACCCACCCCTTCTAGGTCGTTCTTCCCTCTTGGAATGGAAGCTTTCATGGCATATTCATCTGTATATCCTCCTCCAGCCTCCTCCCAGGCCTCAGAGACTTCAGTACCAATGGCCACCCCAGTGCATTCTGTCCCAGCTCCAACTGCGGAGGCTTCCCTGCAGCACCGATTACTCCTGGTGCAATGGCTCCATTGGAACTGGTGCACTCTTGGAGCAGTGATTGGGCTGTCGGCACCGTGGCTCCTAGTTCGGCATCTATTTTTTCGGTGGTGCCATCTATGGCCAAGGCTCCCTCAGCAGCTGCTGGTCCTCTCAGAGCTCCTCACCTGGAGGCGGGCTCCTCAGGGTGGGGTATGACCCCAGTTCCAAGGTTTTCCTTCTTGGTTCCGGGCTCCCATCCCTCCTTGGGTGGGCCTGCTTTCCAGGTGTTGGAGAGGGTACTTGCCTCAACAGGCTTGCAGTTGGCACCATTGGCATCGACACCAGAACCGCCTCTAGCATGCAGCTGTCCCAACCCCCTACTCTGGGATCGCAAGCACGGGAGCCGCAAGACCTTCCCTTGAAGGGAACCCTTTCTCTGGAGTCCTCCTCAGAAGATCCCACTGGGGAGCCACCACGGAAGAAACTGTGCAAGAGGAAGCACCTTGATTCCCCTGAGGAATCCATCACCGAGGACACCGATTGTGATTAGGGAAAAGGGTCCCCATGGTCTCCCCCGAAGACATCTCATGTGGAGACATTTTCGAGATCCTCAAGCAGAGGGGAGACTGGAAGCCCTCCAATGCTTGGGAGGAGTCAGTGTTCTTGCAGGCCTTCTGTGCTCGGCCATCTACTTCTTGGATGACCCCACCTGCAGATGAGCTTGTTAAACTGATTGTGCGGTGTGCCTGGAAGGACCCCGGACAACATAGAACCTGTCCCCGGAGGCCAGATAAAATTTTGTCCACCCCTGAAGACCAGACCAATTGGTCCAAGCAGCTGGTAGTTGATTCCATGGTCGTGGTGGAGGCCACCAAGGGGGAACTGCCAGAAGATAGTTTCACTGTTCATTCCCCCGAACAGGGAGTCTCGGGCTATGGACAGACTGGGGAAGAAGGCCTACACTTCAGCGACCTTTGCCATTCGATCGCTGAATTATCTGACACACTTTACTCACCTCCAAAGAGACCTAATCTCAGAAATGTCTGCCTCTTTGGTGGGGGTACTGCCTGATGAGGTGCGTGACACTGTTGCCTTTCAGCTGGCTACCCTGGAATTTATCTCAAACTCCTTGATGCGCTTGATCTCTCACACCACGGAGGGGGCAGCTCGAGCAGATGTATCAGGCATTGTCATGAGACGGTAAGCTTGGATGCATTTGTGTGATTTCACGGACCCCTTTAAATCTTCCTTTGTCAACACACCTGTTGATGAAGCTTACCTTTTTGGTCCCAAAGTAAAAGACACACTATCGCGTAGTGAGAAGAATGGAAAGACCTTGTCTGCTGTGTGTATATGTTTTTCCACCCCCAGAGATCCTATTCCATGAACCAGAGGGAAGGAAAATTGTGGTTCAAGAAGTCCCAAGGATCTTTTCATGACACTCGTGATGAGCAGTCCCCCCGAGGCAGAGGAGGCGACTCATCTGGAAGATGCCCCTTTTGGGGCAGAGGGGGTCCACACAATCAGGGAGCTAGAGATTCCTTCTCCGGCCAACCCTACAAGAGCTCCTGAACAGTGGCTCGATTGCTTTCCTCTGGAAGCAGTCGGGGGTCAATTTTCCCTGCACCTACAGGCCTGACAACTCATAACAATCAATGCGTGGGTGCAGAAAATAATATCCAGAGGCTATCATATCCAATTCCCTTTTCAATGGCCTCATCTGATTCACAGTCCATGGATCCTGGATCAATCCCAGGGTCTGCTGTCTCATCCTCAGGGACTGATTCACCCCAATATCCACAGCTTCAAGCTCACAGCTTGATTTCTCCACTTTCATTGATTGCCAGGCTACCTTATATTTCATCTCCTGTTTGTGAGATTCTTCTAGCTTCACAAAAACCTTTCAACAGGAAAATGTATTCTAGTAAGTGGGCTAGGTTCTCTACATGGGCCAAAGATCATAACATAGACCCCTTTTCTATGCCTATTCAGAAGATCCTACAATACCTGACTACCCTATTACACGCAGGAGCTTCAGCATTGACAGTTACTGTGCATTTAGCAGCTATTGCAAATTTTCACAATGAATTTGATAATTCTTCTGTTATGTCACACCGACTGTGCAAAACCTTCATGAAAGGAGTATTACATGTTAAACCTCATGTCAAGCCTCCTATAGAGCCTTGGGACTTGACATTGGTGCTTCAGTCATTAACAAGTCCTCCTTTCGAGGCTTCTAACTCATGTGACATGAAATTTTTGTCTTGGAAAACTCTACTTCTAGTAGCCCTCACCTCAGCGAGAAGAGTATCCCTATGGACTGACCCGTCCTTTTTGCCCAAGGTAATTTCTGGGTTTTCCATTAATCAATCTAGTGACCTGCTGGTCTTCTTCCCTCATCATTCAAATAGAGGGGAATATCTTTTGCATACCCTCGATGTTCATATGCAACTTCATTTCTACTTGGACAGAACTATATCTTTCAGAAAAATGGATCAGTTGTTTGTAGCCTTTGCAGGACCAAGATTGGGTAGGCCTGCCTCCAAAATGACTTTATCTTCCTGGCTTAGAAATGCTATTACATTAATCTACAATCAGAACAAAGTGTCTTTACCTTCCAGAATAAAGGCTCACTCTACTAGATCGATGGCTACTTCAGTGGCCTTTCATTCCAGAGCCTCTATGGATGATATCTGCACAGCAGCAACTTGGGCAAGACCTCATACCTTTATCACTCATTACAAATTGGATTTGACCTCCAGTGGATGAGCATCTTTTGGTTCTATGGTGCTCAGGAATGTCCTTCCTTAGGGCCACCTAGGACTCAAGTAGCTGGGGACTCGGTCCTAACAGTAAGGAATGAATAAAGATTTACATCAGATAAAGAAGTTGAACTAACCATAATGTTCCATCTGTGTTGTAGATCTTTATTCATTCATTACTTCCCACCCTCCTTCCCCCTGCCTGACCTCCTGGTGGACTTTAGAATTTCCTTATTAGTTAAGGTATTTTATTATTTCTATACTACAATGACAGGAAAACTCGATCTGAAGAGACTATGAGAGGGGTATTGTGGGTAGGTCTTAGCTGAGAGTTTTTGGCTGGCATGAGCTTGGTAACAGCCATGTCGGTTCCGAGGCCAGAGCCAAAATTCTAACAGTAATGAATGAATAAAGATCTACAACACAGATGGAACGTTATGGTCAGACATAACTTCTTTATTTCTTACTGTTATACTTTTCTACTCCCGTGTATATTATTAGTATAGATGGAAACACTACTGCTTCTACTCTCC
>NC_056729.1:1000816582-1000906582 GCF_019279795.1 Protopterus annectens
ATTTGGTGAAACAGACATTCGCTCATCAGTCCTAGACCCATATATATATATATATATATATATATATATATATATATATATATATATATATATATATATATATATATATAGTCATGGTTCACCATCTTGACCAAACAATACCAGCCATGGGTAAACAAAGCATTACACCACACACATCTAATATTATACAGTTGAATCACTTTTTTGTGATATTGTACAGTTGTGGTATTTTTTAAATCTTTTTCCAATTACTTAATTGTTATTTTATTTTGCAGTAGAAAAATAGTTATGTACACTTATTTCTATCAACATTTTTAGCAAAAGAAATGTCTTGGGTTAGTTATTTAACTTTTTAAATAAATAACTCAAGGCACTTCTTCGTGGGGACAAAATGCTCCACACCGGAAGTACATCCCTCTTTGGTAAGATCAGACCATAAATTAATCTCACTGGAAATCCACATCCCGCCCCCACCCCCTGCACAAAAGACCACAGTGAAGAACTTCTCAAAAGCAAGCTTCACACTTCTTAAGACTGAAGTGGTATCTTTCAAGGCCCCTGGGCCAGTGGAAACCACAACCCACACTGCTGAATCTTTTGCAAATGCCTTCTATGGGCACCTTCAAGAATGCATGGATCATGCAATCCCAAATAAAACCAAGACCCATTCCCCCAAAGGCAGGCGCCCGGTCTGGTGGACCCCAGCCATAAACAAACTTTACAACAGGAGGAGGAAGCTACTACATGACAGAGCAAAATCCCTAAAAGGGAAGGCATCTCTGATCAGTACTAGCAAAAAACTACGATCACTCATAAAATCATCCAAGGCCAACTTTGAGAGAAAAATCGCAAAAGACACAAAAGACAATCACAAGGCCTTCTTCAGCTATGTTAGAAACCTGGGTGGAAACTCCCAGATATGCTCAGAGTTAGTCCAAAATGACACAAAATACACTGAATCCACTGACATTGCCAACATTCTTGCAGACAGGTTCAGTGCAAATTTCTCCTCCCCCTCCCCAAAAGGAGAAATAACCATCCCAGCAGAGTGTAGCCTCCCTAACATCTCAGATGCCCAGGTGAGAGCCGCCCTCTCTAAAGCTAAAAACACAGCATCAATGGGACCGGATGGTGTCCCGGGCTGTGTGCTACATGAACTCCAAGAGGAACTAAACCCACACATAAGGCTGCTGTTTAATCTTAGCCTTACTACAGGATACGTACCCAAAGAGTGGCGTACGGCAACAGTGGTCCCACTTCACAAAGGTGGTGCTTCTACGGACCCTGGAAATTACCGCCCCATAAGCTTGACGAGCCTGGTCTGCAAAGCTATGGAGAGGATCATTATGGAACTCATAAACAAAGACATTGGGGACCTACAGACATTGGATCCTACCCAATTTGGCTTTGTCAAGGGCATATCCTGCCTTTTGAACTTGGTCGACTTTTTTGAAACAGTCACTAGGGCCATTGATGAGGGCAAGGCAGTTCACACAGCCTACCTTGACCTTGCAAAAGCCTTTGACACAATACCCCACTCGGGCATCATAGACAACTCACCAGCTTAAATATAAACTCATATGTCACAAGATGGGTTGCAAACTGGCTCAAGGACAGAACCCACAGGGTCAGAGTTGCTGGAGCTATGTCAGACTCTAAGCCAGTCACAAGCGGTGTCCCACAGGGCTCAGTCCTGGGACCCCTCTTTTTCGACATTTATTTTTCCGAGGTACAGGCAAACATAGGAGGATTGTGGCTGACAAAGTTCGCAGATGACTGCAAACTGGGCGCCATAATTGATACTCCAGCGGACACAAACATCCTTCAGAGAGGCCTCATAGAAATGGATAATTGGTGCCAGAGCCATGGCCTTAAGCTGAACGCCAACAAATGTATAGTCATACCCTTTGGGAAAAACAAGGTACCGACAAATTACCACATAGGCGGTAATCCATTAAGTACGGAAGAGGTAATCAGGGACCTAGGGGCCCAGGTTGACAGTAACCTCTCATTTGACACTCACATTGCCAAAATGGTTAGGAAGACCTTCTATATTGCCCACCTTATCATGAAGGGTTTCACATCTAGATCAAGAGAGGTCATTGTGCCCCTGTACTCTTCTCTTATCAGGCCAATGATTGAGTACAATGCCCCATTTGGGATGTATCTCACCCGACACCTGCAGCAGTTGGAAAGACCCCAAAAGTTCCTCACCAAGAGGATAAAGGGTCTTAAACATATGTCATATGCTGCCCGACTGAAGAAACTCCAGCTCTATTCAGTCGCATACCGCCTACTCAGAGGTGATCTGTGCCTGACGTACAAGGCCATGTCCAATCCTGAATTAATGGACATGCTCCACCTTAGAAAATACAAATCCATCAGAGCCACGAGAACAAGTGACTTAAACCTCAACACAGAAATAAATAGAATGTGCTGGAGGGACAGATTCATAACCCAGAGGCTCCCTACACTCTGGAACAGAATCCCAGTCCATGTTAGGCAGAGCCCCTCACTGACTCTATTCAAGAGAAATCTCGACGAGTGGATGGGAGATCGTAGGTTTACCCCGGGGGTCATCTCTGTGTCACTACTAGACAGAGGCATAGTAAACTAAACCCTAAAAGGGCGTAGTATTCTCATCCTAAGGGGTGGTGTAAGCCACATACACTCTGGCTAGGCTTATAAATGCCCTAGGGCAGATAGCCTAGTACAAACCTATGAACCTTCGTTAGATACATAGTAATGGTGCCCGAAGCACGGCAATTTTCCTTAACGTTTACATCGCTGTTATTAAGAGCAAACTGCAATTGAAGATAATCAATGCCTGTACATTTTTTCTTTACTTTAAGCATGTTAAGACATCACCTTGGTATTGCTTCTTTTAAGACAAAAGAGTCTGTAAGCATCCTGTTGTTTATGATGACTTCCAAACTGCTGGCAGTTTTTTTAATGTCAATTTTTATGTAGAGTGAAAGACATCCGCGTACATCTGTAACCATTCTTTTTAATAACTACAGCATCCTGTACATTTTCCCTGCTGTTAGTGCTGCAAGCCTGAGCTCTGGGTAGCTGTGTTTTTAAATGTTTCTCCTTATACCTGTTTTTGTGGAGAATGGAAGACATCCAAGTTTAGCTGTAACATTCATTTTTAATAGATACAGCTAGCTGTTTCTCATCCTATTTATTTATTTATGTATTTGACATTTGTTTAAAAGGAAAGCCTGACTGGGATAATATCTCATTTTCAGTAGAGGCCCAAGGAAAAAAGCTCCATTTTAAAAGAACAATGTATTAACTGAGTAAAAAAGGTCACAATTTCATTTCATACAGTATGAACTGATACATACAGAGTGTAAATATTTTGATAGGAAAAAACAAGTTGAAAAATGAACATTCATTTGGTATTTTATTTATTTATTTTTATTGATTTATCCTTTGTTTTCGGGGTTCTTTTCAAGTGACACCCAAGGTGGTATTTACACTACTATTGAAAATGTGATCATGGCAATGGGGAACTTCCTCTACTCTTCATATGAGTGGTCATATGGGGACCTAATTCAGTGTGGTGCTTCCTGTCTTCCATTCTGAGCATGAAGGCAGCTCAGAGAACCAGGAAGCATGGAGGAGATGGAGAGCATGGTGACCACTGTAAAGGGTGAAAGTGCTGTTAATTGAAAAGCTATGGAAGCTAGTATGGTGGAGAAGGAGTTGGAAGGTGCAAGAAAGGAGGAGAATGGCAGTGGTGATGTGGACAGAGCAATAGGATAGAAGAAACAGGTGGAAAATAACATGGTGCTAGATTCAGAGGATATCTTTTAATGGAATCTAATATTTCTACATCAGAATATGTTGTTACAATCCTCCAACTGGGAGGGTTGCAGGATGTCTACTTAAAAGAGTTAATAGACCAGAGAGTACCAGAAAGTGAAAAGGTAGCATCATGGAGAGAGATAATGGACAGGATTCAGGAAAATGAAAATTCACAGGAGAAAAAAAGAAGAAAAGAGACTGTATGCACAGACAGTGAGAGAAGGAGAAAAAAGGGAAGGAAAAAAAGCAGAAATTAAAAGAAAATTCCTTGTGAATATAAGTAGTAAGGCAGACACAGGATTAGACAGGTATGAGGTATGGGACAGCATCATAACACCACTGGGGATAGAACCCAGGGAGGTAACAGCCTTTATCTGTGTTAATAAAGGTACATTTTGTGACATTTTTTTTAAGAGGCTCAATACATGGAAAAGTTGTTAGAACAGTATGATAAAAGAAAATACATTAATCGTTGGAACTTATATGTGATACAGGCTTTTATACAGAAGCCAAGAAGAAAGTGTTTGTGCAATTTAGAACTAAAATTGAAAGAGATTATTTAAAAGAACATTTAAAGACTATATGCAGAGATGTTATACATGTAAAAAATATGTGATAACAAAGGCTTATAGACTGGGGGTTGGGAATATGTTTTAATATTGAAAATGCAAGATAAAAAAACTGTACATTTACCAAATATAATTAATATTGATGGAAACAAAGGCATCTTAAGATACTGGAGGCAATCCAAGATACATTTTTATGTGGCTAGGATGATCATTTAATTGGTAACTGTGATAAAAGAAAATGTTTTATATGTGGAAAAGGGGTCATGAAGCAAAGAAGTGTGAACAAAAATGTAAAAACATAGGTCATTTTTTGATAGATTGTACAGGATTACTGAAGCATACACAAAAAACAACATTAGTACAGGAACAGGAGAAGGATCAGGCCTAATAGAAGTGTAAAATGAACAAATGAATGGTCTCAAAGTAACAATTGGTGTCAGTGAGAGTATGACTGATGTAAAAGGTAACACAATAAATTAGGTAGAAGAAATAAGCAATACAAGTGATGAAGGAGAAAGTAAATGGGTAAAAGTAAGAAAAAGAGGTTTCATATGTAAAATAGTAAAAGAAAGAAAACATAAGTTCAAAAATGTATCTGGAAGAGAAAGCAAAAAAGGAAAAGGATAAAGATAAAATGCATTCACTATAGTGAGAATCTTAGCCATTAATGTCAACAGTATGAAGAATATTCATTGCAGGCTATGAGTGTTAGAGTACTGTATGATATTAGATATGGATATCATAACACTTATAGATATTAGAATAACAATAGATAAAGAAAGAGAAGAAGTAAATGGTTTATGGGAAGGCAAAGTAATTTGTAATTTAGGTAAAGAAAAATGCTCTGGTATAGTCATCCAACATAAAGAATGTATAGATATTTTGGATTATACAATAGTACGTATTGGAAAAAATAATAATTTTAGACATAATGTGTAAAAATCCAGTTTATAGAATAATTACACTTTATGCATATAACTCACAGAAACAAATGGGAATTATGTTTAGAAAAACAATGGATTGTGTAAATTTAAACATGCAAGTAATTGTAATGGGGGACTTTAATTGTGATTTAAGACACAGATATAAAGAAGGAGCAGATGCTAAAATAATTTTAGATATGATTAAATATACCAAAATGCATTTATGGGAAAATAAAAATTGGACATACAAAAGAACCAATTTAAGAACTGAAACTGACTATTTCTTAGCTTCAGACAGTTTGATTATACTATATCAAGGATGTAAAACACAGGATTTTCAGACCATTTAGCCATATGCATATAAATACAAGAAATAAGGACTGATATAAAAATAGGTAAATGAATAAAAAAAAAACTAATGAATCAGAACTGGATGAGTAGGCAAAAGATATAATGCTACAATTATAGCAAGATCATATAGGAATGAGAAAATGGTATAAAGACTGGACAAGTTGGTGGATCAATTTGAAATAAAAATATAGAAATGAGGCATTAAAATGACAAAAATTGGAAAGACTACACGATTTTGATGTATATAAAGAAATTAGTAATCAAATATTCAGAATTATAGCAAGTAATAGGGAAGAGTTTATAGAAAAAGAAACAAAGCTGCATTCAATGAATCAAGATAAGATTAAAAGAAGACTGTTTAAGCAAATATATTTTCTACATGAAAAGAAAGAAAAAGTAGCACTATACGCAAGTAAAACTGTTAAAGAAAATACAAGAATAATAGAGAATTAAAAGATGGAAAAGGTGGTATAGTCAATACACAAGAAGAAATTATGAAAATTAAAATATATAGTAATGACATTTTCAGTAAACGACATTGCATTAAAAAATAGACAGGAATTAAAAACATTAACTGAATAAGATAATAAAAGGATGGAAGAAAAGATTACAATAATGGAATTAGAAAATGTACTTAAGACAGTAAATGTAGAATCACCTACAGAGATAGATGGAATCAAATACTTAATGTACAAAAATATGCAAGAATTGCAAAAGGAATATTTCATAGAAGTTATGACTGAATGGTTTAGAAAAGGTATAAATGATAAAAATATGTTTAGGAGCAATGAAATTCACATGGAAAAGGGAAGAAAATTTGATATAAAAATTGGAGACCATTGATACTAAATAATATAGATTATAAGATTTTCATGAAAATAATAGAAAAAAGAATGGCAAATAAAGTTAATAAGCAATTATATGAGACTATTTTTGGAACTAGAAGTAAAGGAAGTCAAGAACTATTAATATTAATAAGAAAATTGGTAGATGCCATAACAAACAGAAGAACAGATAAATAGGGGATGTAAATAAAGCTTTAAACAAAGTTAATACAAAGCATTGTGGAAAATTTTAGAGGAATATAATATAAGCAATAAAATAATAAATGTTCTGAAGTCAGTTTACATGGAAAACAAAGTAAGATTAGTAGCCAATGCATGTACAAGGGAAATTATACTTTTAAAAAGTGGTATTAAACAAGGATGTCCAACCAGTAACATTTTATTTGCATTAGTTATGAATGCAGTAGTCGGTGAGATCAATTTGATATTGGAAAAAGCTAGATATCAGACAACAGAAGGAATTATGATTCCAGTTATGTTTACATATGCAGATGATTTAGTGTTAGCAGTAAAGAATACAGAATGGATGAAAACAGCCATAAAATGCTTAATAAAGAACTGAAGAGGTTAGGATTGACTGTTAATAAAGAAAAAAGTAAAGGATTAGTCTTTTTGGGAGAAATACAGGTCATTAAATTTAATGAAGACAATATAGGAATCTTAGGGATAAAGTTTGGGAATGAACAATTAAGAGAGCAGCAATGTTAAGATATGATAGTTAAAATATGAGGTCTCTGCATATTTTGGAGAACATCTAGGCTGTCATACAGAAAAAGGTAAAAGAAGGAATGTAAGGTGAAGGACCAGATGAGAAAGCAAGTGATGTGGAAAATGCTTAAATGTAGTTGCATTTGGTTCATCCCACAGCCCCAATTTTGCTTACCAACAGTGACCTACTGGGTGCTCGCATTCCATGCCTGGCTCCAAACCAGTGAGTTAGGCTTCTTACCCATTTAAAGTTTGAGAATAGGTTAAGATTGTTTTGTACCCAAGACTTTTAATCATTTGCTTTACCAGATAAAACTGCATCTGCCAAGTGCCAGCTATCCTGTGGGAAACTTTGGAGAGAACCAGCTACTAGATGGTTTGATTAGTCTTTTGCCCCTATACCCAGGTCAGATGACTGATTTGCATGTCAGGAGCAGTACGGACCTCCAACAGAGTTTTCTCTGGCTTTGCCTTTCCCAGGCATAGTTCACCATCTTTCGGGTCCCACCAGGTACGGTCATGCTCCACCTCCCTGACAGAACAGGTGAGACGGGCCATCGTTGCCATCCTGAGCAGGGTGTGGGGATCCCACCTCAGCAGCCAGCCTGCTCCAGCTCTCACTTCCATTGTGCTGGGGGGTCTCCTGCCCACCATAGGACTCATGCACCTGATAAACTTCTTGGTCCATGTTCGGTTCATCCCACAGTGTCATGCTTAGCAAAAGTGGCCCATTGGGCACTCGCATTCCACGCCTGGCTCCAAGCCAGTGAGTCAGGCTTCTTACCCATTTAAAGTTTGAGAATTGGTTGATATTGTTTCAGCCCCAAGACCTCTAATCATTCACTTTACCAGATAAAACTGCATCTGTTAAGTGCGAGCACTACGTAATCCTACTTAAGAGTGAACCTACAAGCTACCCTAAAATTTATAGACCAATAACTTGCCTTCCAATGACGTATACACTATACACTGGACTTGATGCTGATAGAGTCTATAGTCATTTAGAAGAAAACTCAATTATGGCAATAGAACAAAAGGGAAATAAAAGAAAGCCATATGGAACAAAGGATCATTTGCTGTTATATAAAGTCATTGTGGAAAGCTGTAAAAAGGGGAATAATTTAAATATGGCATGGATTGACTACAAAAAAGCATTTGATAGTATCCCACAATCGTGGATAAAAGAGTACTTAAAAATGTATAAGATATACCCTACACTGATCAACCACATTACAGTGACCATGAAGCAGTGGCAGACCACTTTGCAATTAAGCCATAATAAAGGACAGAATTATTCCAGGGATAAAAATTCAAATGGGGATATTCCAGGGCAACCCACTGTCACCGCTGCTATTCTGCCTTGCCCTTTACCCATTAAGTTGTCTACTTAACAGCTTAGGCCATGGCTATAGTTTGTCTCCTAGAAAACAACAAAGTATAAAGACTTCTCATCTTCTTTTTGGCAATGATTTGAAACTGCATAGCTTATCAGATGAGGAACTGAAAGTACAACTGCAAGTTGTCAAAACTTTTTCAGATGATATAAAATGTCATTTGGTCTTGATAAATGTGCAAAAGCAACCTTTAAAGCAGGAAAACTGCAGCACCAAGAAAACAGTTTTGGACAAGAATGTGACGTAAAAGAACTTGAGCAAGAGGGAGTGTATAAATATTTGGGAATTGATGAAGGATCAGCAATAAAACATAAACAAATGTGAATAAAACTTAGTAAGGATTACTTTAGAAAACTTAAATTAATCCTGAAAACAGTGTTGACATCTAGGAACAAAATCTAAGCTATAAACCAATTTGCTCTTCCTGTTCTAACTTACAGTTTTGGAGTGATTGAATGGCCCCAAAACATGTTGGATAGATTAGACAGGAAAACAAGAAAGATGTTTCATGCTCACCGAATGATTTATAAAAATCAGTGCATACCAGGATTATATATTCCCCATCCCGAAGGAGGGATGGGCCTCCTTGAAATTGATTACATGCACAGATCTACAATCGTGGGACTCCACACATATCTGCTGACCTCACAAGACCCAAATGTAGTGAAAGTTTTGAAACATGAGGAGAATAAATCTAAGATGACTTCCCTGCTTAGGCTAGCAGAAGCATATCGGCATCAAGCAGGAATGGAAATCAAACCATAAGTGAATAAAAACTTCGACAGTAACTGAATGTGCCCAAAAACAAAAGAAAGAATATAAAGTGAACGACCAGATGAGAAGGCAAGAAAATGCATAAATATAGTTGCTAGTATAGAAATCTTCTGGAAGAATCTCATGTTGATCAGGAATAAACTCAGGAATGGTTAAGGAGAGGCAAATTCAAACCAAGAGATGAAAGGTTAATATTGGTGGCACAAGATAGTGGACTACGTACACATTGGTTTACAAAGTCCATTGAACATATGGGAGAATCAGACAAATGTAGGTTTTGTAAAACAAAATTGTAAACAGTTGCACACCTCATTGCTGGTTGTGATGTACTAATGGCAGAAGGACTATATAACGAAAGGCATAATAATGTGGCAAGACTGTTCCACTAGGGATTGTGCAAACATTATGATATTGAAGTGTCTGACAAACATTGGATAATCAGCCACAACAAGCATCATAGAAAATGATGAAGTCTACATCACATGGGATCACCCATTACCAACAGTTCAAAAGATAGATACTACAAAACCGGATATAGTGGTCCATGAAAAGAAGACAAAAGTAGCATTGATCATTGAAATCACCACACCCACTGACTACAGTGTCTTGCATATGGAGAGACACAAAGTCATAAAATATCAGGACTTGCAGGCAGAAATTAGAACAATGTGGAAGAAAGATGCCCAGACAGTTCCAATAGTAGCAGGAGCAACAGGTCTTATAAAAAAGAATCTACAGTTGTATATAGATATGTTACCAATACATGTAACTCCATATGAATTGCAGAAATAATCATTACTGGGCACATTGCGGGTGCTGTGAAGAGCACTTCTGTCTGGCATCAAAGATTGAAACAATACTAATTTCATGAACTTTAACTGTACTTTGACTTAGGAATGGGGTTCATTCCCGTCATGGTATTATAAACCCAAAAGATTTGGAGAAATTAAAAGAGAAAGACACATTTAAGTAACTCTATAATATTAGGTAAAATTGCAAATTTAGCTAATGTATGTATATTTCCATTAGCATTAGAAAAGGATTCAATGTATATCATTTTTATGTTCATTTGGGGGTCAAGGTTAAACACAGTGAAAAGAGGCATTCTTTATGTAAACAACAAAGAAGGCGGGTTGAGCTTATTACACTCAATTGTATATTTTTTTGTTGTTAAATTTGTATAAAATCTAGTAAATAGTAAAGATAAAGAAAATTTACTAACAAAAATGGAAAGGAAACATAAAGCAACTTCTAGTCAAGCTCAGGATGTCTGTCTGGATCCTAAGTCAATGTTTGTGAAAATTGCATACGCTCTTTCCATTAAGTCTCAGTATTTGTTTCCTGTAGTCAGCCTTGCACATCTGTCTCATTGTCTCTGATGCACTTTTAGTTTTCAGTCTCTCAACTCTTTTCATTTCAGTAGTACCCACAAACATTTCATTTTCATAATATTTTTTAAAAACGTGTAAATTCTGTTGAAATATTTGTTTTTGAAACATCTTTGGAAAATGTCATTTTGTAACACAGATTCTACAAGCATGATTAAGAACTATTACTCTTTTATATCATGTTTATAGCCAGACCTACTGCACACCCGAATTTCAATGATGCTGGGTTTTTTTTTTTTGTTTTTTTCTGGCTTCCATTTGGCTTCAGTCTTCACTACACTGTCTCTTAGTTTTCTCTTTTATTGTGCATTTATTTCTCATTTCCTTGTACCATGGGACTCACATATTTATTTTACTTAAGTCATGTTTTATTATTTAATTATCTGTGCACTACTAATTTCACTCGCTTTGTGTACTTGTGCTGCTTTTGATAATGCCATGCCTGTTTTTCTTAAAAATGTTTTCCTTGTTTCAGAATTTCTTATACCATAGATATTTTTTTCTTAGAAAGTAACATAGCTTACCAAATGCTCAGTATTTATTTCTCTTCCACATATTAGTAACATTTTGTAGGACCCTGTGCCCTTTTTACAGAACAAACATTCTAAAAAGGCAAATTCTTTTGCACACCATGTCATATCTGGATGCTTAACAAATAGCACATAAAGGCAATATTGGGTATGAAATCCATTAAGTCTGTATCATAAATTGAATTCTCTGGAACTTCTGGATACCACATGACATGCTTATCACAGTTATTAACTCTTTAACATTTAAAAGTATATGTCTTATGTCTAACAAGAACAATAACATCTATTTCAGAGATGCTGATTTTTAAACCAGACACTTTATAGTTAGCAGTGAATCACTCCAGTGCTTTATAGAGACGAAGAGTTTCTTGAAATGAATGTGTAGCTCCCACTGTATTTCACTGTATGGTTAACAGACTGTAGTTTTCTGATACACCACAAGGTGGAGGTCCTTTTCATTTGATAAAAGAGAGAAACAAAAGTGAAAGGGAGGAGACTGAAACACAGGGTGAAAGAATAAGGGGCCTTGCATTAAAACCTGATTTTTCTAGTGTCTGGGACAGGGAAGTGAAGTGGTAGATCATGTTTCCCTCCTCTAAAAACCTGGTTGATGGTGATCTGTGGAATCAGGAGAGAAGTCTGGAATGACTAGTCCCGTGCCTGCATCTGATCAGCAAGGGCAGCAATACTGTTGGGCCTATCATAAAGAAGCCATTTTTGATTACCAGATGGCTGTTGTGTGATCTCTACATTTCTCATCAGTGGAACTGCAGTGCCTAACATCCAGAATATAATCAACAGAGTGGTGAGAGGCTTCGGCTGCCATTTTATACTTTCCTAGGATTGTGCTATAGCTTAGTTTGGGACTGTGGGCCTAGGTTTTTCCCTTTTTACTTTTCTGAACTGAAACTGTTTAGCTTTATCTCAAAATAGTACTGGCTGTCGTTTTGTGGGTCTCATGTTACTCACCCCTCAGTGTGGATTTCCCCTTAAATGCGTTGTGGATTACAAATACCCAGGTTTCATATTAGCTCCAATTTCAGGTCCCATTATGCCGGCATTAATACTGTAAGTAGTCACTGGCCAGTGAACAGGGTATAACAGAGTGTTTTCACAGTTTGGTCTGATTAGAACTGATCAAGGTTATAGCTGCTGTTAGTATTGTTGCATTATAGAAGCTTTACAGCTTAATGACATTGCATTTTTGCTCATATTTGAATGACAAGACCTCTCTTATTGAGTTCTGGGAGGTGTGATTTCACTGTTCGTATACCTCATATTGCCTTATTGCTAAACTTTGTGCTACTGCAATAATTTGTTTGCTACTGTGCTGTTGCCTGTTAAGATTAGAGTTTCCATCGATAATAAAATCTTTTATTATTTGCAACCTTGGTGTGTTGGGTGTAACTAGAGGTGTCACCAGTGTCAGGTAGGAAGGAACCCGTACACTATTCAGCTACACTTGCGGGTGCGCTACAAATGGAACATCATAATCTACAAACAACCTCGAAGAAAGCTGCGCATCCCCAAGCTGGATACTCACCAGATCTTGGGGGCACCATGAAAATTAGAAACAAGAGGAGTAGAAGACACATTTTGGTCCACTTTGCATTTAGTCACTCAAATCAAGAAATAACTCTAACCTGTCACATATAGAGACAGAACTGCACATAGCTGTGTTCCTTTGTCTCGTATTACTGTTATATTTCCTACAAGACATTTCAGGTTGCATTGTCATACGTCAAAGTTCCATGCTGCCTCAAATGGGATAATTACCATTTGTCAAATAGTAATTGAATGCAGTTTCCTTAGAGTGTGCAGAAAGCTTTATATAAGTGAAATATGTTTTTTGTTACCTGCCACTAGTACTAAAGCATCGTGATTTTAATAAACTGTTAATGTTATACACAGATACCTAAAACACTGGTCTGAGAACTGTATTATGTTAGACATGGGGAAATAAAGAACACAGTGAAGTGGGAAAAATCATCACAGAGAGGCAATGCATTCTTGAAAAAAAAAGGTTTGTGCATTAAATGGGCAATTGAGTAATTTAATTATTACCTTTTGGTGGTGGTAGTTTTGGAGCTCTGACTGAGTATAATCCATTGCACTGGTCATTGACAGTGAAAAAGAAGAATGCCCACATAATGAGATGGTACTTAGATGTTTACAGTACTAATTTCCATTTCAGCCTCTTTGTATGAGGAAGAAAGAAAGAAAAAAAATGGTTGTATCAAATAAAGAAAAGCCGACACAATCTGCAGTAAATATGTACTGTAAGATCAGGTTTCATTTAAATGTAGTTTATTAGACAAAATACAGTATTTTATTTGTATAAGTCTAGAAATTCAGCCATATTAAAACAGGCCTTCACATTTTGCATGTAGTTTCAGTGAATGCACTTTCAAATAACCTTCAGTCAAGTATACTGATAGGAATAAAATGTGCTAACAGGATGTGCAGTACACTGAGTACAAATAGATCTTGTTTAGATGGTATGAGGCTTGAGAAGCAAAGTTAAAGAGCCATGTAGAAATGTAAAGTGTTTTGGTATCATTAGGAGATACTTCAGACACAATTAGTTAGTTTGGACTGATACGCAGAAAGTCATTGCAGCGCTGTCCTCAGAAGTTTGGTACAGACACTCAAGAGTGAGTGTAGAAGTCAGGACAAATATCCAGAATTCCAGACTATTAATTGTATTATTCTGGAGGAAAAATATGAGTGCAGAAGCTATGGACATAGTAATCCAGTCTATTTCAGTTTATCAGCACTGTTATTGGAGACAGTAAGATTTATTATTCTGAGTACAGACTTTATGGACAGTATAATGAGTGCAAAAGCTACAGACATTATGATTTTATTCAGATATTGTTGATAGCCACCTCTACTGTACATAATAAAACATTCTTAACCAAACTACAGTGTATGCAGACTTTTAATCTGAAAGGTGCAAAAAATTGGCACATAAAGGGGAGGCTGGCACCTGCTCAGCATAGTTCTACTTCACTTAAAAGATAAAGACATTCATTCCAGTCTAGCAACCAACAATGCATTGACCTTTTGGTGCTTTTTATCTTTTTTTAAGATGTAATCCATTGTCTAAACAAAGGTAGTATTAGTATTGTGCCTTGATCTGAAGACATGTATCTTGTTTGATATTGTTTGATCTGATAAGATATCAAAGGAGTTGATGAGTGACCTTTTCTACCATTTTAGAAATTGGTGACGTGCAGTTGATGGATAGTTATTAAAAGTTACAGAGAAACTAGCTTTGTGAAAGGGTATAAAAATATATATTTCCAGATGTCAGAGAAATTCCCTCCCTTGACTGAGCAACTGATTAGGATAGATACTAGAAAGGCAACAGACTTAGATCTGATCTTTAGAAATACTGAAGAGGAGAGATTATCTAAGGCAAATTTTCCAGATTTAAGTTTTAGTTAGAGTCTAACTGTGCAATGTGATCCTATGTATGAATATGGGTAACTAGGAGGGTTTCAGTCTGTGCATGATTGCTTGCAGGGTCAAAGGTTATGTATTATGCCATGATCATGAAAATAATACAAATTTAGTCTGCTATTTAATTATCTATAAGTTGAGTAAGGTGGACAGTGTTTTGTTAAAATCTGGATAAAGCAGTTGGTCCATAGCTTTTCAAAATCTCTTAGGGTTAGAGGCATGAGTCTGCTGGTTGAGTTAGTAGGGCATTAGACACAAAATGATAGCACCTTTAATGTTTTGACATGCTTGTTTAACTTAATAAGGTCATTGTTCAGTTTGGTGCTGTGACTGATAGTCTACACTCAATTTTTAACTGTTATAAGGTCTTTGAGCTCATGTTATCTAAGGAAGACTGCTCTGAAATGTTTCCTTCAGAGAGGACCCAAAAATGAAAACAGAAAAAACCTAGAACAGACAAGCATCCACGGGAAACCTTGCTCCAATAGCCAAAAATTTGCGTCCACACCAAAACTAGTAGCCTTAACGCAATTTAATATTAATTCACAAGCGTTTTCACCACAACTTGTGTTGTAGCTTCATCAGAGACAGTATACAAAGGGCAAAAACTGTTTAAATAATCAGGTACAGGAAGTGACATAAATTTACAACAGCATTTTGAATCCCTAACACGAGGTTTACAAAAACATATCCTCACATTACTCCTCTTGGTCATAATATATACTCTGTTCAAGTAGAGTATTAGTAAACCATTCATGTTACTAAAAGAAATGTTAACACATTTATATTACTAAAAAAGTTTTTCTCAAATATACGACCATGGTGGGAGAAGCACACAATCAGTGTTAACTACTTAACGTGTATTTAAAACATATTAACATACACAAGGTCTCAAAATATTAAAATGTTAAAATTTTAAAATTTATGTATGTGTCAATAAATAAGACACCAGCCAAATCATCACCTACTATTTCACACTGGTAAAAAAAACACGTCCTGTTTTTTTTTACCAGTGTGAAATAGTAGGTGATGATTTGGCTGGTGTCTTATTTATTGACACATACATAAATTTTAAAATTTTAACATTTTTTAATATATTTTGAGACCTTTGTGTATGTTAATATGTTTTTAAATACATGTTAAGTAGTTAACACTGATTTTGTGCTTCTCCCCACTCCATGGTCGTATATTTGAGAAAAACTTTTTTAGTAATATAAATGTGTTAACATTTCTTTTAGTAACATGAATGGTTTACTAATACTCTACTTGAACAGAGTATATATTATGACCAAGAGGAGTAATGTGAGGATATGTTTTTGTAAACCTCGCGTTAGGGATTCAAAATGCTGTTGTAAATTTATGTCACTTCCTGTACCTGATTATTTAAACTGTTTTTGCCCTTTGTATACTGTCTCTGATGAAGCTACAACACAAGTTGTGGCGAAAACGCTTGTGAATTAATATTAAATTGCATTAAGGCTACTAGTTGGATGCTTGTCTGTCCTTCAGAGAGGAGCCATATCACTTAAGGTTGAGAGGAAGATAGATTTATATTGATTCAGTGTTTCACATCTGGTAATTTAAATGGTACAGACCAGTCAATGTTATTCAACTAGACACTGAAACTAGAAGACTAAAAACTTCTCATATTCCTAGATAAACATACTCTGTAAGGCTCACAGTTTTTTGATTGGTTCCAAAGAACAAAAGTTGGATGGTAACCCCTAATTGCATCTGCCGTCAGCATTCTGTAGATTATTGGTGAGGAGTCTGACATCTAGAGCACTTGTCAGTTCTAATAGTGAAGGATATGGTCTGACTGAGCCCACAAAACAATGGACTAATGGATGATTGTTTTCATGTATGACCTATTTCCAGTCCGTGTTGATCTTTCCTAAATCATAAGTTAAGTATTGACATTTGATGAGAAAATGATTAGACTTGGTCCACTCACTCCATTGATGCCAGGAGAAATATACAGAAAAGGTAAAGAAAAAAAGGTCCGATAGTCTGTTGGTCAAATATGCAATTCATTAAGTGTGAAATGCAGTGTTTGTTTTAGTTGAATGCAATGTTAGTCAACTTGTGAAGTTATTGAGAGTTCTTTGCTGACTACAGTTCATTCAGTAGTTTGTAGTCTCTGTAGTCATGGCTGTTTGATTGTGCTATTAGTATAGTAATGCTAGTGTTTCTTAATGTTTTGGTAAAGATATATTTTTTTTACGTTCTGCCTACCATTCAGAAAAGTATATGTATGGTGACTTTTTGATTGCTAGTACATTCTTTTTGCTTGTGGTTTTGTTGCAATCACTCTGCTTGCAATGTAGTGCATGTACAGTGATAAATTTTGTTGTGATGATATGAGTGTTGGTCTGTATGTGTAGCTGATCCATTTTTTTCTGACTTAGTAGTGGGTGACAGAAGTGCAGTTTGAAATATGATAATATGTTGCTGTGCCTTTTGGCTTTTCCCAGTTAGGGGTCGCCACAGCGGAACTCTGGTCCGCTAATGATTGGCAGTAGATTTTTACGTAATGAGTTGCCAGCCCTGACACACAACCTTCAATGAAGGTACGCCCATGCACGCATGTCTCCACACAGAAGACGCTCGAGCTGAGAATCGAACGGGACAACGTCTTACTGTGAGGCGACAACGCTACCGCAGCACCACCACTGCACTTTTTTAATCTTAATGTGTATTAATATCTGTTCCTTTTTTGTAGATAAAGAAATTTGTGATTTGACTAGGTAGCAAGTGAAGATACTTCCTGCTGCACATTCCTGATGCTTGTTTGCCCTAAGTGTGCCATATCCATGTCCAGCAAACTCAGACTCTTGAAGAGCAGGTTTTAATCAAGTCTCATATGATAAAAGATTGTACCAACTTTGAGTAGCATGTATATTTTTCTAAACCATCTTGCATTCACGTGAACAATTCACAGTCCATTTACACATAGCTAGTCAGTAACTAATGGATCCATTTATGACTGTTCCTGGGTTTGGATGACTATATCCCAGTCAAAGTATTGAAATTCAACAATGAAAATAAAGATTTTGGAATACAACTTATTTTTATTTTCTTTTAAAAAGAGTATGCATTTACTTGCATTATAAAATTCAGACCACATTTTCAGGAAGTTTGACAATGTATGTGTGTTAAACATGTGAGAGTAAGATGGGAAGCATGCTCAAAGTAGTAATAATAAAATATGCCGTTGAATGGATATTAAAAATAAGGATTGTGAACTTCAATTGCAGAGTATTTAACAAAAGAAACAAACAAGTATTAATAAGGTAATATTAAGTCGCATCTGTAAAGCCATCTTTGCAATTTCCCATTGGGTGATTTCATAATGAAGTTGATTGGATGAGCTGTGGTATGTTGCAGTCACCAAAAGGAAAACACACACACACACACACACACACACACACACACACACACACACACACACACACACACACACACACACACACACTCACCAAATATGTAGGCGAAAAAACATTCTAGACATTTAAGGTACATTTCCAAAATTCCTTTTTTATACTCTAAAAAGAAAGTTGCAGCTAACAGAATCAAATGTCTTTTGAATACCAAACAAAACTATCTCCATCCCCATTCCATTTCCCCTCATACTTGTGTAAATAGGCTGTTAGGTTCTGCCAGTTCATTTTTATCCCCCTGCCTGAACCAATCTGTTTTCTTCCTCTTTGATGACATTAGGGAGTATCCACTCCATCCTTTTAGCTAGCATTTTTACAAGAATTCTATCATCGACATTGACCAATGAAATCGGTCTACTCTAAGATTAATGTCACAATAGTAAATGTACCTCTACTGTGAAGCAAAAAACAGCAAGTACTGTGTTAAGTTGCATTAAATATGGAGCAAGGTTACATTACTAAGTTCTGTACTGCTTGTACTGAAGAAAATATTGGCAGTAGAAATATACAAAAATGAAATGCATGCTTTAGATGAAGTTGCATCTATAGATTGCAATAGAACTGCAACTGGGATAACTGAGTCAGTCCTGTATCACTGTGTTACTACCAAGTAAGGAAAATGTACTGTACTTATAAAAGGAAGGGAGGTTGAAGTCCCGCTAGATTTTAGAAGCATGATTTCTAGTGTCAAAGTTTCCCTCGTGTGTAAGTATAAAATTAGCAGTAATCAAAAAATGTGGAAGTAATATGCATTTATGGTAAAAAGAGTATCCCTTAACACAGGTAGCGATTCAGACATTTCTGAGAAAACTGTTGCATCCAGTGGCAGTAACAACTGATTTAACCCATGTTGTAATATGTGGAGAAGACTTCCTCATTTTAATGGACCATAGAAAATGTGTGAGAAAGGAGAATGTATTGACACAATGCAGCAAGCTGATAGGCCCATTTTGATAGACCCATTAAGCATAAGAATTGGGGTGGGGGGGGTGAGCATTTTGAATTAAAAGATGGCCCTTTATTTAAACAAGTAAAGAAGAAAAAGAAGAAATTCTGCATTAGCTAATATTATGAAAATATAACTGGATACTAGCAATGATGTTAGACCAAATATTAGGAGATCACCTAGGGATGGACAAAACTAAGCAAAGGTATTGGCCAATTTAACTGGCCATGCATAACGAAAAAATGCAGAACTTCTGTGCTTCTTGTTCAAAATGCCAAAAACTGTACCTCATCCTGGATATAAAGCTCACTTGATCCCATTGTGTATTGTAGAATTCCCATTTCAATATATTGACATAAACGTTAAAGGGCCATTGGTAAATCCTGCAACAAGTGTCAATACATGCTAGTCACAATGGAATATGCTGTCAAATTTCCAGAATCAGTACAATTATGTAACATTCATGCTAAGGCTGTTGCCATGGATCTGGTATTTGTTTTTTCCAGAGTTTATATCCCTGAGAAAATGCTTTCTGATCAATGCACTTCCTTTGTGTCAAAAGTACTGTCCTAGTTATGTCAGTGTTTAAAAGTCAGTTGAAGGCATTAATCTACCACCCCCAGACTGCTGTATTAGTAAAAAGATTTAATAAATACTGAAATTTGTGCAGAGGAAAGTTATGGGTATAGATGGCAAAAACTGGGAAAAGTTGTTACCATACTTACACTTTGCATTCAGAGAGGTGCCAACTGAATTTACCCCATCTGAATGTCTGTACAGTCAGCTTTTAAGAGGGGTTGATTTAGGCTGGTAATGCCCAGAAAAAGGGAGAACATGCAGATACCACAAGAAATGCAACAATGAGCTTACAATAGGAGCTCCTGACTCGGTAAATTTAACTCAGGAGCATACCTCTCAACTGTCCAGATTTTCACAGAATGTTCAGATTTTTGGCCCATATTTTTGGCCTGTTCCCCATAAAAATGTGTGGTTTTCTGGCAAATGATGGAGATTATCTGAGGATTGAAGTCAGTAAATAATGACATACACTTGAGTTTCAGACTTCAAATCCTTCAGAAAATGTATGTTTATAAGAGCAATAGCTAAAATATGTCCCAATTGTTGGGCCTTTGTCCCCACATTTTGTCAGGCTTTGTCCAGATTTCTTGCATTAACAGGTTGGGAGGTATGCTCAGGATGTCAGATGCTAATGTTAGTGCCTTCCACAGCAAATAAGCATCTGGCCAAATGGCAGGGGTCTTTTGGGATGACTGAAAGAATAAAAGTGGTTAAATATAATGGTAGGCAGACAGGAATGAGAAAGAGCAAATTTATCACATTAATGTGATGAAACCATGCATAGAAGTAGAAAATTATGCAGAGAGCTTACAAACTGGACTTCATACAGGAAAGAGCAGGGAATCTCTATCTGACATAGGTTCATAAGTGATTACTAGGCCAACAACCGCAGTGGGCCTTGTTAAACCTAGACATGTTTTCCAAATGTATCTGACACATTTTGACACCCTAGGGTTATTTTAAGGGGTATATGTAGACTTGGGCATGGGTAGTAGACTATTTATAGGCTTCCTCTGTCCACTAGAGACATAGGTACTAGACCAAGGGTGAATTTCTGATTCCTCATCCAATGGTCCAAGTTACACTTGAATTGCATTAGAGAAGAACCGGACTTCACAAGGATGGGAAGCCTGTTCCAGAGAAATGATAGTCTCTGAGACACATACCTGTCCATCTAATATGTCCTATTTATGTTACAGATGAGAATCCTACATCAAGAGGAATTTTTGTAAGAAGTACAAAAGCAAGAAGTTTGAGAATGTTTGTTAAAAAAACGAAGAACTGTTCCCAGAAATACCTGGGAGAAATAACCTATTCGAACATAATAAAAGAGACGAAAGAACTTCACAAATAAAACTTAACAACACACTTCGAAGATGAATCCAATTTGACTAAATAAAGTATTGAACACCAATCTTAGCACTTTTAATCACTTTATTTAACGTGAACTTCATCAGAAACAACTCACCCAGACACTGAAGCACTTTATATAGTAAAATAATGATCACATGTTCTATGATGTAGATAATTAATTCCATTAAAATATTATATACACATGTAAATTTAAATTTTCTTTTAAATACTTATTATAAAAAATACAAAAAATGTATGTATAATATATAAGAAAAAAATAAAATAAAACAGAAAAAATAAACTTTTTAAAATTATTTAAAATTATTTTTCTGTTTTGGACAGTGTCAATAATAGTATATTTACTGGAGACAATAAACTTGAGTTCATAGGTTCGTAGGTTTATACTAGGCTATCTGCCCTAAGGCATTTATAAGCCTAGCCCAAAGTTTTGTGGCTTACGCCACCCCTTATATGAAAAAAATACTGTGCCCATTAGTTTGTTGTGCCTCTGTCCAGCAGTGACACAGAGATTATTCCCGGGGTAAACCTACGATCTCCCATCCACAGGTCAAGATTTCTCTTGAACAGAGCCAGCGAGGTGCTCTGCCTCACATGGACCGGGATTTTATTCCACAGCATAGGGAGTCTCTGAGTGATAAATCTATCCCTCCAGCACGTCCTATTTATATCCGTGCTAAGGTTTAAGTCGCTTGCTCTAGTGGTTTTGGTGGATTTGGATTTTTTGAGGTGGAGCATGTCCATTAATTCCGGGTTGGACATGGCCTTGTATGTCAGGCACATGTCACCTCTGAGCAGACGGTATGCGACTGAATAGAGCTGGAGTTTCTTCAATCTGGCAGCATATGACAGATTTTGGAGTCCCTTTATCCTTTTGGTGAGGAACTTTTGGGGTCTCTCCAATTGCTGCAGATGTCGGGTGAGATACATCCCGAATGGGGCATTGTACTCGATCATTGGTCTGATAAGTGAAGAGTACAGGGAACAATGACCTCACTAGATCTGGATGTGAATCCTTCATGATCAGGTGGGCAATGTAGAAGGTCTTTCTAACCACTTTAGCAACGTGAGTGTCAAAAGAAAGGCCACTGTCAACCTGGGTCCCCAGGTCCCTGATAACCTCTTCTGTGCTTAGTGGATTGCCACCTATATGGTAGCTTGGGGTTACCTTGTTTTTCCTGAAGGGTATGACTATACATTTTTTGGTGTTTAACTTCAGGCCATGGCTCTGGCACCAGCTATCTGTTTCTGTGAGTCCCTTCTGAAGGATATCCGTGTCCGATGCACTTTCCACTATGGCACCCAGTTTGCAGTCGTCTACAAACTTTGTCAGCCAAAGTCCTCCCATGTTGGCCTGTACTTCTGAGAAGTAGATGCCGAACAATAGGGGGCCAAGGACCGAGCCCTGTGGGACACCACTTGTGACCGGCTTGGAGTCTGACATAGCGCCAGCAACTCTAACCCTGTGGGTTCTGTCCTTAAGCCAGTTTGCAACCCATCTTGTGACATATGGGTTTACATTTAAGCTGGTAAGTTTTTCTACAATACCCGAGTGGGTATTGTGTCAAAGCCTTTGCAAGGTCAAGGTAGGCTGTATGGACTGCCTTTCCCTCATCAATGGCCTTGGTGACTGTTTCGAAGAAGTTGACCAAGTTCAAAAGGCATGATCTGCCCTTGCCGAAGCCAAACTGGGTTGGGTCCAATGTCTGCAAGTCCCCTATATCTTTGTTTATGAGCTCCATTATGATCCTCTCCATAGCTTTGCAGACTAGACTTGTTAAGCTTATGGGGCGGTAATTACCAGGGTCCATAGAGGCACCGCCTTTGTGGAGTGGGACCACAGTTGCCGTACGCCACTCATTGGGCACGTATCCTGTTGTAAGGCTGAGATTAAACAGCTGCCTTATGTGCGGGTTTATATGCAGAGAATCTATTTGGCAGGTATATTTAGGAGCAGATCAAGCTCCAGGACTAAATGAGCTAGTTAACATAAAATGTGTTTTACAAATGAAGTGAATTTTATTAATAATTTTTTATTTTATTTTTTCAGAGGCTGATGGATAAAATATTGAACTGCCACTCATGATATGTTGCATACCTGGATAATGCGGTCATTCAGAGGACTAGGAATCTCACTTACCTAAAGTACAGACTGAGTTAGAAACAATAAAACAGGCAGACTTGACTGTAAATGCTAAGAGAAGTAAAGTGGATGTGATAGAAGCCAAGCATTTGGGATACCTTATAAGAAGAAAGGTGGTAAGATGATAACTGGAAGAGAGAGGATAAAACTGTCCTGTAATCTCTACTAAGAGACTTTCTAACGGTTGCACTGTACTAGTTGGGTGCTACAGAAAGTTTTTGTCTTTTTTTGCGACTATTACATGCCTTTGACAGATATCATAAGGGAAAATGATCCTGTTAGGGTACAATGATCTTACGTGTCAGATAAAACATTTAATGATCTAGGAAGTAACCCTCGGTCTGTTTTAGTAACTATTAGTCTGTATTGGTAGATCCCTCTTTATTTCTCTGTCAGAAAAATACTTTAATTCCATTTTTTTCTTCTATGTCTTCTTCATTCTCTGTGGATTGATTTTCTCGTTCTTTCTCTCTCTCTCTCCCACAGTCAGTGAGTCATAGCTCTGGGCAACAAGGCCCCTTTCTCGCAGCATAAATGTTCTCTGGTTAGTTTTCTTTCAGACATTTTATATTACATTCACTACCTCATCAAACATAGCCACTTTTACTAATATATCAAGGCATATTTATGTTCTTAAATAAACAAGTACAAGTTAACAGAAAATTATTCACTTAAATAAACATCACTCTGTTTACAATTACCTCTTTATAACCCTACTTGAGACATTGTTGGAGCACATGTACTCTTGCAAATTGTAAGAGCCACAACACTATGTATATCAAAATATTATTATTTTTTTAAATGTATAGCCTTGACATTAGTTTGGTGATTTCTTAACACCGGCTTGCTTTGTCTTAAAGGAAATAATTGAGTTATATACATCTTCAAAGGGGTTTTCTACTTGGCAGTCATTCAATGCATGCATTTTCTTAAAACCTTTTTGAGTTTATATTTTGTTACAACAAAGTTTATATATTTTTTACAAAAAATGTTTTACGGTCTAGTTTATGCATTTTCACTACAGTTGTTTCATCTTTTACATATTGGTTTACTTACATGTTTATAAAGATTTATGTACTATATTTGCCAGCTTGATAAATTTTAGATAGCAAACATGTCTTTTTCTATCCGTTAGTCTTCCGTCTTTCTCCATCACTTGGCAAAAACAACTTATAATGTAGTTCATATTGTTATTTATGTTGTATTCTAATGCATATTCCAACAAGCTAACTTTCAGTTCTCTGTATTTGCTTTACATAGTCATATACTTTTATTAGCAGTGTTTCTCTTAAAACCAGACTTATAAATTCAATAGAAATACATCTGGAAAAAGTGAAAGAGGAAAAATGGACAACATTATTATTTAATAAAAATGATTGAAATATGTATTAAAGAATGGTTCTATTATTCTATTTTCTTCACCTTTCATCCCCTTTTTGTTTTTGTTCATACATTTTCTTTTATTCAACCTGCTCAGTTTACACAGGTACTCTTCAGATTAACAACTAATGTTTCTAAAGTGTCATTAGAGCCTTTTATTATTTATTATTTCATATAAAACTTATCTTGTGTATGACCATATATGTAATAAATAATTATTAATTTTTTGTATGCCTGCATTTTAGAAGGCATTTAAGTGCCTGAAATTTGCCACAAATCTCTCATTTAAAACACAATTTGCAGTAAAGCATCTGCTACAGGATGTGTTATTACCCAATAACTCTATATTTCTCAACTCTGAAGTGCTTTTTCATTATATCTAACATCATATATGACATTCAGACTGAAGATCTTTCTTAGAAACTGCCTCAGGTATCATTTGTTGTCTATTCTTTACATACCATACACTATTCTAAATGAACGACAAATGTATCTTTTTCCAGTATTTTATAATTAGATGACATCAGAAGTATAATATGTGGATAATCTTTATATATAACTTATTTTTCATTTCAGAAAGCACCTGACTTTAATAGTGTTGTTGCTATAGTCTTGTTAGAATTTTGAATTCAGTACATTTTATTTTATATTTTTCTGTGTATTTTCACCTTTAGGAGAATAAAGCAACTAAATCATTAATTAGAGGTTGCATCTGATATTAAAAGTGTAGTTGCTCCTGTTTTTAATATTTTGGGCAGGATTCATGAAGGCTTGCATGGAGTCTAAGAGTAGTGTAAGACTCCATGCAGCCCACGCGATCCAGGAACAGCCCGAAATTCTGTGTAAGAGACCAGCTAAAACGTCTCTTACACGGACTGGGTGTGGATATGCTAATCACCTCACTTGCAGCCAAAAGACATGCAAATGAGGTAGATTAGCGATCCGCAAAGCTGAAACCAGCCCGTGTAAGAGTCGTGTTAGCTGCAGAAATGTACTCAGTTGACAACTGAGTACGTTTCTGCAAATAACAAAATGGAGCCATGTCAGCTCCAAATAAAGGGTGCATATGTGTCAGGCAGCATGCCAATGGCCAAATATGTGGCCACTGGCAAGGTACCCCGATGCAAATATGAGAAAAAAGTAAATTTTTTTGTTTAAACGCAGCGCAGCCCCGCGCAAACGGGCTGCACTATATAAAACATAAAAATGAAGGTTATAAACCCACAAATGTGGGTTTTATGCAATACATGGATTTACAATGCAGGGACCAGCAGACCAAAACAACATGGCCACCGTTTAGTGGTTGCTAAGGGGGGAAGCTGAGTCTAAGACATGTAACTAAGCATTAGTAGGCAATCTTATGTAAATGAGTGTTAGGATACTGAATCCCACTGTCACATAGCAAATGAGCACATTCCGAGTAGTGTAAGAGTTACATAAGGGGGAGGAACAGAGTAGGAGATAGGTGACATCACAGGGGGGAATGGCAGAAGGAAATGCAGTTCATTGGAGGACAGTGTTACGTGACAGATGTCAGACACATATCATGGAAAGAGGAGTGCCACAAGATAATCATGGGAAAGTCAAGAAATGGAAGGTGTACACTGTAGCCAACACCAAAGTTTCTTGCTGGGCGTGCATGCGCACGTGTGCGCACCAGGAGGCGCGAGTAGGCAGTGTGCGTGCGTGTAAGGCAGACTGAGCATGTGGGAGCCTGTTGGCAGACTTGTAAGACTGTTTGCACTGGTGTGCATGAGTTTTAACCCGAATAAGTAGATTCTGAACTGTGTAAGCATGTGTGCACGCGTGTAAGCCACTGTGAGCGTGTTTCCGCTGGTATGCGCGTTGCTCCCCCCTGAGGAAACAGAAAGGAAAAAGGAAGCAACAGAAATAGTAGGAAGCTAGCAGGGAATACTGCTGGAGCTAACAGGTGAAAACAATTAGAAGCAGGCAATTGCACAGGCAGAATACTAGCCCAGCCCAGCACTTCAAACTCTGCAAACAGCAGTTCAGGATGTTTCTCTCAAGAGACACTGCAAGACAGGAGTGAGCTATTAGAAGTGAAAACTGAAAAAGCTTCACTCAGAGCAGAAATGCTAGGGGCTGCCATAGCTGTCATAAGGAGACATAGGCAACTTGCTGATGGTGGTGACAATGCAAATGCTGCCAGACAACCCACAGTGAGGAGACAGAGAAGAGTGTACAGGCCCAGGGTCACCTACCCGGGGTTACATGAGCTGGAGATAGTGGAGCACTATAGAGTGCACAGAGACCTCCTGCAGCAAATTGGTGAGCTGTGCAGGCCATGCCTCACACACAGAACCAACAGAGGGGAACCCATCCCAGTGGAAACCAAGGTATGTGTTGGCCTAAGAATACTAGCAACAGGTACCTTTCAGAGACCAACTGGTGATATGATGGGGATATCACAGGCATCAGCCTCCAGGGTACTGCACCAGTTCCTGGATGCCATGTCAACACATGTCGGTGATCATGTATATTTCCCCAATGCCCGTGAGGTATTGGCCAGCAATATGCGTCTCTTCTAGCAAATAGCGGAATACCCTGAGGTAGTGGGTGCAATAGACTGCACGCACATACGCATCAAAGCACCAGCTGGTGAGCGGGGTAGGGCCTACATTAACCGCAAGGGCTTCCCCTCCATCAACTGCCAGGTCATGTGTGATGCCCAGGGCATAATAATGAATGTGTGTACTGGCTGCCCTAGAAGCTACCATGATTCCCATATCTGGCATCTGACGCAGCTGTACCAGACATTTGCCAGTGGGGACATCCCACATGGTCACTTAGTAGGGGATGCTGGATACGCACTGGAGCCATGGCTGATGACATCCATCAGAAATGCACACACACCTGAACAGGAATGCCATAATGAGGCACACGCACAAACACAAAATGTAATCGAGCGTGTGTTTGGGCTGCTCAAGTCATGGTTCCAGTGCTTGGATAAATCTGGTGGAGCCTTGCAGTACTCACCAACTACACGTACCCAAATTGTCATGGTATGTGCTATGCTACATAATATGATTCTGCGAAAACAGCTGCAGCAGGATCACCATAGGGCTGGGCCAAACAGCCCCCCACCATTGCCAAGTCAATCACAGGCAGAGCGTGACTCGGAGGAGGAACAACCTGAGCCTGCCCCAGTAGGCAGAAGGAGGCATGCCCAGTATGCCTTGGCCTTGGCAAAGCGGCAACGCATAGCACATACACTGGCTCAGTAGGGACCCTGGAAATTATACCTCTCTCTGACTCACACATATAGTAAAAGGGATGCCTAAGTTGACACAACCTGCTTTCAAACATGTACAGGGAGTGTAGTATGTGCATCCAACATAGGCAGCCATGCAGCACCACCTGAGGCATGCTTGCCATGTGTTAAGCAATGTAACGCCATGTAGTATATGCAAACTTGATGACCCTGACTAACATCCTACCCTCACCAAGCATGATGCCACAATATGAAGATGAGATGATCAATTGCAATAATTGGCTGAAGTATTGTTGTTAGTCAAAGGGGATCCAATGTGTGCCAGCCTGGGATGACATGCTGAGCATGACATGATGCTCCACCTGCTAGGGGTGGCATGCACCTATCAGTCCTGGCCTTATGGATACTGGCAAAGGCTGTTGTTACCCCCAGCGTGCCTTGAATAGGTAAGGCTCAAAACACAAACCCACCTCCATAGGTATCACAAGGGATAAGAACCTAGATGTAATGCTACCCAATGCCAGAGGTCTAAACAGCAAGATGCATGCAGTCTAAACTCCCCCAGCATGGATAATGTTGATATCTGTTCTGTAACAGAAAACTGGGTCAAGGCTCACAACAGCACCCTAACACTACCAGGTTACACCTCATACTGTGCTGTACAGCCTCAAAACATGGAACAAGCTACAAAAGGAGAGTGACTAGCAATAATTGTCAAGGATAACCACACCCCCTTATTGGTACCACAACAAGAAGCAGCATGGACTAGCCATGGTCAAGTAACAGTGGCTAAAACTGCCTCCCAGTTTATAGCCTGCTACAGACTACCATCCTAACACCAGGAACTGCACTTGGCCTATGTTGGAATACATGAATATATCAAGCTCTCCAAACCACATTATATTGGGTGACTGAAAATACCCAAACATAGACTGGGAGCATTATTCTAGCTCCAACACCCTAGGGCAAAGGTTCCTAGAATCCATAAACCAAAATGCTCAGGAACAATGTACCACTCCCACAAGAGGGGTAAGCATACTGGATGTGATAATCAGCAACATGGGTACTGGATGGCAAGATGAGAAGTGTATCCCTCACTGGTAAGATCAGACCATAGAGTAATCACACCAGATATACACATCCTGGCCACAGTCCCTGGCCAGAAAACCACAGTGAAAAACATGTGTAAAGCAAATGTTGCACTCCTCCAAACTGATGTGGAATCCATTAAAGGCCCTGTGCATGTGCAAAATATGGGCCACACCTCAGAACCCGTTATACAGGCATTCCATGAACACTGCCAGGAATGCATGGTTTATGCAATCCCAAATAAAACCAAGACACAATGCCATACACGCAGGCATCTGGCATGGTGGACCCCAGCCATTACCAAACCATGCAAGAGAATGAGGAAGCTACTACATGATAGAACAAACTTAAAAAGGGATGTAATCTCTGATCAGTATTATGGCAATAAAATATGTCCACTCATACAATCCACTAAGGCCAGCTACAACAAGCTGAATCTGTGAATCTTGAGGCAATGTTACACCTGCCCCATGTACACAGACAACCCTCTCCTCCCCCCAAGAAATACAAATATATGTGAGAGATGCAACCATTTATCCAAACTGGAGGCTGAGCTCTCTCAACTAAGTACTGTCAAAACTAGTCAGGAGGAGAAGGTAACCACACACACCACAAACCCAGTCTCACATAGACCTATCACAACTGCAAACCAAAGACATAAACACAGAAAAACATTCCCGGAGGCTCTAATTACAAACACACCACATCAACAGAGGCCTCCAAAGCAGACACCCAAGCAACCACTACCTCCAAACATAGCACATGCAACACATAGTACACAAAGCTGGTGTGCCAAACAGTCACAGGCCAGAAGGAGAAACAACATGCCTGATACAGTTGTAATAGGTGACTCCATAGTCAGACACACTGTTGTCCTGCTCACCAGACTGAACAAGGGAAAGGGTACAGTAAGCTGCCTGTAGGCTGCTACAATACGCCACATAACACAAGTACTCAGGTCACCCCAAAGCAAGTACAAATAGGATGCAGTCATTGTCCATGCTGGTGTGAATGACCTGAGACGTACCTCCCTGGACTACATGAAAAGAGACATAGATGAGCTCTCTGATTATGTAGTCCAGGCCAGTATGACACTGACCTTGTGCAGCATCCTACCCTCACCAATAATGATGCCACAGGACAAATACAGAATGATCAGCTTTAACAAGTGGCACAATTACTGGTGTCATTCCAAGGGGATCCAATGTCTGTCTGCTTGGGATGTCATGCTTGACAAGCCATGCTGCTTTGCCAGGGATGGCTTGCACCTGTTACCCCTGGGCGTCTGGATATTGGCTAAGGCTCTTGCCACCTCCATAGAGCCTTTTGTAGGCAAGGCTGAAAAGACTAACCCACCTCCCTAGAAAACATAAGTGGAAAGAAACATAAGGGTAATGCTGCCCAATGCCAGATGTCTAAACCTCAACATGCATGCTCCTGAGTCCCTCCCCAGTATGGGGAACATCGATGTCCGTGCAGTGACAGAAACCTGCAGCAAGGCTCCTGAGAGCACACCAGCACTACCAGGTTATACCTCATATCATGCGTTATGACCCCAAAACCTGGAACAAACCATAAAAGGAGGGGGAGTATCCATACTCAGCAAAGATACCCACACGTCCAGGTAACTGACAATGTACAAAGCATCGGAGACCACCCATGTGCAACTAACCGTAGGCAAAACTGCTGTACAGTCTGTAGCATGCTACAGACCACACTCACACACAGGAACCCCACTCAGCCTTCCTGAAGACAGTGGACAGTATGAATGTCTCACCAAATACCAAACAAGGTACTCACAAATTACCACATAGGTGGTAATCCATTACGTATGGAAGGAGTAATCAGGGACCTAGGGACACAAGTGGACAGTAACCTGTCATGTGACACTCACATTGCCAACGTGGCTAGGAAGACCTTATCATGAAAGGATTCACATCTATGTCAACAGAGGTCATTGTGCCCGTGTACTGTTCTCTTATTAGGCCCATAATTTAGCACAATGCGTCATTTGGGATGTACCTTACCCGACACCTGCAGCAGTTAGAAAGACCTCAAAGGTACCTCACCAAGAGGATAAAGGGTCTCAAATATATGTCATATGCTGCCTGGCTGTAGACACCCTAGCTGTATGCAGTCACATACTGCCTACGCAGAGGCGTTGTATGCCTGTTGTACAAGGCCATGTCCAACACAGGATTAATGGACATGCTCCACCCCAGAAAACCCAAATCCATCAGAGCTGTGAGATCAAGAGATGTCAACCTCAACACATAATGAAATAGGATGTGCTGGAGGGATAGATACATAACCCAGAGGCTCCCTACACCCTGGAACGGAATCCCACTCCATGTTAGGCAGAGCCCCTCACTGACTCTCTTCAACAGGAATCTTGCCAAGTGGATGGGTGATCGTAGATGTACACTGGGGGTCTTCACTGTGTCATGTCCAGACAGAGGCACAGTAAAGTAAATCCTAAATGGCCATATTATTCACATAGCAAGGGGTGGCGAAAGCCACACACACTCTGGCTAGGCTTATAAATGCCCTAGGGCGGATAGCCTAGTATGAACCTATGAAAATACAAATTGTACAGGACACTAAGGATAATCACAAGGCTTTCTTAACTGATGGTAGGAACCTTGTTGGGAATTCACAGATATGTTCTGAATCACTCAAATATTACAAACAATATACCAAACACACACACATTGCCAACATCCAACCTGACAGGTGCAGTGCAAACCGCCCCCCCCAAAATGCCAAATATCTATCCCAGCAGAGTGCTGGCCCCCTGACATTGCAGATGCTGAGGTAACAGCCAGCATCTACAAAGCAAAACACACAGCATCAATGGTACGCGATGATGTCCTGGCCTGAGTCCAACATGGACTCCAAGAAGAATGGAACGCCAAATAACACTACTGCTCAATGTCAGCCTTACCACAGGATATGTACCCAAAGAGCAATGTACAACAACAGTGGTCCTTCTCCACAAAGGTGTTGCCTGAATGGATACTGCAAACTACCACCCCAGAATCCTGACAAGCTTGGTCTGAAAATCTATGGAAAGGATCAGCATGTACCTCAGACATAAAAATATTGGGGACCTACTGACACTGGACCCTACCCAGTGTGGCTTTCTTAAGTGCAGATCCTGCCCCTTAAACATGTCTGACTCATTTAAAACAGTCATTAAGCCCATTGATGAGGGGAATGTGGTCCACACAGCCTAGCTGGACCTTGCAAAAGGCTTCCATACAATACCCCACGTGTTCATTATAGATAAGCTCACCAGCTTAAATATAAACCCCTATGTCAGTAGAGGGGATGCAAACCAGACCAAGGACAGAACTGACATGGTCAGAAATGCTGCAGTCATGTCAGACTACAAACCAGATACAACTGGCATCCCACAAGGCTCGGTCCTTGGACCTCCCTTGTTTGGTATATATGTCCCATAGGTACAGGCCAACATGGAAGGACTGTGTCTGAACAAGTTTGCAGAGGACTACAAACTGGCCACCATATCTGACCCTCCAGTTGACACAAGCATCCCACAAAAGAGCCACATAGAAACAGACAACTGGTGCCATAGCCATGTTAGCAAGCTAATTGCAGAAAAGTGTATAGTCAACCCCTGTGGATATACAGTAAGTGCCCACCAATTACAACATAGGTGTTAACCCATTAATGTAATAAGAGACCTGGGGACATAAGTTGATAGATATCCTGCATTGGACAAGCATGTGGCTGCAGTGGTTACAGAAACATACCATATACCCACCTAATCATGAAGGTAGTCAGATCTAGATCAGGGGAGGTCATTGTGGCTCTGTAGTCATCCTTCATCAGCCTCACAATTGAGTACAATGGCCCCTGTGGGATGTACCTCAGCAGACACCTCCATCAACCGGAAAGACCCCAAAAGTACCTCACCAGGAGTATCAAAGAGCTTGAACAAATGCCATGTGTTGCCTGATTAAACAAACTGCAGCTCCACACAGTGCCATACTGCCCGCCCAGAGGCAAGCTGTGCCTGATGTATAAAGCCATGTCCAAGCTAGAATCAATGAACATGCTGCACCTTGTACAATCTGAATGGCAGTGAGCTATGCACATGAGAGACCCGAACCCCAGCACTGACATACATAGGACATGCTGTACTGATTGATCCATAACACAGAAGCCACCCCCACTCTTGAGTAAACTCCCAGTACAGGTTAGCCAGAGAGTCACTCATTGACTCTCCTCAAGAGGAATCTTGATGAGTGGATGGGAGATGGTAGGTTTACCCTGGGTATCACTGTTATGTCAGGGGTAGATGGAGGCACAGTATACTAACCATGACATATGTCATGGCAAACTCCAGTTACAATGTGTGTCGAAGGACAAACACACTCTCTGACTAGCATTAGAAATGGCCTAGGGCACATCGCTAGTGTTTGCCAATGTCCATCTATGCTGTGGAATACACTACCAATGTTGGACAAGCTTGGTTTAAGTAGTCCATATCTGAACAAAATGCAACATGGTCATATGTGCACAACTGGCCCCTAACCAGTCTGTTGTGCTCATTATGAAAATTTAAAGCAGTGATAGGACTAAAGCCCAGGATACTGTCCACCACAGTGAAAATACTGAACCAGTACACTATACGGTACTACAGTGTATGGTCAGTATGAAAGGATGTTGACAACTGTATGCAAAGTATACCATGCAAACCCTGCAGGCACAGTATAATCCCTGTTGTGTTCAGACACAAAGCAGTTGGCCAGTAAGTACACAACATGACACCCAAAACACAACCATAAACGTGAGATATTGTTGAAGTTCACACTCATCCACAAATGTGGTGGACTGCAGATTTCAACATATGGAAAGCTCACACTGGGCATGCTCGCACACTTTGATAAATGAGACATATGTCAGACAACATGCCATGGAAAGCCTGAACTGGGTATGCTCACACACTTAGGCCATATCTCAGTTTAGCAGTTGGCCACACATATCTGGTATTTGTACGTGTAATTCCAGGAACCAACCACATTACAGCAATCTGCCCAGTGCACACAGTTAAATGACTACAGAGACATAAGTGATATAGTGGATCCCTCTCATATTCAAACATCTTCCACAGATACACAAGTTGTTCATAGAAACAGGGAATGCTATGGCAATAAAGACCTGCAAACAGTCTATCAGCAACAAATATTGTGCATCTGACAATTAAACATATGGGTGTAGAGGTCAGTACTAGGCTGTTTACCCTAGGGAATGAAAGCTTAGCCAGAATGTGCTTGGCATCTGCCTCCCCAGTACAGTAGGCTACTGTGCCACTGTAAAGTAGGTCACATAAGGCACCGTTTAAGGCTAGTGTGCTGTGCCTCCATCAAGCAGGGACACAGTGGAGATCCCAGGGGTTGAATTTGCTATGCCACATCCATGTGGCTGGTGTTTGCTGGAAGAGGGTTGGTGAGGACCTCTAACAGTAAGTGGGCGTCAATAACAGACTGAGGGGAGCCTTATCTGCAGTGTCTGGACAATTTCACTGTCAACACTTTGTCGTGATCATTATGAGGGATTGAAGTGTCATGCCAGTACTGTTCAAAGATGTCCTCCCTCTGTGGGCTACTGCTCTGCAATGTATTAGCTCACTCCATCTGTTGGACAGCTCATATATGGCTGGTGTACACCTGACAGGTGTCCTGTTGTGGAGGAGTCATGGGTATATTTGGGATAGCATGATCAATGCAAACCTTCTATATGCTCATAGAATGCAATTGTCAAGGATTATGCAGAGTGGCCTGTATACTCCCCCAGCATGGGTCCTTTGAAGTCTTCCACCCCAGTCTTCACAAGTGCAAAGTCTGCTTTTGATAAATACACTTTGTTTGCAGTGACAACCTTGCCTGGGGGTGGGGATGGGATATGGATGTCCAGGGAAAGGTGGGTATGGTCAGATATCAACAATGGTGGTCTACCTCTGGCGTGGAACAGTGAGTACCCATGTTGCAGATGGTCAGGTGCAATATGTAGTCCTGGTGTGTGCAATTACATGGTGTGTGCAATTACATGTATGAGAGAACTGACCCTTTTTGCAACCAGTACAACACACCAGCTGCTGCATATTCCAATCTCTAAACAGAGATGATGTCAGCACCCTACAAGTACAGCAGAAGAGGGCAAATCTCACAGTAATGCAAATAGCACGCTCTGCTACTGCGTCTCTCACTACTGTCATAGCACATTTAGTTATGGCTTTGAATTCCACAAATGCCACGTGTGTTTTTGTCACACAGAATGCCCATGTGTGTGGGTTGTTGTTCACAATAATGCATGACATCGATTAAACCAGTAATGGCAATGCACACATATGATGTATGTGTGTGCCAAGTACACATATATACCTGTGACCTTCAATAGTTCTCATGTCTGACACCTGCCACATGTGAATACATGGTATTTGCACTGGATAACATTATGACTGTGGTTTTCTGTGTGGGTGCTGCATGTGGTATGTGCATATACAGTGTGAGTTGTATATGGTATCATCCTAGCAGCGAGGGATACACATCTGGTCTGGGGCATATAGTCTACATGTTGTTGATGAACAGGTGCTGCATGTTTTCACCTGTTGTGGGAGTGGTAACAAGTTGTTCCATAGCAATGCAGTGACTACTTGCTAGGAACCTTTCAGCTAGGGTGTTGTAGCTACAGTAATTCATCAGCATTCAGTAATACTTCAGCATTCTTGGTGAGGGTATGATGCCAGCCAAGGTCAGGGTCATACCAGCCTGTGCCACATGCTCAGAGAGCCCTTCTATGTTCCCTATCATGTAGTGCAGGGAGGTACATCACAGGTCAGCCATAGTGGCATGGACAATGACTGAGTCATATGTGTCCATGCCTCTGACTGACCTGTATGCTTGAGTTATGTGGTGGACCATAGTGCCCCACGGGCATATCACTGTGACCTTCACCTTGTCCAGCCTGGTGAGCGGGACCTCACTGTACCAGACAATAAAGGTACCCAACACAACTGTAGCAGGTGTGTTGTCTAGCCGTACAGGCTGTGACTGTTTGGCACACAGGATTTGTGTGCTATGTGTTGCACGTGCTGTGTTCCGGCTTAACGTATGCCTGTGTGCCAGCTGCAGAGGTGTCTGCTGCTCAGGCAGGATGCTATTCTGAGGCTCCAAGAATGCCCCAGTGTGTTCATGTGTTTGGATTGCTGTCAGTGTAGGTCTACATCAGACTGGTATTGTAGTCACTGTAGTATTTCATGCCACCTGACAGGTTATGCCAGTACTGGGTTCAGAGTGCTTAGTCCCCAGTTTGGCTATGTGGTTGCATCTCACACGTGTTGTACATTCATGGGTAGGGGAGAGGGTTGACTGTGTACATGTGGCAGCTGTGACATTGCCACATGACTCACATATTCCACAACTGTACCATAGAGGTGACTGACAAGTGACCTTTGCACATGCTACCATAGTATTGTGATTGCCATGGTGATTAACAGCACATAGGGCCAATGGGGAACAAGGTACAGAAGGTGAGTATGTCAGGGTGTAGTGCCTGTGATTAGTTAGCGCTGGCATATATGACTGCTCACGTGGTCAAATGCCAGGTAAGTCATATGCAATGTGTCACAGGCAACATGCATGCGAACAGGACAAACAGTGACGTTCTGTCAAGTGAGACATGGACATACATATAGTAAGCTATGCAGATGTCACTAGGAATCCACAGAAGCTCCGTAAATCTGCATTGCAGGTGGAATCAGTGTTCCAGGGTAATTGCAAGCAAACATGCATGCAAACAAAGCTACAGTAAGCAGGGCTGCATGTAGTCCATTGTACAACAAACAAGCTGTACCACTTCCAGTAGGTAACAGTGCAAATATGCAGGCACTATACACATGTACATGGAAATACACAGGTCAGATGGCCAGGGTCCAGTCTCAGCGCACACAAGTGTACAGACCATGTACCATCAGGATGTACAATAACCAGACGGAAACCCAGGTGCTCATACCTGCACTAATACACGTCAAATAACAGACCCTGAGCCTTCACTCAGTGGTTCCATACTTAGTAGGATGTATGCTACCTGTCCTGCCACCACAGTATCCCTGACATTTATGGGGACTCTCCCTCCTGTGAAAGTTAGTTTTGTGTGTTGGGGCTGTCTAGCATGGTATGAGGTGTGAGCTTGCAGTGCTAGGGTGCTCCTGTGTGTCCTGTACCAGTTGTGTAGTACTGCACACATATCAACATCCTCAAACATCCGCATTGCAGAGTCCAGTGTGGGCAACATGCCACTTTCAGTTTACATGTCCATCATTGCGTATCAATAGTTTCATTACCTTATCCCCTGTGCTACCTATGTATGTGGCCTTCTGTTGACATCCTTACCAACAGTATGCAAACATGTGCAGATGATACACTATGGTACTTACCATGGGTGTAGAAAACAGTACAAGACAATCATAACCTTTCTGCATCAGGTATGCTGGGATATACCCACAATTATATCAGCACACTGTACTGTTAACAACATGATACTATTACTACACATCTATGTAGTTACCCTGTGCATCAGCCATATGTTAACCTGTACCTGCACTGATGTTACAGATTGCAGGAGGTGGCACAGTTTCATCATATGCACAGGGTGTGAACTTGGTATGCCTGAGTCTGCCACTGATACCACCAATTGACATGTATGTGTATGTGTGTTGGTGAGGGACAGCAGTACAAGGTGGGGCAATGTTGATGCAGTGTGTGCGTGTATGCGGTATCCCTAGGTGTTGTCAATTCGCATGTGTATATGGATGCACACAGGTCCACCTCATGGCTGCCATATACCGGTGTTTGTGGACAGCCACAGACTGTACCTGCCAGGTCATACAGATCAGTGTCTCTGGCCACAGACACGGTACCTGTGCCTTGCAGGTGTGCTACGGACCGTATCCGGTACTAATCCAGACTGGGTACTGTCATCAGAAGCAGGTGTTCATTGACTGGACACAGATCCCTGTTGGGCCTGTCCAGAGCCACGTGCACATGGTCTCCTGGGGCAGTCTGATGACAGCACAGACCCAGCATTGCTGGGGCTGCTGCTGGCACTATGAGGGCAGCCGCGGCCCTGTTGTCATCCACGACGACTGCCAGCTGCTGCTGTTGCTGGCATACGCCCATGTCGATGCCTCAACCATCCACCATTGCCCTGGCTCATGGACATGTAGTTGTGGAACTGATCTAATATGTCCCCACAACATCTGTCTATGACATTGGTGAAATTACGGATGGCAGCCGCAATGTCACGCATACTGTCACTCATGGCTGTGCGACATGCTGTCAGCTCCCTCAGACCCTGTCTGGTGTACCATTCCATACGTGACTGTGCCTGCATGACAGCTCGAAACATAGCTGAGATTGTAAGACCTCTGTGGGCATGCCTGACAGGGGCAGTACGCCCATGGATGCTCCCACGAGAACCCCTGGACATCTGTCTGTGTGGTACCATCTCAGGGCCATGTCCATGGCTGCTGTGTGGGGAAGCATGTGCCACAGATATCACATTACCCTGGTCAATGCCCACTGTATCCTGTCCATCACCTAGGGACATTGGTGACAAAGGATGTATTGGCAGGATGACTGTGCGCATTGATGGGGTTGACAGCTGTGTACTGTCAATTGGTTGACCAATGACGGACCCTGGCACACCTTCCTGTGCCATTACACAGATATCATCATTTTCACTACCCGTGGCACCTGATTCAGGTTCCCTGCTGCATGACACCAGAGCAGCACCAGAACCTGTGGGAGGGAAACAGGAAACACAGTTTACAATGTCTACATAATGTTACCAGTGATGCACACATGCACACATGCAGACATGCACACATGCACACATGCGCACATGCACACATGTACACATGCGCACATGCACACATGCACACGCACACAGGTGCACACATGCACACAGATGCACACATGCACACAGATGCACACATGCACACAGATGCTCACATGCACACAGATGCACACATGCACACAGATGCACACTTGCACACTTGCACACTACTCAGTATGCGAGATATCAACACACAGACACAGACACACCTGCATGCATACACAGAGCACTACTGATTGAGCCTAATATTACTATTACTATCAAGACTATTAAAGGTATTGTTAATACACACTCACCAGCATGGATAGGCTGCATTGCTGTTACACCGGAGGGACCTGCAGAAGTGAGGAAATTAATGTCAGTGGGCACAACTGTGCCATTGTTACTGAGTATGATACAGGTCAGTAGTACAACAGTTGCCTTTCACAGGTCAGCTGCTGATATTGAGAATATCACACTTGCACATTAAATACTATGATGACAGCTACAAACCAAGGACACACCTCACACATGCATTAACTACCAGTGTACACAACAGTCAGCTATACATATGGCATATTACCTGCACGCTCATAGTCATGGTGCTGTGTGGCTCCAGCCTCCATCATAATGCAGGTCTGCTGCTGTTGTTGTTGTTGTTGGTGGGCTGGAGCCACAACACTTAGGAGTAGTCTCTCCAGTCTGGTGAGTGGGGGATGTGAAGCCACCCCACCACCTGTGGTAACCTGTTGCCTGTGGATATCTGATGCACGCCGACGGACATTTCTGATTAAATCACTGCAGCGATGTTGTACCTGCTCATATGTCCTATTATGTGTGCCTATGTCATTTACCCAATGGACCAGGTCTTGCCACAGTGCAGCCCTCTCCAGCTGATTCTGGCTGGTGCGAGAAAACAGTATTGCAAAATCCTGCACCAGGCTCTGGTGTATTTCCTCATCCTCGGCTGCAGAGTATGCCGGATTGCGCTGGTGAACCATGGTCCTGAAAAAAAAAATAAAATGATAACAGCAAAATATGTCAGCAGAATTTGGCACACATACTACACATGCTACTTGACTGTTGTGATACAACATATCTCCCATATATAGCATCTGTCTGTCTATTGGTGGATACACATGTAAATGGCCAGGTATCAGTGCTCAGCCAACAACTGTGCAACAGTACCTGGCACACTCCATATGACATACTACCAAACCCCAGCAGTCAGCACACTGATTCAGGTCCAAAGTACCTCCTCACTCTGTGAGTTTGTATCGAGGTACTGTATGGGGAACATCATCAACTACTGTGATCTGACCACAAACTAATCGCCCTGGATATACATATCCCACCTCCACCACCAGCACAAATGACTACAGTGAATAACATTCCAAACGCAAACTTTATACTTCTTAAGACTGAGATGGTATCCTTTAAGCCCACTGGGCCAGTGGAAGCCACAACCCACAATGCTGACTCCTTCACAAATGATTTCTACGGACATCTCCGAGAATGCATGGATCATGCAATCCCATATAAGACCAAGACACTCTCCACAAAGGGAAAGCATCCTGTCTGGTGGACCCCAGCCATAAACAGATTGTATAACAAAAGATGGAAGCTACTGCAAGACAGAGCATAATTCCATAAAGGGAAGGCATGTCTGGTCAGCACTAGTAAAGAGCTATGTTCTCTCATACAAACATCCATGGACAACTTTGAGAGGGAAATCACCAGGGACACTACAGATAACCACAAGGCCTTCTTCAGTTATGTTAGAAACCTGGTCAGAAACCCTCCAATATGCTCATAGTTAGTACACAACAACAAATAATTCACTGAACCCACAGATATTGGAAACATTGTGGCAGACAGGTTCAGTGCAATTTCCCCCCCTCCCTCTCCCCCAAACAAAGACATACTTATCCCAGCTGAATGTAACCTCCCTGTCATCACAGATGTCCAGGTGAGAGACGCCCTCAGAAAAGCAAAAAAACACAGCATCAATGGGACCTGATGGTATCCCCGGTTGCATGCTACATGAACTCCAAGAGGAGCTAAACCCGCATATAGAAGTGCTATGTAACACTAGCCTGACTACAGGATATGTACCTGTACACTGGCGTACAGCAGCAGTGGTTCCACTCCACAAAGGAGGCACCTCTACATACCAATACAATACAACACAATACAATATGCTATTGCCCCTGGGACTACAGCAGCATACTGTTCTGCTACCCTGACCCTTGTGACACATGTGATGTGATGGTACCTGCTCCTGTCAAACAGTTACACAGGGTGACTCATATGGGATATTACCTATCTGACTAACATTCAGCAGGGGTATGTGTGACATGTACTCATGGGGAGTCTTGCTTCTTAACGCTGTGTGGGTTATTGCAGGGTATGTCTTATCTGTGGGTAGGAACCTGTACCTCTGCCATGTGCTCTCTACTGCGGTGTCAAGGATGACACACAGCGGTCATATAGGTTGTGGATGGTGTGAGGTGTTACTATGGTTGTTGGATATCTGTCATGGGTGTGACTTAAGTATGTAAATCCAGGAGTGGTAACCTCTATGTGGGTAGTATGTGTGCACTCTGTGGTGTTATCAGTCACTGTGCATTGGTAATGTGTTTGAGTGCATTGTCACAGTGTCGTACATGTCACTGTATCCTTCTCCATATCTGTAGCTGTCATGTGAGGTACATACCGTGGCAGACATTGTGTGGTATGGAGGGGTACACTGACCTACATGTCCATAGCTGACACACCATGTCTGCTGACACATACCACGTACAGGTATTCCAGGATTCCAGGAATAGTGTGCCACTGTGACTATCATTGGGGGGCCTATTGTACACGTTTATGACCCTGTTCACCCCTGACACATGCAGTGGTGGGCAGCCAATCACATATCTGGTGGTTACTGGTGTAGGTGATTTGAAATGGGGTATGGTACTCCAGTTTCAACACTGGTGTTCACTCCATGCCTTTGTCACCAGGCACCTGTTGCAATACATCTGTACACATGTGCCTCACTCAGAATATCTCTCTCTCTCTCTCTATATATATATATATATATATATATATATATATATATATATATATATATATATATATATATATATATATATATATATATATATATATATATATATATATATATATATATATGTGTATATATATATATATATATATATATATATATATATATATATATATATATATATGTCTGTATACATATACACATATATATATCAATGTACATATATTGCTATAGATATGGAGAGGGGGAGAGTGTGACAGAGAGGGGGTGAGAGTGACAGAGGGGGTGGGACAGGGGGCGTGTGAGATAGTCATATACAGTCATATCTATAGATAGTCAGATCTGTCTGTCTATGTATATGTATCTACATATATCTATATCTGTATGTGTGTATTACATATATATGTTTGTACATATTCTATCTATCTACATCTGTCTATGTATTCCTACATTCCTCTCTATGTATACGTATATGCATATTATATATATATATATATATATATATATATATATATATATATATATATACACATACATACATATATTGACATACATACGTATCCATATGATAGATAGGTATATCAACATGTTTGTTTACAAAACTGTATACACACACTAACATACTGCTAAACATACATAACTGTGAAACCTACATTGTACATTGCACTACAACCTACATTCAACCTACATGGATATGTGCACATAGATGCCCTCACATACATATGTATGTATAGCCTTCACTGAAAGTTGCTGTATGTCCCCTGCCCTATGCACATCTTCATATACATATAGATGCAGACCAATGACACATATGGAGGGTTCACAGTATGTAGACTTTTAAAGTATTACTTTACATTACCTGTGTTTGTCACAGCTGCTTGCGTTGCCTTTTGGATCAGTGTCCTGCTGCTGCTCCAGTTGACAGATGACAGCTTTCTAGTAGGTTTTGTTAATAAGTGTTTTTGTTTATGTTTTCTCTCTCTCTCTCTCTCTCTCTCTCTCTCTCTCTCCCTACCTCCAGAGGGTGCAATGAAAGTATTGCATGTGTGGACTGGGAGTACAGCATGCTTTTGTAGGTATCTGCATATGTCCATGTGATGGCCTCTGCACCAATTGTTAGCCAGCATTTGCTAATTGCATGCAGCCAGTTGTGTACTGATTGCAGTTCTCACTGTGATTTCAGGACAGTGCTATAAAAGGTATGTGAGATAGGCATAGCCCTTTCAGATTTTAAGGGCAGGGACCATGCTGGTATGCTGTGGACACTGTTCTGTGAGTGTAAAGGTTAGTATCTCTCTCATATTTCCAGCTGTGTTGTAGATTAACATTTCTCCATTCATTTCTCCAGTTTCCTGTACTAAGTGTGTATGTACACTGACACCTAAGACTACTACTACTGTTAATGTGGGTGTGTGTGCTTTCCTGTGGGACATGTGGTGTAACTGGTATATACCAGTGGCTCTTGCACTTTGTTGCTATGGCTTCATTATTTGCCCTTTACATTCACTACTTGTATTCCTGCTAGGTGTCTTGACTGTAGTGTGTTGCTGTGGCTTTCCTATCTTCCATGTACATTCACACCTTGGAATGCTTGCTATATCTGATAGGGTGTTACTGCATGCAGTGTGGTCTGGCCATGGTGTGGGCCTTGACATCTATTAGGGTATTTGAGTATGCTGCTGAGCAGGCCCCAGAGACTCTCAGGTGCATCTTTTATCTGCCTCATGGACTGGTACATATCAGTGGGGTACACCCATTAAATTGTCTGGTATTCTGCAGTTGTGACTGTGGGTTAGCATGAGCATATGTATTACTAGACTATTTCTGCCGTGCAAGTGGTGCATGCTTTCAGTACTTCATAGTTACCATTGCATGTGTTGTAACACCTTTCTGCCTACTGTTTGTACATTTCACAGGGAGTCTGTGGGGCATCCCTGTAACTCAGTCACTGTTGCTATGTCTAGGCTCTTAACTATTCAAATATGGCAGTGTCATACCTCTCAAGTGTACAGATATTTGCAGGATGTCCACATTTTTGCCTCATATTTTGGTCCATATCTCATAAAACAGCTTTTTCTGGCAAATCACGCAGGGCTCAAGTCAGACTATAGTGACAAACATTTCAGTTTCAGACTTCGTACCCTTCCAAAAATCCAAAATAATGCAAAACCTGTTACTCTCTCAACTAAGTTTGTCGGAGCAATATTTGAAATGTGTCCCTGTTTTTGGGCCTTTGCTCCACATTTTTTATTACTTAGTCCAGATGTCTTGCTGTAAGAGGTTGGGGGGTATGGGCAGTGATTATCCTGCTGTGAGTATGTGTGTGGCTTGCAAGGTGCTACAGTGACATTATTACCTACTAGCTACCAACTAGCATGGCTGTTTCTGTTCACACACTACTATTATAGAAATCCACTACATTTGACAGTAAATATACATGACATGCTTTGTGTACTACACATCCTATATTCCCTTTACATTCATTCCTACTATTGCATGATATATTTATTGTAGCACAATGTTCTTATATAGCAGTCATGGCTTAGTGGTAAGTCATGCAGATTACTGTTTCCAAGGTGCTGGGTTCGGGACTGACAGTGGGATTTTATTTTGCTTTTGAGCAGATTACAGGCCTTGTCATTCAGAGTGACTAAGGCACTTTTAAGCAGTTGTAAGCGGGTTAGCGCTGGTTTGCGCAGAGCTCACGCATGCGCACTGGCGTTTAACTCTGCGCACACACGCGCATACCCGCTTACAACGTCTTAAAAGTGCTTACTCTTGCGCGCACCCGCGCTAATTTCTTTGAAAGAAATGAAAATGGGGAGACAGGAAAGTGGTGAAAAAGGGGTCACAAAGAGGGTAGGACAGTAGGGAAACAAGCTTGGGTTTTGCAGGAGGGATGTAGGTAAGGTCCATAGCTGCCCATTTCTTCATCAGCAACAGCTGGGCATATGTTTGTAATTTGGTGTGACATTTGAAACCTTCCACCCCTGAGAGAGGTGTAAAGACAACAATAATACTTGTTGTACAGCCAATTGTAACTGACAGTTTCCATGTCCAGCAGACATGTGTGCAAAATGGGCAGCTATGTATGGGGCGTAATTTATTTGTGGGTACAGAGTGCCCTTTTTTTTTTTTTTTCAGGTGAGAGTGGTATGTCAGGTACAGGAAGTCGGTATAGCTGGGGAGGTAGGTTGGGTAGGTTAACAGACAAGACAAACAAGCCGCATACAGGGGCGGTGTATGATACATGTGGGGGGGTTACACAATTGACGGGGATGGATGTTTGGATATCTCGAGCCCATGAGCCCACAGATGGCAACAGTAGAACTGAGATCATAGGTTCATAGGTTCATACTAGGCTATCTGCCCTAGGGCATTTATAAGCCTAGCCAGAGTGTGTGTGGCTTTCACCACCCCTTAGGATGAGAATACTACTCCCATTTAGGGTTTAGTTTACTGTGCCTCTGTCTAGTAGTGACACAGAGATGACCCCCGGAGTAAACCTACGATCTCCCATCCACTCGTCAAGATTTCTCTTGAAGAGAGTTAGTGAGGGGCTCTGCCTAACATGGACTGGGATTCTGTTCCAGAGTGTAGGGAGCCTCTGGGTTATGAATCTGTCCCTCCAGCACGTCCTATTTATTTCTGTGTTGAGGTTCAAATCTCTTGCTCTCGTGGCTCTGATGGATTTGGATTTTCTGAGGTGGAGCATGTCCATTAATTCCAGATTGGACATGGCCTTGTACGTCAGGCATAGATCACCTCTGAGTAGGCGGTATGTGACTGAATAGAGCTGGAGTTTATTCAGCCGGGCAGCATATGACATATGTTTGAGACCCTTTATCCTCTTGGTGAGGAACTTTTGGGGTCTTTCCAACTGCTGCAGGTGTCGGGTAAGATACATCCCAAATGGGGCATTGTACTCAATCATGGGCCTGATGAGAGAGGAGTACAGGTGCACAATGACCTCTCTTGATCTAGATGTGAATCCCTTCATGATAAGGTGGGCAATATAGAAGGTCTTTCTAATCACTTTGGCAATGTGAGTGTCAAATGAGAGGTTACTGTCAACTTGGGTCCCTAGGTCCCTGATTACCTCATCCGTACTTAATGGATTACCACCTATGTGGTAGTTTGTGGGTACCTTGTTTTTCCCAAAGGGTATGACTATACATTTCTTGGCGTTCAGCTTAAGGCCATGGCTCTGGCACCAATTATCCATTTCTATGAGGCCTCTCTGAAGGATGCTTGTGTCTGCTGGAGTATCAATTATGGTGCCCAGATTGCAGTCATCTGCGAACTTTGTCAGCCACAATCCTCCTATGTTTGCCTGCACCTCGGAAAAATAAATGCCGAACAAGAGGGGTCCCAGAACTGAGCCCTGTGGGACACCGCTTGTGACCAGCTTAGAGTCTGACATGGCTTCAGCAACTCTGACCCTGTGGGTTCTGTCCTTGAGCCAGTTTGCAACCCATCTTGTGACATATGGGTTTACATTTAAGCTGGTGAGTTTGCCTATGATGCCTGAGTGGGGTATTGTGTTGAAGGCTTTTGCAAGGTCAAGGTAGGCTGTGTGAACTGCCTTACCCTCATCAATGGCCTTAGTGACTGGTTCAAAAAAGTCGACCAAGTTCAAAAGGCAGGATCTGCCCTTGACAAAGCCAAATTGTGTAGGATCCAATATCTGTAGGTCCCCAATGTCTTTGTTTATGAGTTCCATAATGATCCTCTCCATAGCTTTGCAGACCAGGCTCGTCAAGCTTATGGCGCGGTAATTTCCAGGGTCTGTAGAAGCACTGCCTTTGTGGAGTGGGACCACTGTTGCCATACGCCACTCTTTGGGTACGTATCCTGTAGTAAGGCTAAGATTAAACAGCAGCCTTATGTGTGGGTTTAGTTCCTCTTGGAGTTCATGTAGCACACAGCCCAGGATACCGTCCGGTCCCACTGATGCTGTGTTTTTAGCTTTAGAGAGTGCGGCTCTCACCTGGGCATCTGAGATGTTAGGGAGGCTACACTCTGCTGGGATAGATAATTCTCCTTTTGGGGGGGGGGGAGGAGAAATTTGCACTGAACCTGTCTGCCAGAATGTTGGCAATGTCAGTGGGTTCAGTGTATTTTGTGTCATTTTGGACTAACTCTGAGCATATCTGGGAGTTTCCACCCAGGTTTCTAACATAGCTAAAGAAGGCCTTGTGATTGTCTTTTGTGTCTTTTGCGATTTTTTCTCTCAAAGTTGGCTTTGGATGATTTTATGAGTGATCGTAGTTTTTTGCTAGTACTGATCAGAGATTCCTTCCCTTTTAGGGATTTTACTCTGTCATGTAGTAGCTTCCTCCTCCTGTTGTAAAGTTTGTTAATGGCTGGGGTCCACCAGACTGGGAGCCTGCCTTTGGGGGAATGGGTCTTGGTGTTATTTGGGATTGCATGATCCATGCATTCTTGAAGGTGCCTGTAGAAGGCATTTATAAAGGATTCAGTAGTGTGGGTTGTGGTTTCCACTGGGCCAGGGGCCTTGAAGGAGACCACTTCAGTTTTAAGAAGTGTGAAGTTGGGTTTTGAGAAGTTCTTCACTGTGGTCTTTTGTGCAGTGGGTGGAGGCGGGATGTGGATTTCCAGTGAGATTAATTTATGGTCTGATCTCACCAATGAGGGGTATACTTCCGGTGTGGAGCATTTTGTCCCCATGTTTGTGATGATCAGGTCTAGTATATTATTTCCTCTTGTGGGAATGGTGACTAGTTGTTCCATCACATTTGAGTTTATGAATTCTAGGAACCTTTGGGCTAGGGTGATGGGGCTTGAGTAGTGTTCCCAGTCTATGTTTGGGTAGTTGAAGTCTCCCAATATAATGGTATTTGGAGAGACATTCATACTCTCCAGTGTCTTCAGGAAGGCTGTGTGGGGTTCCTGAGTTTGAGAGGGTGGTCTGTAGCATGCTATAAACTGTAGGGCAGTTTTGCCTATGGTTAGTTGCACCTGGATGGTCTCTGATGCTTCGTGCATTGCCACTAACCTGGAGGTGTGGGTATCTTTAATGAATATGGATACTCCCCCTCCTTTTGTGGTTCGGTCCAAGTTTTGGGGCCGGAAAGCATGATATGAGGTAAAACCTGGTAGTGCTGGGGTGTTATCAGGAGCCTTGAGCCAGGTTTCAGTCACTGCACAGACATCAATGTTCTCCATACTGAGGAGGGCTTCGAGAGCATGCATTTTAAGGTTTAGACTTCTGGCATTGAGCAGCATTACCCTTAGTTTTTTTCCACTTGTGTTTTCTAGGGAGGTAGGTTTGTCATTTGAGCCTTGCCTAAAAAGGCACTATGGGGGTGGCAAGAGCCTTGGCCAATATCCGGAAGCCCAGGGGTGACAGGTGCAAGCCATCCCTTGCGAAGCAGCGTGGCTTGTCAAGCATGTCATCCCAAGCAGACAGACATTGGATCCCCTTAGAATGACACCAGTAACTAAGCCAATTGTCAAAACTGATCATTTTGTCTTTGTACTGTGGCATCATTCTTGGTGAGGGTAAGATGCTGCTCAGGGTCAGGGTCATACCGGATTGGGCTACATAATCAGAGAGCTCCTCTATGTCTCTTTTCATGTAGTCCAGGGAGGTACGTCTCAGGTCGTTCACACCGGCATGGACAATAACTGAGTCATATTTGTACTTGCTGTGGAGTGACCTGAGTGCTTGTGTTATGTGGCAGATTCTAGCGCCCGACAGGCAGCTTACTGTAACCTTTTCCTTGTTCAGTCTGGTGAGTGGGACGTCAGTGTATCTGACTATGGAGTCACCTATTACAAGTGTGTCTGGCATGTTGTTTGGCCTTAAGGGCTATGACTGCTTAGCACACTGACTTTGTGAACTATGTGTTGCATGTGCTATGTCTTGAGGTAGTGGTCGCTTGGGTGTCTGCTTTGGAGGCCTCTGTTGTTTTGGTAGATTTTTAATCAGAGCCTCCGAGTATGTTTTTGTGTGTTTATGTGTTTGGTTTGCAGTTGTGATAGGTCTATGTGAGACTGGGTTTGTGGTGTGCGTGGTTACCTTCTCCTCCTGACTGGTTTTGCCAGTACTGAGTTGAGAGAGCTCAGCCTCCAGTTTGGCTATATAGTTGCATCTCTCACATATATTTGTATTTGTTGGGAGGAGGAGAGGGTTGTCTGTGTACATGAGGCAATTGTAACATTGCCTCAAGATTCCCAGATTCACCAGCTAAACAGGAGAGGACACGAGCAACTGACCCTTCGACATGCTAGAATAGTGTAAAAGATTGCTGTGTAACTGAGTCAGAAAGGACCTATAGGGAAATGGGTACTCAAGGGAATTTAGGTGAATGAAGTACTTTCTTTTTGTTTAAGAGTGCTTTACCTGTATAAAAATGCTTTAGGAGCAAGTGCTGGGCTTTTCAGATAGAGAATAGGCTGTTTAGATTGCAAGTAGAGCAGTTCTAAGGGAAAAATTGAAGAGCAGGCTTTACGGAGCCAGAAATAGTTTAAACTTGATTAACCGGCACTGCCCGATGCTGCTCTATGAGCAACTTTGCGCAAAAGCGTGCAAAATCGGGCTTTATAGCAGGGGGTTGAAAAGAGCCAGGAATTGACCCAAAATGGCCAATAAACTACAAGTTGCTGGGCTGGGACCACTCCTCTAGGGACAAATAGGCTGCTCAGTGCTCCCCGCTCCCACTGGTGAACAAATAAGGTTCCTCTTATCCAAATAAGGATATGGATAGCACATAAACTATAACAAAGCCCAGAGATCAGCAAAATCTGAAGACTGGACTATTCTAGTTCAGTAAGGCGGGAAAACAAGGATATTTTTTTGTTTTTTTTCTTTTTTTACAGAGACAGAAGAAAAAGATACAGTAGCAAACAGTAAATGCTATAAAATGGCTAGCGCACTTGAGTGTGTTAGCCTAACAGTTAAATTAAACAAAAATAACTTTTTAAAGTGCAAACAGTTTAGAATCAACACAGGTACAGTACCCATGGGCAGTTGCCACTGTTCCTTCACTGCCCAGGACGGGGCTGTGCTGGGGGCTGTGTAGGCCGGGCAGCAGGCATGCCAGTGAGTTGTACCACCCGTGCCTCAAGCTGGCATAGGGGCCCAAGCACAGCATCCCGGATCTCCCTACGCACCACAGTCCGGACACTACCGAGGGTGAGTGGATGTTCTCCTCCGGCCACACTTGCAGAGGGGGGACGAGCCCCGTCCCCTGCAGCACTTCCACCCGCAGGTGGCACAGGGCCACCGGAGGAGGGTCCGGCCTGGGCACTACTGCCAGGTGCACTCGCCTTCCCTGTCGTCCTATGTTTTGCATTATGTTATGACAGTTTGGGTTAGTAACGAACAATACCATTCACAATTAGTTGTAACAGCATGCATTAGTATTCCCATTAACCAAACACCCATATATTCAAGCCATTGAACAGCAAACATAACACATGCATAATTTGAACAGCAATACACAATCCAACAACATGCAGGGTTGATTGATGGCAACAGGCCATCAGGTTTGGATGTATGAACAGGGCAGATGCATCAATGTACATGCAAATATGTATGAACCAACAGGACAAATGTCCAGGGGTGTTAATTGTGATTGCACATACCAATTTAACGTGGAATGGATTATATGTGGTTATATGGTAGGGTGAAGAAAATTTAATTAACAACTTCAAATACCAATACATATGCTGTACATTTCTACTAGCTGCAGATATATACACACTACAGTTCTGCCTACAGTTTCCTATGTGATAACTACTTCAGATTGGTGATAGGAGTGTTACTGCTACATCAATATACATTTCATTTTTATTCATACACATTCATATCTGGCTCTGTTCAGCTACATCATCCTGCTACATTTGCTTTATATAGCTATAGACAACTGTGGATGTTTAGTATTTCAGACAACCATACTATCTGCATATTGCAGACTGAGAGCAACATATCCAGATTTTGGGACACACATTCCAGCTGCAGTACGGTTTTCAACACATGTTACTGTTTGGTTCTGCCTGTCACATTCATTTCATTCTGTACTGACTGCAGTATACTTTATTCAGGAGTTATTACTACTTTATTGGTGGATGCATACCTCTTTCTCACACTCTCTCACTTGTTTTATTTTTACAATTCAGGATGGTACTTAATTCTAGGCTTTATTGACATGTTTTACCTGTAGTTATAATAATCCTTTCCAACAGTCTCACTTCTGTCATGTTTCTGTATTTCAACAGGGATATATTTCGCACATGTGTTTTACTCAGCTTCTGCAGCTGTACTTTTCAGCCTGCTGCAGGTTATGTACTATTATATTACAGGTGGGACATCTTTATTTCAGACTTGCTTCATTTTTATGTTTGGATTACAGGCTGCATCACACTTTTGTAATCAAGCAATACTTGCAAACCCTCTTACACTGTTACTTGCACATTTTATTAATTAGTGACTACACTGCACTCTTTTGCTAACTGTCATACTTATATATTTATTTACAGTTACAGGGAGAGAATTACTGACCTGCCTAGTGGTACAACCGCACCAGCCTATCACCATAGGCTCGACGGTTCGCAGAACGGACACCTGCAGCTGTAATATAAATAAAGTAATATTGGAATACGCATCTCCATAATATCAGCTAGGTTAATTTCTTACATAAATAATTACATGTAACTTACTCAGTAGTGGAGCGTTGGGCATTTGCCGGGCCTCCTGGATCCAATGGTTCAGTTGGTCCTGCTTCCATCTCTTCAGGTCCACATGGTGGTGATGGACCTGCTCACCTGTCCTTGGTATTCCTGTGGCACTGGTGAGATCATGAGCCAACCAGTCCCACGCCTCAGCCCAATATGCTCCCCACAGGACCTGGCCCTGCATGAGTTGGGCCTCATGATTATGGACGAGGAGCCAAACCATATATTTGGACTCCTCAATGCCCCACCTCTGTGCTCAGAAGCAACTACCCTCACCTACACCTGACATCCTGGCTGCAAGTCGGTTCTACAATCAGTTATGCTGTGTATTCCCACCAATGGGGCTTATATATGCCGTTTTTCCCGCACTTATCTGTGATTGGCCATTTTGGAATTGTATCAGCTTCACAAAACCTGCTTTGTCATGCTCCTCTTTCTATTCATTCCTATATATATGCTATTACTGCATTTCTAAGTGCAACTGTCATGGCTTAGTGGTTCAGTACTTTGACTATGGTGCATGGTGTCCTGGGTTCGAACCTGGCCATTGCTTTTTATATTTTATGACTGTCTACACAGGCTAGGAGGTGTGTCTGTGTAAAGGCAGTTTTGATACAGCTTGCTCAACGTTGCCCGTCGGTTAGCTTGTTGGCATGCTGCGCAGCTCCGCGCAAACGGGTTACGCCGGTTTACGCTTCGTTTGGCTGTCAGCCCGCATATTACGCTCAGCTCCACTACGGGCACTCATTCTACACCTATTAAACCACTGCTCACCTACGGGCACTCATTCTACACCTGTTAAAACACTGCTCACCTACGGGCACTCATTTTACAACTGTTAAACCACTGCTCTCCTACAGGCAGATATCCTCAACTTGTTAGACTGTAGCTCAGCTATGGGCACATCTCACATTTTTTTTAATTTTTTTATCTCAAATTTTTTCAAAATACATGGCCCATTTCATTACATTTTACATAAAATATAATTTTATATATGTACATATATGTCAGGGACTTGTTTCGTGCCTATTTCACTAAAAATAAAAATTGATGTTGTGAGGGCTCGAACCATGACTGCCTCCTCTTCAGCCGATGTCTCTACCGCTACGCTATTGCTTCTTGGCTTACTTTGCATATTTAGTTCTTATATGCTTTTCCACTGACTGCTAACTGTGGCTAAGCGACAGGCACGCCCGCGGAAACGAGTGCACTCATGGGCAAACATCTTTACAACTTAAAAAAAAATATATAAGATGTTCATTTATACATTTTATGTTCATAGTCTGTGGGGGCATGTGTTGTGTTGTGTTGTGTTTATTCACATTTACACAAACTCTGTCATGAGGGTTTACTTTCTGGACTTTTACTCTTCTGGGGGCATGTCCGTTTGCAGGGCTCACCCTATGGACACGCCCCCTACTGTCTTCCATGGTCCCTGTTAGCTTTAGGTGTGATTCAGCATGCCCTCATGCATATGCATGACATGCTGATGTCACACCGTTTAACTGCAGCCTCCGTGTAAGCCTTGTAACTCTTACATGGAGGCTTCGTGAATCCTGCTCTTTGTCTTAGATAGCAGGTGGTTAATTAAGCAATAACCCACACCTGGGTGTGGGTAATGCTGGATTTACCCATGGTTAGTGCAGTTTGGTCACGAGGGTGAAGCCAGAGTGACCAAACAAAGACAGCCGTGGGTAAATCCAGCATTACCCACACCCAGAAATGGGTTATTGCTATTATACAATGACATTATTTAAGAAAAAAATGCTTAATAATGTCCTTGTATAACGGCGCCATACTGTCCTTTTCCATTTAGGAGCTTTTCTTAATTTAGCTTCAATTTCTCTGGCTTTTACTTCATCCCATTCCATATCCTGTACTTTTCAACTTCTGATTGTTTCTTTTGCTTCTTCTTTCCTTTTAGCATCTGTGTTATGTTCCACAAGGTCTTCATAGACATTTCTCCAAAATGTGTCTGTCCTCTTTTTTGGGGGGTGTTTTCTATTCATTTTCCTTTGTTTCCCATTTCTGTATAAAACTATCTGAGTCATCAACAAATTGCTTATTTTGTACTTTTCCTTTATATTTATCTGCATATCTTCTAAGTTTTTCTGCCTGTGCTGATATCTTCAGTTTATTATTTGTAATAGTGTATGATAAATCCTGGTCTGTTATGATGCTGTGCATTGCTTTTATCACGTCTATCATTCTAAATATTTTTGTTGATCTGTTCCCTCTTCTATACTCTTCTAACAGTGACAGTTCTTGTTTTAATTGCTTTACAGTTTTCTGTGTTTCATGCTGCCATAATGGCATTTGATTTCTTCCCTTCCTTTCTCTTATTGTTCTGTGTTTTTGTGGTAATTTATCTGCACAGTAATATGACCTATTTACTTTTGTTATATATCACGTGAATTTCTGTTAATAGTCTTGATTAATGTATTCATCTTTTTTTCAAACATCTAACATTTTGGGTCTTATTAGCTTTCTTTAATCTATTTCTTTCATTGATCTTAATATGTCTATCCATCTTTATTAAATCAAGAAACCTTTCCCTTAGATCATTTTCTTCTAAACTGAGGGCACATTCTTTGTTCTCCATTTCCTGCAGGCAATCTACAGAAAGTTCCAGAACATCTTCCTGTGGCATATTCTCTTCAACTGCATCCTGTGCAATCCATTGCTCTTTCATATGGGAACTCACTGGCCTATCACTCCACAACATTGCCTATGTTACAGTTGCTACTGTTTCCTGCTTCTTCTCTTGCTGTGTAATTCCAACTGAACTTTTGTAATGGTTTCCTACTGAAGGCTCTAGAGCATCTTCAATGTGAAGTATCAAACGACTCTGAAGAAGCCAGTTGTACTGGTGAAAGCGCTAAGTCATTCATATCGTTAGTATTAAAAGTGGTTATTTCACCGTTCTTCATGAAGCGTCCTCTGTGGTTCTACTGTTGTGCTGATCTTCATGTAGAAACTGATCAGATGCTTCCCATTCCACCTGTTTCTCCTTAATTTGGGGACTCATTGTTCCATCATGCAGTGACATTACCAGAGTTGGATTTTCTACACTAGTTCTTCACTTTGCAGGTAATCATAACTTCAGTTTCTATTTCTTTTACTTCTCTGTTACTAATCCTCTATTTTCTCTATTTATTTTCTTATTTTTTTTTTTGTATTGTAAAAACTTTCCACATCTGGATGCCTTCACCTGTATTTGTCTTCAAACATCTTTGGTGCTGCTTTTTTGTATTGATTAGTTTTGCTTCTCCTTTGCGTAAATATTGCACCATATTAAATCTCTGTTTCTTTGCCATGTCCATATTTCTTCTTCAGATCTCTCCCGTGTTACCTGTTTCTCCTTACTTTGGGGACTCATTGTTCCATCGTGCTGTGACATAACCTGTGTTAGAATTTCTGCACTAAATCCTTCACCTTGCAGATAGCCCATGATTTAAGCTTCTAATTGTTTAACTGCTACATTACTAATCCTCCATTCCCCCTTTGTGATCTTATTTTTTTTGTAATTTTCCATATCTGGGTGCTTTTTGCTGTATTTTTCTTCAAATGTTAATGATGTGGGTAAACAGATGTGCAATAAAACAAGAAGCTTCAATATCTTCTGCTTACTCTATTCCTTTACCACTAACTGTCTTCCAGGATATTTCACCTGTTCGCCTATCTCTGCTACTCCTCAAGAACCTAAGTCTTCTCTTTTAGCTTAATTATGTTAGGACTCTTATGCTGACCTTCTTGTTCCATAATTTCTCTCTAATCCATATCAACACAATTATTGTATTATGTTTCCTTTGATATTACTATGTATGTCTCAAATATTTGTATGATGTTTATTTTTTCTTTTCTTGTTTTTTGCTATGTATAATGACAAAGCATTCATTCCTTCTTCTGGCTTTTCCCAGTTAGGGGTCACCACAGCGGATCACCTTGTCCACTCATGATTGGCAGTGGAGTTTTACAGTGCTGAGTTGCCAGCTCGGCACCCAACCTTCCACAGAAGGCACACACTCACACCTAGGGCCAATTTAGAGTGTCCAATCCACCTGCAGCAAGTCTTTGGGAGGAAACCGGAGCAAACCCAAGTGACCACAGGGAGGACATGCAGACTCCGCACAGAAGGCACCCCAGCCGAGGATTGAACCGGAGAACCTCTTGCTGTCAGGCGGCAATGCTAACCACTGCACCACCGTGGCCACCCTTAACAAAGCATTCATTCCTCTAAATGCTTAATTATCACTGTATTTCTAACTTTATGTAATTTGGAGCTTTTCTACTTGGGTCTCTGCTAAAAAAGGGCATGCTGCCCAATCAGACTGACTTGGTTAACAAATGTCAAATAAATAAATAAATAAATAAATAAAGCTTTTCTTAGCAATTTAAAATACAGCACAGATGTATTGTGGTAGATCAAGTCAATCGTGTTAAAGCAAATATTAAGTAATGGATCCAGAGGAATATACTTGAAGGTAAATTTTGGCACCTCATAGTAGAGGTCTGAAGTGTTTGATGACAGTACATGAATAAAAGTAGTATGGGAAGTAGGATCAGAAAAAGAAGCTGAGAAATAATCAGTGAATCAACTCATTAAGGATGAGTGAAAACTGAATGGGCTAATAGGGCTTTTCGTGAAGACAGGAAGTGATTTAAAGCTCTATTAACAAAAAAAAAAAAAAAAAAAAAGCTTTTAGCTGTTCAGAATAAATTATGCCAAGATTTGCAAAACATACTTTATTTATATACTTACTTAGCTATCATTTGTTAACATAGGTAAATAAACTGTTCCAAGGATCATTTTCATCTATGACCTGAGCCATAAAAGAACGGACAAAACAACAAATTAATGAGCATTTACAATATGCAGTCATAAAGTGCAAAGATAAAAACATTTTGGCAATCAGCAAAAATGCATATTGTCGAGAAGAAGAAGCTATCATATGGACAAATTATACTGGAAGAACACATTGTGTGGCCCTTCAAGAATAGAAGGATAAACTGATATGAACTTAAAACACAGAAATAAATATATGTATGAAATGTCAATCGGAAGAAATGCATAATCAACAAAATATGAATAAAAAAGTGTATATGAATGTAAAGCAAGAGTTATACAGGCTATATTAGAGATTCAGTGCTCATTGTACGGCCCTTTGGAATAAAAAAGTAAAGTAATATAAAGTTTAAGCTGTTGCTTAGCAACAGGAAATTTGGCAGCACTCAAAAGGTGCACAGAAGGAAAGAGAGTGAGAGATAAAAGATTATAAATGTGGGACACTACTACAAAAAAGAGAAGAATTATTGACCGAGAGATATCCTACTTGTAGACAGTAAAGTGTGTTATAGGGATTAAACATAGTGCTGAAAGCATATACATTTATTTTCAGTGGCAAGAAGTTAAGAATATTTTTGAGACACTTCTTTAACAGGTTAAAGTGTCTGAGTTTCTTTAATGAGTCAGGAATGCAGTTCCAATTTGCAAGACTGAACTTATAAAATTCTTCTTTATGGATGGAGAGAGTGAAGGCCCCAGTAATTGGGAATCATCACTGTTTCAAAGGTAATAAATCATAACCCTGATGTCTGATGCTGCATTTTGTGAAGGGGTAGTATGTATCATGAAGAATTCTGAAAGTGAGTGTATTTAGAAGGAAAGTGTCAATAGCAGAGATAAGGAGCCATCTATTTTTGTTCGACAGTGATGCATGCAATGGTGCTACTGTTGCAGCTAGAACAATAACTGAGAATTTTAGTCTAAGTGGATTGAAGTACAATCTTCTTCTTCTTCTTTCAGCTTTTCCCGGTTAGGGGTCGCCACAGCGGATCACCTGTCCGCTCATGATTGGCAGTAGAATTTTACGGTGTCGAGTTGCCAGGGAAAAGAACAGAGAACAGTAATGGGAAGGATGTGCTCATGTCTAGGAGAAGAGTGTTTATGGCTATGGCACATTTTGCTTCAAAGGAGACTAGACTCGTTATTGTATATGATGTCTTCAAAAAAGCTTTTAGCTGTTCAGAATAAATTATGCCAAGATTTGCAAAACATACTTTATTTATATACTTACTTAGCTATCATTTGTTAACATAGGTAAATAAACTGTTCCAAGGATCATTTTCATCTATGACCTGAGCCATAAAAGAACGGACAAAACAACAAATTAATGAGCATTTACAATATGCAGTCATAAAGCGCAAAGATGAAAACATTTTGGCAATCAGCAAAAATGCATATTATCGAGAAGAAGAAGCTATCATATGGACAAATTATACTGGAAGAACACATTGTGTGGCCCTTCAAGAATAGAAGGATAAACTGATATGAACTTAAAACACAGAAATAAATATATGTATGAAATGTCAATCGGAAGAAATGCATAATCAACAAAATATGAATAAAAAAGTGTATATCAATGTAAAGCAAGAGTTATACAGTCTATATTAGAGATTCAGTGCTCATTGTACGGCCCTTTGGAATAAAAAAGTAAAGTAATATAAAGTTTAAGCTGTTGCTTAGCAACAGGAAATTTGGCAGCACTCAAAAGGTGCACAGAAGGAAAGAGAGTGAGAGATAAAAGATTATAAATGTGGGACTCTACCACAAAAAAGAGAAGAATTATTGACCGAGAGATATCCTACTTGTAGACAGTAAAGTGTGTTATAGGGATTAAACATAGTGCTGAAAGCATATACATTTATTTTCAGTGGCAAGAAGTTAAGAATATTTTTGAGACACTTCTTTAACAGGTTAAAGTGTCTGAGTTTCTTTAATGAGTCAGGAATGCAGTTCCAATTTGCAAGACTGAACTTATAAAATTCTTCTTTATGGATGGAGAGAGTGAAGGCCCCAGTAATTGGGAATCATCACTGTTTCAAAGGTAATAAATCATAACCCTGATGTCTGATGCTGCATTTTGTGAAGGGGTAGTATGTATCATGAAGAATTCTGAAAGTGAGTGTATTTAGAAGGAAAGTGTCAATAGCAGAGATAAGGAGCCATCTATTTTGTTCGACAGTGATGCATGCAATGGTGCTACTGTTGCAGCTAGAACAATAACTGAGAATTTTAGTCTAAGTGGATTGAAGTACAATCTTCTTCTTCTTCTTTCAGCTTTTCCCGGTTAGGGGTCGCCACAGCGGATCACCTGTCCGCTCATGATTGGCAGTAGAATTTTACGGTGTCGAGTTGCCAGGGAAAAGAACAGAGAACAGTAATGGGAAGGATGTGCTCATGTCCAGGAGAAGAGTGTTTATGGCTATGGCACATTTTGCTTCAAAGGAGACTAGACTCGTTATTGTATATGATGTCTTCAGTTGAGCAAGAACTTTGTTAGCTCGGTGCTCTGTGTGCATACTGATGGTGAGGCTATGATTGGTAAGCCCTAGGTAGTTTTGTTGTTTGATGTAGGGTAGAGGGTTTTCCAGAGGGTCAGTGATACTGACATTTTGCAAATCATGTAACCTTTGATGGGTATCACAAACCATAACAGTAGTTTTTGGGGTATCCACTGTTAAATTGTTAGTATGAAGCCAGTACCAGATAGCTGTAAAGTCCTTTTGTAGTTTATTAGAGTGCTTTGATTTTCACTCTTTTGTAATATCTGTAAAGAAGATGCAGCTGGTCTCGGGGAGATCACAGGCAACATCAGCTGTGAAAAGAGAGAACAATAGCAGCCCACAAACATACCCTTGAGGAGCACCTTTGTTTGTGGTACCCATTACTACAGAATTGTTAGGGCCAAGTTGTCACAGAGTATGATTAGAAAGATAATTCTGAATCCAAGATAGGATTTCATTCGAGATCACAAAACTTGGAAATTTGTTAAGTAATGTGGAGTGATCAATGATGCTGAATGCCTTTTTAAGTTTCAGGAATATAGCACCTGTTAGCTTATCCATCTCCATGATGGAAGAGATGTTGTCAGTCAGGTGAGTGATGGCTATGAGGATACTGTAGTTAGGGCAAAAGCCATGCTATCTGTTGGTGAGAATATCATATTTTGCAACATATTCCAGCAGCTGTTCATAAATGATCTTCTCCAGTACTTTTGGTTAAAGGGCAAAGATTTGCTATGATAAAGAAATTGTTTGCAGTTGAAGATGAAAGCACTTTTGTGAGAGGAATAACTAGAGCATATTTGAAACTATAAAAAAGAGAAATGGTGGTGAGTGGAAGACCGAATAGATAAATAAGAGGCTTGGAGAGTGGAGTGTTACTCAGCCTAAGAATCCAGGGTTGAATTTACTTCAAGTGGTGGTTGTAGCCACAATCAATATTTTTAAGATTTTTTTTTTTTTGTATTTTTAGCAGATGTATTACAATTCTCACATTTTAGGGAATTGCTTAGGTTATACAGTTATGAGAAACTTTCCTTAAATGTCAATATTTATCTCTTGTTTGCATTAGGTATTTCATTTCAGAAAAGAACCAGGGATATAAGTGGCCATAGTAGCTTAATTTTTAATAGTTTAAAAGTTATTCTGAATGTTAAGAAATTAGTTTTTGAATGAACTCAGGACAGCTATAAGAATAGAAAGTGAATATAAAGAGATCCAGTTAACAGTTAATTTGGTTACCCAAACTAAGTTCCTTTAATAATGGAAAGCAACAGGTTATAACAGGTGGAATTTTTGATTTCTTGAAGGGCTGGTGCGTGACAATAGAAAAATGCTCATTAATGCAATTAGAGATAAAAGTAAGAGAGACACCTTAATGGTGTCAAGGAAATCTCTAAGAGAGGGAGTGATTACTATGTAAAGGGCTTGGATGAGAGAGTTGGTCTACATATTTATAAGATTGCGACAGATGGTGATTTGGTCAGTTTCTGACTTATATGACTATAAGTTTTCTGTTTGTACAAAAACATTGAGAAAACCAGGGGGTCAGCAACTCTAATAAATAGGAGGTTGTTGTGATGGTAAGATATTTACCTCACAGACAAGATGTACAGAATTTGATTCTCACTGAGGGGGAACTGGCTAGGCTAAAAATGCTCCACAGGGCAGTTAACCTAATAATTTACTTATGTTCTATAGCAGATTTGCATAATGGTTAAGGTCTTCACCTCATAGACACAAGGTACATGATTTGATTCTGACCGTGGCTTATTGGCTATGCTTAAATTGGCCCTTTAGGGCAGTTAGCCTAGTATTCACCTATGAATTAATATATGTTTCTATGAACTTAATAAATTAAAATTAGGAAGAGAAGAAGGAGGTGATTTGCATTTTGTGTCTATATAGACATTTGTATTGTTTCTAATGCTAAGAAAAGTGGCTATACAGATAGGATCTATATCAAAGAATAACAAGATACAATGATGGAAAGAGTGACATCCTTTTTATAAGAATTAATGCGGTGCTATGAATTGTAGAACCTGGACCATTATTTCTAAAAATAAGGACATTTTAGAAAGAGCACCATCAAGTTTTAAATGTGTTTCAGTAAAATAAAGACTGTTAGTGCTATTGATCAGTCACAGCATGAAGTTATGGGAAAGAGTACAGGAAGTTAGGTTAAGAAGGGAGGTGATGATTAGTGATCAGCAGTATAGTTTCATGCCAGGAAAGAGCACTACAGATGTGATGTTTGCTCTGAGAGTGTTGATGGAGAAGTACAGAGAAGGTCCGAAGGAGTTGCATTGTGTCTTTGTGGATTTAGAGAAAGCATATGACAGGGTGCCTAGAGAGGAGTTGTGGTATTGTATGAGGAAGTTGGCAGTGTCAGAGAAGTATGTAAGAGTGGTACAGGATATGTACAAGGGTAGTGTGACAGCGGTGAGGTCTGCGGTGGGAGTGACGGATGCATTTAAAGTGGAGGTGGGATTACATCAAGGATCAGCTCTGAGCTCTTTCTTATTTGCAATGGTGATGGGAAGGTTGACAGACGAGATCAGACAGGAGTCCCCGTGGACTATGATGTTTGCAGATGACATTATGATCTGTAGTGAGAGTGGGGAACAGGTGGAGGAGACCCTGGAGAGGTGGAGATATGCTCTAGAGAGAAGAGGAATGAAGGTCAGCAGGACTAAGACAGACTATATGTGTGTGAATGAGAGGGAGGATAGAGGAATGGTGAGGATGCAGGGAGTAGAGGTGGCGAAGGTGGATGAGTTTAAGTACTTGGGATCAACAGTTCAGAGTAATGGTGAGTGTGGAAGAGAGGTGAAGAAGAGAGTACAGGCAGGATGGAGTGGGTGGAGAAGTGTGTCAGGAGTGATTTGTGACAGATGAGTACCAGTAAGAGTGAAAGGGAAGGTCTACAAGAGGGTAGTGAGACCAGCTATGTTATATGGGTTGGAGACAGTGGCACTGACAAAAAGGCAGGAGTCAGAGCTTGACGTGGCAGAGTTGAAGATGTTAAGATTTGCAGTGGGTGTGACAAGGATGGACAGGATTACGAATAAGTATATTAGAGGGTCAGCCCAGGTTGGAAGGTATGGAGACAAAGCCAGACAGGCAAGATTACATTGGTTTGGACATGTGCTGAGGAGGGATGCAGAGTATATTGGGAAAAAGATGCTAAGGATGAAGCTGCCAGGTAACAGGTAAAGAGGAAGTCCTAAGATAAGGTTTATGGATGTGGTGAGAGAGGACATGCAGGTGGTTGGTGTGAAAGAGCAAGATGCAGAGGACAGGAAGAAATGGAAACAGTTGATTTGCTGTGGCGACCCCTAACGGGAGCAGCCGAAAGAAGAAGAAGAAGAGTGTTATGTGTATTATTTTATACCAGGTTTTCAGAAATTTGTCTTTATTATTAATGGCTCAGGTACTTGTTTTGAACTAATCTTGATAGTTTTCTTGTTGCTACTTTGTGCTGTCCCTCAGGACTATTAAAAATCAAAATTTTCTTTTTTTTCTAATTACAAAGACTTTGTATTGGTATATAAAGTATTGTTGAATGTGTTACAGTCAGTTAACCGTCATTGCTGTAATACAGGATAAATCCTATGGGAATCCCATCTGTGTACTCCATACCAGTAGCAGGTCTTCCTTCTTATACTTGTTTATCCAGCACAATACATAAAGCCCTAAGGTCAGCCTGTCCAACTTGCTGAAAATATGTATGCATTCAGAAAATGTGGTGAACATATGACTTGTATACCTTGGTTTCTTTGTGTGCACATATGGAATTTAAACCATTTTTTTTCAACGGGTACAAAATAAAACATTAAAGAAGTCTAACTGGCTGAGTAGACAATGGTATAGATTTGTCAATTAAGAATTCTTTCAAATAACAGAATTAGATTTTGACATGTAGTATTAAATTTCTGAGGCTGAAACATCTGTATAAATCCTTCTCTGTATAAAGAAGAGAGACTAAATGGCAGGATGTTTGATCATTGGTGGCTCACACATTCATTAAAAGGCCATCAGTTTGGAGCAGACCTAAGATGAGCAACATTCCATTAAGTGCCTGGGACTATAAGACTTTTTGGGCAGTAACTTGTAAAGAAAGTCATTTTCAGCTTTGGATTAATGGGTGATATTACTATCAGAGTGCTGGTGCAGTTTTGACACAAGCTAGTTCTAAACTAAGTCATAGATAATGTGGTTTGCTTACTAACAATCTTGGCCATCACATGGATGGAGACTATTTGATCTCATGGTGTTCTAGGACTGATCAAATCAGCTCAAACTATGAGACATTCTTTCTGAAATATGCAGAAACAATCCAGAAATCACACAACCAGTTCTGAGGTTGATGGCTTATACAACAAATTTTGGCAGACTGCTATAATATCATAAGTCAAATCTGTGCCCTAATGCTGGATGTGTATCACTGCAAAAACAGTGCTTTGAATGCTAAACTGGCTGAAATGAGCACTATCTGAGAGACAAAATGGTTAGCATTTTGCAACCTATGAATATTACTAAGCTGTCTGTTTTATAATTGGTATTTTTAATTGTTCTGATTTCCAACACAATGGCAGGAGAGAGATGAAACAATGAGTTCACCCCAGACAACCCATACTGGACTGACTGAACTGGTGTAGGAGGTTCTGAGCAAGGGAAGATGGTAGTGAATGGCCAATTCTGGTGAGAGGGCAGCAGTTCAACTGACTACATTAGTGACTCCTGCAAGAGTGCAGGTGTATTGTACCTGTATTGCCCACAGCCGTGAGTCTAACAGCCGTGAGTCTATCAAGCCTATGATATAGTGGCACAATGCTTAGAAGAGGGTTAGTATGTAAGGTAGCATATGTGCTCTCTGAGCAGGAGTTGTAAAGCTTGCAAAAGGTTTGGTGGGGATATCAAATTCCTGAGGTATGGCTAATGGCTTTCACTCTTGATTTGCTTGACTCTCGCCCTTGAGGAGCAAACTGGCCACAAGGCTGTTATATCCAGGGAATGAATGGGCCATCTGAGGAGATAGAATGGTTGGGCTTGATAGTCAGTGGGGGATTGGGGAAAAAAACAGTTCTGTCTTGAAATTGCCAGCACCTGTAAACTATTATTAAATATTAAAATATACCCATCTTTGCTTGGAAGTAGAAAACATCTGCATCATCCTTACTAGGATGCTTGAATGGTGCAGATTTCCGCAATAGCAACTATAGCTGTATGGTACAGCACTCTACAGGGATTTATATTCCACCTTCTGCAGTGTTTGCGATGTGAGTAAGGTAAGTTGATAAGAAAGATGTGATGCAAATGCTGTGATTATCCTGTTATAACTCCTAGTTCTAGCAATGTTTGAACTGTTTTATTTTTTTATTAATATTTTATTTTGTTCATTAAGCAGGGCAGTACAATGATTAGGGTTGGGAGGGTGGCCTAATGGTTAAGGTGTTTGCCTTACAAACACAAGGTGCAGAATTTGAGTCTCACAAGGGATAATTGTCTAGGCTTAAAATGGCTTGTAAGGGCAGTTAGCTTAGTACTAATCTATGAACCTATTAATACTGACATTTTTCAGGCACAGTCCAGGTGAATTACTTCACAAAAGATATAGCATGATATAATACAAAAGAAAAATAAAAGGATAAATAACAGCTGCTTTCATAGTTGGTGAAATGTAGAGGTCTTTTAAAAGGAATGCCATAGTATGAAACAGGAACAGATTAAGTGGCAAAACAGAGTGTTTGACTCTTTTATTGAAAGCATGCAGTGAGAAGAAAAAGAGATAGACCCACAAGAAAAATTAAATGGGGGAGGGAAGTGGGGAAAGGGTGTAGAAGGGCGAGATGGTGTTATTATAGGTGAGGGTATGTGAAGGAGTGTTTTGTTTTCAGTGTATGTGTATCTGTTCAACAAATGTATGAGTACTGTGTAAGTTGCCAACCAATTCTGATTGCCATGCTTATAATTCTGTTGTGGTTTAGCATCACAACTCCAATACACACACACACACACACACACACACACACACACACACACACACACACACACACACACACACACACACACACACATGCATGCACGCACACATGCACACATCCATACCAGAGCACTAACATAATCCTGGTGCTATCTTCTGAATCAACACTTTACCTTCAATGGTACCTTGCTGCTCCTTGTTGCTTAGCTGACTTACTCCTTTAATTTTTGAATACTCTTGTAACTGCTTTCCCTGGGCATATTTTTACATCCATTAACTGAAACTGACTAGGTATCACAGAGAAGCTGCAGCTTTCTTAGATACTAACCAGCATCAACAACTGGTTGCTTTTTCCTAGACTTCTTGCTTTGGTTAATAGGTAGTGAGGAATATTGCCTTCTTCCCTGGAGTTACGCTTGATGTTACTATGAGAGAGTGAGTGCTTTCAGGCAGTCTACAGATTTTAGTCAACAGTGCAGCTACAGTCATAATTTAGATTTACACATCTTCCTGGACAAGATATGTAATTGTACTGTGTCTGACAAAGTATCCAAAGGATGTGAGACATTAAATAAGGCTGAGTATGAGTGTTTAAGATTCACTGTACCTGTTAAAGGAGTCAAGTATCACTCCCCTTACGTAGCATTCTGGAACCCAGATACACATCCCTGTTACATCTGTGTAGTTTATAAAATAACATTTCTGCTAAGCATAACATTTCCTGAGATAATGAGAGAAAAACTGACTTGTTTGGATGATGCAGTGCAATTTAATAAATACTGGTACATTGATGGATGCAATACATGATATGAACGACAATAAAGGCACATTGTAATTTATCCTATGCATCATTAAAGAAAGTGCGCTGAGGTCTGACATGATAGATGGATTTTTTATTAGGTAGAATTAATGGCTGTCAATATGTAGCTTCTGCATGGCAATAACCCAACACCCTAATAATGGGCGATTTCAACTACCCCACCATTAACTGGGAAAACTACTCATGTACCAACTCTTTTGCTCAATGTTTTCTGGAAATTATAAATTCCAACGCCTTGTATCAACTTATCCACCAGGGGCAGCAATATCCTAGACCTGGTCATTACCAACATAGGCGACCAGTGTTCCACACCAGAGGTCAATTCCTTGTTGATCAGATCCGACCACAAGCTAATCAGCCTAGACATCCACATCCCACCCCCACCCCCCACTAGGGAAACCACTGTAAAACATGTCTCCAAAGCCAACTTCACACTTCTTAAGACAGAAGTGGCAAACTTCATGACACCCCTGCAGACAGACAATAGAGGTATGACTGCTGGATCCTACACAAATGCACTTTATAAACACTTACTTGTGCATGGATCGTGCTATCCCTAACAGAACCAAGATACTCTCCTCCAAAAAAGGAAGCCAATCTGGTGGTCCCCTGCCATAAACAAACTCTACAACAGGAGAAAGAAACTGTTGCAAAAAAGAGCAAAATCCCATGACTGGAAGAACTCCCTGGTCAGCCTCAGTAAGAAGCTGAGATCCCTCATAAAATCCTCCAAAGCTAGTTATGAAAACAAAATTGCCACTGATTCTAATGACAACCACAAAGCATTCTTTGGTTCCAGGCACCCGATGGTTCTAGGCATACCTTAGTGGCAGACTTCAGGCAGTCCTATGGAAGGAGAATCTATCCACCCTGTTACCCATCACCAAGGGAGTTCCCCAGGGTTGTATTTTAGGACCCTTCCTATTTTCTATATTTATAAACGACCTATACAAAGTCATCCCAGATGCCACCTGCATCCAGTATGCGAATGACTCAACTCTAGTTTGTTCAGCTATATGCCCAACAGTACTACAGACCTTATCTCAAACTACTTTCAACTCAGTTGAGAGCTGGCTCCTAAATCACCGTCTTATTTTGAATCCTAATAAGTTCATAGGTTGGTACTAGGCTATCAGTCCTAGGGCCTATACAAGCCTAGCCATAACAATTCCCTGGCTATTTCTTCCCACACTATTTACTTCCCTGGACCCCTGTCTAGTAGGGCGACTGACGTGATCCCTAGGATGAATTTCCTTTCTCCCATCCAATCGTCAAGGTTCCTTTTGAAGAGGACCAAAGAGGCACTCTGCTTGACATGTATGGGCAATCTATTCCAGAGTCTGGGGAGTCTCTGGGTCAGGAACCTATCCCTCCAGCATGTTTTGTTTATTGTGATGACAAGGTTTAGCTCCCTGGAGCATGTGGCTCTGAGGGATTGGGATTTCTTTAAGTGTAGCATGTCCAACAGCTCTGGATTTGACATGGCCTTGTATGTTAAGCAAAGATCGCCTCAGAGTAGATAATATGCGACAGAGTATAGCTGGAGTTTTTTAAGGTGGTCAGCGTAGGGCATCTGCTTTAGGCCTGTGATTCTTTTAGTGAGGTATTTCTGTGGCCTTTCCAGTTGTTGCAGATGTCTTGAGAGGTACATACCAAACGGGGCATTGTATTCTATAATGGGTCTAATGAGGGATGAGTACAGTGGGACAATGACCTCCTTTTTTCTGGATGAAAAGCCCTTAATGATGAGGTGTGCCACATAGAAGGATTTCCTGACTGTTGTGGCAATGTGGTTATCGAAGGTGAGACCGCTGTCCACCTGTGTTCCTAAGTCTCTTATCACACTTTCGGTGTTTAGTGTACTGCCACCTATATGGTAATTCACGGATATATGTTTTTTCCCAAAGGGGATAACTATACATTTCTTGGCATTGAGCTTGAGCCCATGGCTCTGGCACCAAGCATCTGTTTATGTAAGGCCCTTTTGTAGAGTATCCACATCATTTGGGGATTCAGTAATGGTTCCCAGTTTGCAGTCATCTGCGGACTTTGTTATCCAGAGTCCCTTAGTGTTGGCCTGTACTTCAGAGAAGTAGATGCCAAACAAGAGCGGTCCCAGGACTGAACCCTGAGGTACTCCACTTGTCACTTGTCTGGAGATGGATTTGGAGTCCGCTAATAAAACTAAGATCCTGCTTTTCTCTCCATCTCCTAGGTCCACTGTACTGACCTTCACCATCACATCTAACAACGGCTCCATTATTTCACTAGACCCCTCAACTAAGCTACTAGGTGGAATAACTGACAATAACCTCAAGTCTGACCTACATATAAACCACATGATTAAAACAGTTAATAAAAAACTTGTCTCTCTTTATAGGATTAAACCCTTCCTAACTCCTCTAGCTAGATCCGCAATTGCCCGCTCACACCTACTCTCCACCCTCCTCTATGCCTCCCCCCTATACACAAACCTGAGTAAATCCGACTTGAACAAATTCCCCACCTGTTATAATCACATAGCAAGATTTGCCACCAATACAGCCTACAGAACTCACTACTGTAGCAACCTTAAGCTTCTAGGGTGGCTGGAACTACCTAATCTACTAAAGGTTAATCAGCTAGTAACTGTTCACAAGATTCTCTACCAATCTGAACACACACCTGTTCTAAAAAACATTATCACTCCCTACCATAACCTCAAAGCACTCCGATCCTCTAACAAAAAACTAATCTACACATTCAAAGCTAACAACTCTGCTGGGGAGGCACTGTTTGCCAATTCTGTTGGTAAAACATGGAACTCTCTCCCTGCCATCCTCATAGCTGAAACCTTTCTATCCCTATTCAAGAAAAATCTTACACTATACCTTAAAACATGGTGGCTGTGCCCCTGTTTTACCCCTGATTAATGTATAAACTACCGACTGTATACCATAGATCGTCCTGCTACATCTAAGTGACTTTAACCTAACTACCTGGTAACCAGCTATTTACTTAGCAATCTACTTGTGTGACTGAGTAACATTTTATTTTTACCCTTTAATGAATGTAAACTGTTGTTACTGTATTACCCAATCTTGAATTATATATAATATTGTAATGTTGAGTATTTCTGTAGAATTAAACTGAAGCTTTTCTCCCCAGGCCTCCACTGAAAATGGACATGTATCCAGTTGGACTATCCTGATCAGCAAATGTAAAATAAATAAATAAAATAAATAAATTCTATAGCTATGTCAAGAATCTCAATGGCAACACTCAGATCTGCTCTAAGTTACAGCACAATGGCAATAAATATACAGAACCAACTGATATTGCCAACATCCTGGCAGATAGGTTCAGTGCTAACTTTACCCCCCTCTCACCCCCAAAAGGGCCCATCTCTATACTGGAAGAATGCAAAGTTCCTGAAATCACTGCTGCATGGGTAAAAACCACACTCTCCAAAGCCAAGAACACAGCATCCATGGGACCTGACAACATCCCAGGCTGTGTTCTACATGAACTACAGAATGAACTGGCACCCCACCTAAGCACCACGTCCAGTCATAGCCTCACCTCAGGCTTTGTGCCCACTGAATGGCACATAAGGACAGTCATCCCACTCCACAAAGGGGGAGCCACCACAGAACCCAGGGACTACTGCCCCATTAGCCTTACGAGCCTGGTCTGCAAGGCCATGGGACATATCATCATGGACCTTATAAACAAAGACATTGGTAATCTCCAAACTCTGGACCCCACCCAGTTTGGGTTTGTAAAAGGCAGATCATGTCTCCTAAACCTGATTGACTTCTTTGAGGCAGTCATCAAAGTCTTAGATGAGGGTAAGGTGGTTCACACAGCCTATCTAGATCTCGCCAATGCTTCTGACACCATTCCCCGCTCTGGAATTATAGATAAACTCACTAAACTAGGTATAAATCCCCATGTCACAAGATGGGTTGCCAACTGGCTCATTGACAGAACCCACACTGTGAATGTAGCAGACTCCAAATCTGAATTCAGACCAGTGACAAGTGGAGTACCACAGGGTTTAGTTCTGGGTCCTCTCCTGTTTGATATCTACTTTTCTGAAGTACAGGCTAACACAAAAGGACTTTGGCTAACGAAGTTTGCAGATGACTGCAAAATAGGAGTCATAACTGAAACTCCAAACGATGTGGACATCCTACAAAAGGGCCTCACTGAGACAGATGCCTAGTGTCAAAGCCGTGGCCTCAAGCTCAATGCCAAAAAGTGCATTGTCATCCCCTTTGGTAAAAACTCTGTACCCATGAGCTACCACATAGGTGATAGTCTACCTAACACCGAAAGTGTGATAAGAGACCTTGGGACACAGGTGGACAGTAGTCTCTCCTTTGATAATCACATTGCCACAGTAGTCAGGAAATCCTTCTACATGGCACACCTCATCACAAAAGGTTTCTCATCCAGGAAAAAAAGAGGTCATTGTTCCCCTCTAAACAAACAAAGTTAGAACAGAAGGCACCAAAGCAGTAAATCCACAGTGAGAGGAACCAGTCCGTAGGATGAAGCATAAAATAACTTTTAATCGTATCAAACTTTAAAAACAGTACCAGGTCTTCTTTTCACCAGAAAGAACTTTGAATTACATCAAAAAACAATTAAAATCAAGCGCTTTCGCTTGGCTCAAATACCAAGCTTTATCAAGATGGATTGCATACTAGAAGGGAGCCATTAATATAGGACTCTTCTCCAACCATGTGACTATAAACCATAATTAAGTCTTAAAGCTATAATTAATTTAAAAATATTGCAAGATTTTTTGAAATACAGAACCATGAATTGTTGTTCATGTTTAATCTGCCATACTGGCCTGGCTACACCTATTAATTCATTTTGACATACTCCATAACTATTTACAAAAAATAATAAATAATGGATAATAAATAAAAACTTAAGTTAAAAAAATCCTGTACTGAAAAATCATTCTACAGAACGTACATTGCTCTGGTTCTCATTTATATATCCCAACTTCTTGTTAATAAAATTTTACACACAAAAAAATATATATGAATGAATGTTTTTTTAAGATGCTGATATAAAATGTATATGAATAAATGTAAATATATTCAAATAAACAATAACATAATTGTAGATCAAAACAAATTTTATAAACAGCTTCTAAATGCAATTCATCTACTATTCATATCTTGTTCACAATCTAGCCATTCTTAATTTCAAGACACTTCTTATATTTATATTGTCGTTCAGGCCAGGACTACTGGCAGCATCTAATTTAAGCTGCCAGAGAAGTTCCTTGTATTCTAATCTTGTCTCCCAGTCGCCCCCCCACCATCCGTTTTTACTTGTTCTAGTACTATGAAATTTATTTGCATATCTGGGCATGTGATGGAGTGCTTGTAAAAAGCATTGGTTTCCTTTTTCCTGGAAACCTCATACAAGTGCTCATAAATTCTCCTTCTCAAGGATCTTTCTGTTTTGCCAACATAGAAACTAAAGCATTTCGTGCAGAAACCCAAATATACTACCCCTTTTGTTGCACAATTCGTATAAATATTGGCTTGAAAATGGAAGTTCCTTGAGGGAATGTGTAAAGAGCTTTTGTTCGAAATAGCTGTGCACTGTTTACACATCCCACATTTATAAGTGCCTTTTTTCAAGTTTTTGCTGTTGTTCATTCTCCCTTGGGGTTGATACTTTTCAAATAATTCCTTCATATTAGTATCCCTACGTCTAGTGAATCTAGGGTGTTCTGGGATATACTTTTTCAACTCTTCATGTGCTGTCAAAACTGGCCAGAACTTAGAGATTACTTCTTCAATTTGTTGAGAATTGCTTGAGAAAGTGTGCGTGTAATTATTACAATGACCAATGTTATGGGCATGGCTAGGTTTTGATTCTTGGATCTGATCCAAGCCTAACAAAGGGGGATATCTACCCTCCCTATTGTCTAAAACCTCTTTACTTAACCTATCTATCAGAGCTTCAGGATATCCTCTTTCCAAGAACATACTTTTTAATAATGTCAATTCCTCCAAAAAATGTTCCAAGGTGCTGGACATTCTTGAAGCTCTTATCATTTGGCCTTTAATTATGCCTTTTTTCTGGTAGAATGGATGGCCACTTGTGTAATGGAGGTATGTGTTGGAAAAAGTGGGTTTCCTGTACAATTTGGATGTGAACCTATTACTAAAACAATCTTTAGATAAAGTTACATCAAGATAATTCATCTTTTCATTACTGATAGTGTGTGTAAAGGATAAAAAAGAAGTGGTGGAGTTAATATAATCAAAAAATTCCAAAAATTGTTCTTCTGTACCACTCCACAATAAACCTATATCATCTAAAAACTTGGTGTAATATTTTATGTATTTCTCCCACTTGGTGGAAAAAACACATTTTTGTTCCCATCTGTGCAAAACTATATTCGCATACATGGAAGCACATGGCGCACCCATCGCCACTCCCTTCTTTTGTTTGTATATTTCTCCGTTAAAAAACATAAAATTATTTTCCAGTATGTTCTCCATAAATTCAACTAATAAATTAATGGTGTTAGCCGGCAGACCTGATTCTTTGACCAATATTTTGATATTGTTCCCCTCTACTCATCACTCATTAGACCTATTATAGAGTACAACACCCCGTTTGTTATGTACCTCACAAGACATCTACAACAACTGGAAAGGCCCCAGAGATACCTCACAAAGAGGATTACCGGCCTCAAACAGATGCCCTACGCAGACCGTCTCAAAAAACTCCAGCTGTACTCTGTTGCATATCACCTACTCAGAGGCAATCTCTGCCTAACATACAAAGCTATGTCAAACCCAGAGCTGTGGACATGCTCCACTTAAAGAAATCTCAATCCCTCCAAGCTACACCCTCTAGGGACCTAAACCTTGTCACCACAATAAACAGAACATGCTGGAGGGATAGATTCCTGTCCCAGAGACTTCCCATACTCTGGAACAAACTACCTATCTATATCAAACAAAGCTCCTCATTAGCACTCTTCAAGAAAAATCTTGATGATTGGATGGGAAATAGGAAATTCACCCCGGGGATCACCTCTGAGGCTCTGCTCGACAGGGGCACAGGAAAATGATTTTTTTGGGTGGCGAAAGCCAGGGTACGTTTTTGGCTAGGCTTGTATAGGCCCTAGGGCCTATAGCCTAGTACCTACCTATGAACCTATGAATAAACCACTAGCCTGAGTAATTGCTTACTGCAACAAGAGTTTCATCCTACTGACTGTCACCGCAATCCTCATTTACAACATATTGACTTAGAAGGCAATCAGAGACATTTGTGAAGCACTGCAGTGCAGACAGACTGCAGATTGTCATAACCAATTTGTAATTTGTAGCTCTGCATGTTGTAAATGTGTACATTAGAAACTGCAGCTATATATAAGAATGCAAACATTTGTATTGGTGTATGTACATAGACAAGGGGCAGCTCAGCCTCAGAAAGCACAGCATTGTGCAAGTTATTTTTTTCTCAGTGTCTTCTTCTTCAGTGTTTGCTTTGTAGAGATTTTAGAACTAAGCTCAGTCATAGACCCAGCAGTCACACCGATGGGGTGCTAACAGTGAATCTGTTGGGCTGCTGCCACCATCTGCAATGTCTTTAGCACTGTACAGTCACCTTTCCCATTCTTCTATGAATTCTGAGCAAAAGCTACTTCCTTTAGCAGTTGTAGCAGTCTTTTTACCTTTATTTGCATTTATTTTATTCATTTAATTTAACATTCGTTAACCAGGAAAGAACCCTGGTCCAGTGGCCATTTTCAGGCTTAACCTGGTATATACACCGTACAAAGGAAGGGGTTAGTATTACAATCTTAAGAAATTTTGTTAGTAGTAACCATTCACAACACATTTATGTACGTAAAACAGGATAAGATAAAAGATATACTTTTCTTGTATATGACAGTATAAGGAATGTAGAAAGCAGGAGTAGGTGAAAGTGGGATGTGGGAAGAGAGTGTGGGCAGGAGATGTTGAAGGGTGGGAAGGTTACAAAATATGAGTGTTGGGTGAGGGGTGGTGGCAGGATGTAGTATGGAAGAAGGGGTACAGGGTGAGATGTTACAAATGTGGTGGTGCAAAAGAGAAAATGTTGCAGTGAAAGGTATGATTATGTGAGGTGGGAAATTGCAGCAATACGTAATACCTTGGGTAAAAAAAAACATTTGTGTGGTGCTTTCGTAGAGAGGTATTCCATAAATTGTTGCCTCAGTGTTGTGTAAGATATAATGTCCCTAAGGCAGGCAGGAAATGATTCCCAAATTTGTGAAGCCGTAACAGAGAAGCTGTGGGCAGTGGAGTGCATTTTCATATAGATGATGTCAAGGGACTATAAGAGCTGTGATCTGAGATTGTATGAAGAAGTATGCTTAGACAGCCTGCTGGAGAAGAAAATAAAGCTAGGCTGTAAATTAGTTTATGGGTGAGAGAGACTAGAAGTAGGGGCACCTACCAGAAACCACTTTGCTTTAGAAGAGACTGAGCAATGGTGTCCTCTTCGAGAGGCTACTGTGATCAATCTACAGATTTGATTGGACAAGGTTTGTAGTAAGGACATTTTGTTTTCTTAGAGGGGTTTATAAAAGTGGTAGGCCATATTCTAGATGAGATAGGAGAACACCTTCCATATGACTTGTCTACCATCAGCAGAGAGGAAATATGAGATTTTCCTTACCTCGAAGAGTAGATTATTAACTTTTGATTTTGCAATGGTGATGCAAAATTGGAAATTGAGTGTCTGGTCAGTCCATATTCTAATATACTTATACTGTACTGTGGTTTCTAGAGTTTTTTTGTTGGAGTAGGAAATGCTCCAGTTGTCAAAGACAGTTGTATTTTTTTGTCTTGTGTTCAATATCACTGAATAATATGTTTGTTTTGAGTTAGCAGCTGAGAGAGCATCTGGAGGACTGTTTCTGTTTCTTTAAAGTGGAATGTGAGGGGTTGAATTTGTAGATTATCATGTTATCTGCATAGTGGTTAATGTGCACTTGAAGAAGGTGAGCAAGAGGATTGTTTATGAGAAAAGAAAAGGAGTGGAGACAGGACTGAACCCTGAGGAATACCTTTAGAGAAAGAGTGTCATATGGTGATGAGGTGTTCTCTATTTGGTTAAAGTGCCGGTTGCTGAGGAAGTTTTGAAACCAAGCAAGGAAGTCTGTTCTCATGCCTGCTTTGATCAGGGAATCTGGAATCAACATAAGGCAATGCTTTGATAAGGTCTACAAATACTGTGCCTGTAAGCTGTCTTTATCCATGCTGCATAGAATATTGTCTGTCATAATGTGTGTAGGCAGCAGTTGTGGTACCTCGACCTGACCAGATTCAGTATTATTGTGGGAGGGGTCAGACTGGTGTACTTTTAAATGTACTCAATTAGTTGACAGAAAATTATCTTTTTGTTATTTTAGCTAGGGTCAGGAGTATGTCAAATGGCCTGAATCTTTAGTATCTTTGGGATTTGTGACTATGGCCAGAAGGTTGATAAGTTTTCTTTTCTATATGTTTGGAATTATGTTGTTTGCATGGCATGGGCTGTGAAGGAAGTGAAGGAGAGGACAGATGATGTGGTCTTTGCAGAAAAGTATAAACTGAGTGATAAGGCTTTCTGATCTGAGGGTGGAGGGGGACAAGGCTTCAAAGGGAAATTGTTGCAAAACTTTTACAATTTATTTTGTGGCGATTTTGTTTGTAAAGGTTGGGGTGTATAGGGGTGTTTGGGAGGTTGATGCTGGAGGGGTGATAGATGATGAGGTGGGAAGTAGTATGAAGAATTCCTTGAGGAAGTCATGTGAATGTAGTGGGCATGAAGCTGCGTTAGTGCAGTCTACTTTGATGGGGTATTTCTACTGTGCGTGTCCAGTGATTTGGTGGACCAGGTTCCCAAACTGTTTAGGTTTGTTCTTAAGGGAATGCCGTTGTTCATGTAGGGAGTAGGACATGCATCTTATTGTCGATTTTGTTTGTGCTAGGTCTTTGAAATATATGAAATTTTGCCTATCTTTTTCTGTTGGTTTAACAGTTCCAGGCTTTATCTCTGAGTTTATATAAAGATTTCAGGTCAGTAGTGAGACATTTGTTTGTCTCACTTTTTATGATATTATGTTGGGGCCCTTTATTGAGAAAATGGATCGCCAGGAAAGGGGGTCTAGTTCTGTAAATGGTGCTGATATATATTTTTTTTAGGTCTGAAGCAGATGAACAGCAGACAGAGGAGTCTTAGAGATGCTTATGGAGAATTTATGGGGCAGTGATCACTAATGGCTCAAAGGAGAATGTTCATGTCAGTGATTTTATTGTGAATTTTGGTGATTAGGAATGTCAGGAGGGAATGATTCCCTGTGAGCAGGTTGGGTCTGATGGGTTGGTAACACATTTAAGTCCATAGGCAGAGAGCATGCCTTCCATATCACAGTGGGCCGGATTGAGGTAGTTTAGGTTGATGTCCCCTGGAAGATAATGCAAGTGGCAGGCATCTTATCAGAAAGTAAGACAGTACTTCAAATCCTGGTTTTGAGGCCTCCCTCTTTTGTGGCATTTACTTTTCCGACCTACAGACCATAAACCAGGACCTCTGGCTAACTAACTTTGTGGATGACTGCTAAATGGGGTAATCATCAAGTCCCATTCTGATTAGGGTTTTCACCTTTTAACAAGGCTAACGTGGGACATGTGGGTGTGGCCATTAGGACATGGGGTGTGGCCAATATGACACTGGCCACATCTCCCACCATGACATCACCAGAGGTGCTGAAGGAAATGCAGTATTGCAGTTATGGGTACAACATTGTGAAGTTATTACAGCATATTGAAAACTCACAAACTATTTAAATGGAGTGAAGCATTACTAAAAAAATACATTGCTCAGTTGTAACAGTAAGGAAACTTTAAAGGAAAAAAACACACTACTCATATTAAACCGACACTTATGTTTATTTAAAAATGTAGAAAAAATTCTTCATAAACTAACCATGACTATTCTGAAAGAAAACTAAAAAATCTACACACTGCACTAAAGCTAAACGAATAATTAAGACTATTTTTTAAAGCTAAAGCAAAAAAATAACACAAGACTACATACTGCACACTACAAGATAAGTAGACTAAATCACTTTTTTAAATGTGTACTTTGCATTTGATTTTATTGCCTGAAGAAGGTCCAGTCTGACACAATATTTGAATAAAAGTCAATACATTTCATCTGATAATTTATAGTCATCATTAGTTCATCTTTTAACAAGTCCACACTACATTGGTTTCGCACATCTGTCCATTTACTTTTCATCAAAGAAAATACTCTTTCTGCAAATGCATTTAATGTTGGTATAGATAATGCTCTAGCAATTACTGGATATAATGCAGTCAACTCAGGCCCTTCTCAAAATGTTTCAGCCATTTCTCTCCTGGGGACAAGCTTGTGGTACATAACTGTTGGAGAAAGGCTTAATTGCAAAATAGTCCCGGAAAAGATGGTCTTCATCTATGTCCTGCAGACTCAGAGCAGTGGTCACATTGAGTATGTCACTGAAAGCAAAGGGCTCAGTTAAAGATAATTTAGACAGTGTAAACAAGGAGTTGTTTTCAGTATATTCAAACCACTGATCTAAGTACTTTACTGCTGTCTCCAAGAACACAGTGAATAATCTTTTCAGTTTGTTAACAGAAGTGCTGTCTAATGTGCTCATAAGTGCCCTAAGTCTTCCTCCAAAGAAAGCACCTTCAGCACTTGTCTGCAGATTTTCCTTGAGAGAGATCATTACAGAAAATGTTTCCATGTCAGTAAGTACTGATTTTTCTAATATACTTATATGTTCATGGAAATCCACAAGAATGGCATTGAGAAAGTGCAAATAGTACCGAGGAAGCATAGGCAATGCATTCTCACCATGCTCATTAGCTGAAAAGTACTGCCATATCTGCTGGGGGTCTCCTCTTCTCCCTGGAAGATGAAATAGGACTGGAGCACTGGGAGATTTTTCACTACTCTTTCAATGGCTGGGAGTAGTGACAGCCACCTTGTTGGCATATGTCTTAACAGACTCTCAAATTCCGTGCCACAAAACTCAAAGAAGTCTTTCAAGTCTCTGGTCCTTGTGGCAGAACTTGAGAAATGGCTGAAAAGTTTCATCACAAATACTTCCACATCATAAGGTAGTTGTGCTGCAGCTTTTTTGGCTGCATTATGAATGATGTGGTCAACACAGTTGGCCTTCTGAAGTGATGGGAACTTTTTTGTTTTAATCTGCTATACAAACCAGATTTCTTCCCATAGTTCACGTTGGCATTATCAGCTGCATATGCTGAAATGCTCTTCCAGGGCAAGAAGTGCTTTTCCATAATGTTCAAAATCTGCTGCGATATAGCCTGGGCAGATTCATCATGGTCTTCACAGAAGTCCAAAAGGCCATTCACTACCCCTTCTTCTTTAGACAAATACCTCACAAGTGGAAATAATTTTATGTTCCCCTTGTTGGAAGCATCCAATGAAATTGCAAATGAAGTGCCTAGTTTTTGAAGGTCATGCAGGAGGCATTCCAATGAGTGCGATCCCAAAACATTTTTGACAATGGCTTCAGCCTTGGTTCTTCCGCAAGATAGTTTTTTTGCAATGCCCAAGTTGCTGTACAACTGGCTGGCCAACTTTACTGCACAGTCCAAACTGTTATAGGAAATATTGTGCTTAACAGCATGGGACACCTCAGAGGCTTCTGCTGCAATGATCCTAAGTTCTGTTCCCTCAAGGTTTGTGTTCCTTGGCTACTTTGTCTTCAGGTGGCTGGGTTTTGCTTAAAGAATAGCAGTCTTATGTTGTTCAATTGCCTCATGGTGTGCGACATAATTTCTTCCACCGTGGGCCACTAGAAATTCCTTCTTGCAGTACCTGCAGAATGCCTTTACATCACTGCATTTTTTGATCCAGTTGAATTCCATTTTCCAAACATCCTGCCACTTGTACATTCTCTTGTTGGTGGTTGACTGTGATGAAGCTGTTGCTGTCTTTATTCTTGAATCTGTACTTAACTGATATGCAACATATTTAGCAAAACTGTGCTAGTAGGGTGCAGTAACATATTGCCACATGAATGAACTGGCTAGAAACACTGGCACGTGAAACACTGGCACATGAAAGAACTGGCTAGAAACACTGGCATGCAAAATAATTGGTTTGAAAAATACCAGCACCTGATAACAATCATAAAAATATTAGCATATGAAATATGAAGCAGTTTCTAAAGTTGTTCTTTGATATAAATTCACTAAAGATCCAATGAAGAAATGGCCTTGGTTCTACATGACTGTCACTGATAAATGACATCCCAAAGACCCAATATACAAAAATGGGAAAAAGGGGTTTTAGATGGGTGGATAGAAACACTGGCATTTGAAAGAACTGGCTAAAAACACTGGCATTTGAAAGAACTGCTACATAAGCTAATCTTTGCTACATAAGCTAATCTTTTAATTAATGCTAGACTTTATAAGCTAGATTTTTGTAAGCACAACATGAATTTACAGTGTTTTTTTTTTTTGCTAGTCGCCACAAAAAGCAGATGCCAGCAGCTCCTATCCTTTCTCTTTGGTTACCCACTATCCTCATACTGTTTCTGTGTATATTCTCCTGTTCTGTACTTTTCCCTTCCCTGAATTCATTTCTAGCCTCACTCATAATTGCCTTTCCTAGTGCACCTGCCCTATTTTACTGTCTTCAGACTCTTACATATTAATGTTTTTTTTATTTTTGCCCTGCTTTTAGCTGCTAGTAATACCTCTCTCTCCCCCTCCAAAGCCCCTCTTTATTGTAGCTTATTTTAACCATACAGCACTGGATTTGCTTCAAGTAAATCTACTTGTGTAGCTTGAGGCCAGTGTCCTTTTGTAAGCTTACTTCTGCTCATATTTTATTTCTTTTTATTTTATTTCTGGTGACTATACCTTTAGAAACTTTATATCCTTGTCTCTCAAGCTAGTTTTTCACTATCTTTTTCTGATTGTTTCTATGACTTCATCTTGACCAGGGTGCTAGCCCTGCTCCGTTCGCCCTCTCTATGCTCGGTCTCACTATGCTCCCCTACCCTACCCTCATTCTCATCCACCCCCATTACAATTACCTTTATACCTAACTATCCCTCCCCTTCCTGTCCCACTAGCCACTACAATTCCACTTCCTACCTATTGCCACAACCACCTTACTAATCTGTCAATCTTGTCAACACCACTTCCTCTATACCACTGTCTCTCTACCTACACTATCTGGACCATATTTTATTCCAACATGTATTATTTTCTAATATCTTCTACACTACTCCTTATTCTCTCTGTCTCTACCTCTTATCACTCCAATCTCTCTGACCCACTCCTATGTTCACCAACGTCTTACTCATACAATATATATCCAACTACTTCATCTTTTACTATCTCCCCTAATCTCTTTACTACCGCTACCTCAAGTATATATAAACTATCCATAATACAGGTTTTTAAATCTTCCCACAAAGCTAAGTCAAAACTATACAAACTCCATCTAGCATCTACTACACACTCTCTCATCACTAAAAACCTACTTTGTTCTGGAGATATCCATCCCAACCCTGGCCCCTCTTCTCTCCCCAAAACTACCTCTACACTGCCCCCATCTTACTCCTCTAACAGTCACCAACCTCAGTCACAACAATCCTCTCTATCCAAATACTTAACTATTTACTCATTGAATATTCAGAGTCTAGCAAATAAAGTCACTAAGCTGCACTCATGGATAGCACTCAATACTCCTCACATCCTCTCCCTATCTGAAACCTGGCTCAAGCCACAAATCTCAAATAGTGAAATACTCCCATCAGGTTATAATATCTTCTGATCTGATAAAACTGTAAAAAATGTGGTGGTGTGGCCATCCTCTACTCAAACATTCTTAACCTCTCACCATACCCTTCCCCAATTCCTGACTTCCTCCCAGCTGAAATCATGATCCTTAACTGCCATCTGAATCCCCACAAAAACGTGCAATTGTCTCTATCTTCCTCCTGGTAACAATCTGTCCATTATTGAAAACATCCTATCCTGGTTCTCCCACAACATACCATATGAGACACTTATCCTTGGTGATGTCAACATTGATTGGTCCAAACTCACAACTGACTCCCCCCAACTCAGTATCCACCTAAACAGCTTCCACCAACTTATAACATCTCCCACTCGCTTCCATAAAAATTCCACTTCCAGCTCCATCATAGACTGGATCCTTACTAATTCCCCCCACTAATACTAGAATCCCACCACCTTACCTGACTCCCTCAGTGATCATTTCCCTACCACCATCTTAAGACACTACTCCCATATTCCTAAACCCCACCTTACCAAAGACTGTCGAAAACTATCGACTTTCAATTCATCCCAATTTAACTCCATTCTCCACAACATAGATTGGTCCATCCCAAAACCCCTCCCCCTAAACGATGCTGTAAGCAATTTCAATAGCATCTTCATGAATACTCTAAACAACTTTGCTCCCTCTAGGTAGATCAGAGTAAAATCAAACCATGCTCCCTGGCTCTCCAAAGAGACTAGGTTCCTTATGAAACAAAGAGATCGTGCTTGGAAAACCTGGACTAAAACTAAACAGCCACCTTTTCTTCAAAAATACAGGCAACTGAGGAACCTTGCAAAACAATATACAACTAATGACAAAAAGTTATACTATGGCTCTGCTCAGCTTAACAACAAATCCAATCCTCGAAAATTTTGGTCAACTCTCAACAACATCCTCTATCCTGGAAAGCCCTCTAATCCCTCCACACACCCTAACTCTTCCTCTCAGGAAACAGCTACCCTCCTGAATAAACACTTTATCTCTTCCATCCAAAATCTGGTAACCTCTAAGCCAAACTCTACTTCGACACCCACCTCTCCAAGTCCCACTAACACAACTTTGTTTTCTTTTGAGCCAGTTCCCATTACTTACATCAAATCTCTACTACTCAAGCTAAATCCTTGCTCTCCTTCCACTGACAATCTATCTCCTACATTCCTCAAACTTGCTGCTGACTCAATTGCCTATCCTATATTAATTAATCGATCTATTCTGGAATCAACTGTCCCCACCCTTTGGAAATCTTTCTTCACTATCCCTCTTCTTAAAGGTGGAAACTCCACTGACCCCTCAAACTACCGACCCATTGCCATTCTGACCCCCCTCTCCAAGATATTAGAAAAATGTATTCACTCACAGCTTCTCAATCACCTCCTCACACACCACTTACTTACCCCTACCCAACATGGATTTCATTCTCACCACAGCACCACCACTGCCCTCCTCTCCTTCACTCATATCATTGCAGAGGCCCTAGACAACAATAAACTCATTTCCTGTCTCTTCCTAGATCTCTCCAAAGCCTTTGATACTGTCTCTCATCCTCTACTACTATCCAAACTCGCAAATCTCCACCTATCCCCCTCCGCACTTGCCTGGTTTAATAGTTACCTATCTGGCAGGGAACAATCTGTCAAATGGCTGTCATCCTCCTCATCTTTCCTTCCCATCTCCACTGGTGTTCCCGAAGGCTCCATCTTGGGACCCCGTTTGTTTAACATCTTCACCAATGATCTTTACAGTTCATGCAAAGAATCCTCCCTTATTCAGTATGCCAATGACTCCACACTTATATCCATCTCAAATAACATTCCTGAACTACACTCCCTGACCCAACAGGCCCTACTATCCACTGAACAGTGGCTCTCTCACAACCTATTGATCCTAAATCCCAAAAAGACCAAACTCCTACTTTTCCTTCCCTGTTCTCTTACTCATCACAAAACCTCCTTTTTTATCACATCTTCTAACAATACAACTATCCAACCTGACACCCACACAAAACTCCTAGGGGTCATTCTTGATGACGAACTCAAGTTCAACCTACACATACTGCAATGTATAAAAAAAACAAACCAGAAACTAGGTCTGCTATATCGGGAACAAAAATTCCTAACCCCTGAATCTAGACTTACTGTGGGCCAGGCACTCCTCCTCCCCTCCCTCTTCTACACCGCCCCAGTTCTTACCAATATCCAGGCCTCCACTCTAAACAAATTCCAACAGACTTACTATAAAATAGCCAGATTCATTACTAACTCCCCATACAACTCATACCACTGCATTTCTTTAAACTCTCTTCAATGGCTTGAACTTCCCCAATTTCTGCTATTTTATCAATTTCATATGCTACACTCTATTCTTTATAAGCCCTCTGTCTGTCCATCTCCATCTTCCTTAGTCTCCATCTAGATCCCATCCCGGACCCTCAGTACTTCTAACCAACAATTACTTGATATCTACCATGCAAAAAGGTCAGTAGGCAAACTACTCTACAAACACTCCCTTGCCCATGCTTGGAACAAACTTCCTCTTGACTTACGTTCAATCTCCCACACCTCACACTTTAAAAATGAACTAAAAGCTTATTTTCTCAATTCCAGAACCTGCCTTTGCCATGACCCTACCTAGTCTTCCTTCCCTTTATGTACCCTCAAAAGGACCATACTTAGTACCTCATTACACCTCTCTCTCCAATGTGTCTACTATGCATTTGCATAATTTTATACAAACAAAAAATGTTTGTTGACCTATTGAACTATATTAATGTAAAATTGTTACTTAACTTCTTTTTAATGCAACTTTAACTTTATGCATGTAACCCAACATGTGTGAATCGTTTTGCCATAACTGCTATTATATCAATATTGTTTAAAATTGTACTTGTTTTAAAATGTACTACTGGAGCTTTTCTCATCGGGTCTCCACTGAAAATGGGCCACAAGCCCAGTTGGACAAACCCGGTTAACAAATGTCAATAAATATAAATAAATATAAACTGGTTTGAAAAACATTGGCACCTGAAAACTGTCAAAACATTGCCATATGAAACATGAAGCACTTTCTAAAGTAGTTGATATAGATTCACTGAAGACTGCCTAGACACACTGGTATGTGAAAGAACTGGCTGGAAACACTGGCATGCGAAAGAACTGGCTATAAACACTGGCATTTGAAAGAACTGGCTACAAACATTGGCATACGAAAGAACTGGCTACGAACACTGGCATTTAAAAGAACTGGTTTGAAAAACATAGAAACCTGAAAACTGTCAAAAAATTGCCATATAAAACATGAAGCACTTTCTAAAGTAGTTGATATAGATTCACTGAAGACCGGCTACAAACACTGGCATGCACAAGAACTGGCTAGAAACACTGGCATGCGAAAGAACTGGTTTGAAAAACATTGGCACCTGAAAACTGTTCAAACATTGGCATCTGAAAGACCTCAGGAATGTACAGAGCAGAAGAGAATTAACATTACAAACCATTTAAAAAGTTGAAATAGTGAATGACGTAATGTGTGTGTTGGGGGGGGGGCATTTTGGCCATTGAAAACTTGACATTAACACAGCTTGTAGTCCCAAATGCATTATTTTTGCCACCAAACATGCCCCCCACACCCCTCCAGAAAATAAAGTTAAACACATTTTCACTGTACTAAAAAGCCACTCTAAAATGAATTAGAATGCACAGCAGACACCATAGACCCGATTTACCTTTGAACACAGCAATTAAGGAAAAAGAAATAAATGTATAGCACTAATTTACACAGCACAGTGATGTATTAAAGAACAGGCCCAACAGCAGCACCATCTGTAATTGCATTATAATGAAAACAGTACAGTGTACATTTATTGAAGACATCACTAAAAAAAAATACAAACTTTGCTATTTATAAAAGCAAACTATCCTGAAAAAATGACATGTTTTGGCACAATTCCAAATGCACTGCATTAACTTCTGAATATGCATCCACCAAAAAAAAAGTAAACAAACATTTTACCTTTTAAAAGTACTTCTTGCAAGAGCAGCTAAAATAAACTGCAATGCACATCAGACTCCATGGACACCTTTTACCTCCAAACATAGCAATTAAGAGAAATAAAAATAAAATTTTAACAGTAATTTACCCAGCACAACGATGCAATAAACAGGCCCAAGATAAAGCAGCATGCCCATATTCACATTATAAGCAAAACAGGACATTTTAACTTTATTAAAGACAGCATAAAAAATAAAATGCACACATTTCCAACTATAAATGGAAACTATCTTGAAACAGCTACTGCAAGTTGGCAACATGTACCTACTAGAGTAATAAATGCACTGCGTTCCCTATAAACATTCCCCCTCAAAAAATAAAGAGTTATACACACATGCACATTGACTTGCAAGAACTAACACTAGGAAAAAATACCCAAAGCAGTATATCTTAACTTCTTGAAAACAGCATTAAATTGCACACATTTCCACACGAAAAAGTGCAAACTATCCTTGAACATGTTGTATCTGTAAACAGGAAGTACCCTGAAAAAGCCACAACAATAGAAATATATCACACTACATTTATCTATAAAGACTGCCCTCAACCAGAAATAAACAAAACGTCTATACAAACATTTCAGCCTTTAAAAATTAATGCTTCCAAATCATACCAAAACGACCACAGCAATTACCACACACACACACACACACACACACACACACACACACACACTACTTGGAAATCTCAAAATAACCACTGCACAGATTTAAATACTGCGTAGTGCACCCCATTTACCTCTAAACATTATAAACTTAAATTTAAATAAAATACAATATTCCCATTTTAAATAACTAGAGCCACAAAATACTATTGATTGTTGTACTTACCACTATCACAGTCTTCGCTGAGCTAGCTGGCTTCCTGCCTGCTGGAATGGGTGGCTGGATGACTGGCATCCTGTCTGCTGGAGTGGCTGGCTGGCTCACAGGCTCCCTGCCTGCTGGAATGGCTGGCTGGCTGACTGGTTAGCAGGCTCCCTGCCTGCTGGAGTGGCTGGCTAACTGACTTCCTGGAAAGCTTCCTGGCTTCCTCAATGACTGGCAGGCTTCCTATCTGCTGCAGTGGCTGGCTGGCTTCCTAGCTTCCTCAGTAGCTGGATAGCTGGATGGCTTCCTGGCTTCCTTGCTGGCTGGCTGGCTGGCTGACTGGCAAACAGAAAATCTCAGTTCTAATATTAGCGGCTGTTGAAGTGCTAATAAAAACACGCTCTACAGCCACGACCTTTATAAAGCGCTTCCTGGTTGAATCCCCACCCCCTTCATGACTTGCAGCCAACCACTGCATGATTAACAACCCGGACCTAACAGCAAATAGCTCTGCCTGCAGGTCCGGGTTGGTGACGTAACCAAATTGCCATGGAAAAACTGGAAGTACTTTGGCTTTTCCATAGCAATTTGTCACAAATCAAAAACTGTGATTTTTAAAGTCCCACTGCTTCACAGTGCAGGCAACAGGATAACATAGCTCAACCCATGAGTATCCCACTGACAACAGGATGGGTGGTAACCATAATTCCGATACCCAAAACCTTCAGCAAGAACTCACACTTGTAAATATCTAATGTTCTCAAAATGGCCTAAATTTAAATGCAATAAAAGTGCAATATTGTCACATTTGGTAAACAACTCCTCTCATCAGCATACAGTATAGACAATACCTCACTACAACATTATAATGTAATTAGGGAACTTGGTCACAGGCTGATAATTCCATTTCTATTGATCACCATGTGACAACAGTAGTGAGAAAATCCTTCAATCTAGTGCAGCAAGTTGCCAAGATTATGTCATCCAGATCTAATGAAGTCATCATGTCCTTAAATTAAGCATTGATTAGGCCAGTTATTGAGTATAGCAATAATTTGGAATGCACCTCATCAGACATATCAAACCACTAAATCGATCCCAGAGATTCCTAAGACGTTCAGGGGCTTAAAGACTCTTGGTTTACAAAAAGAGGCCAGAAGCACTGTTGCTTTATTTAGTATCTTATAGATTCTTCAGGAGAAATTTATGTCTCATCTTCCATGATATTTGAAATCCAATTGTTCTTTTTTTTTCAAAACAGGTTTATTGTTTTAACATATAAGAGAAATATCATAACAATTTTATACAAGTAATTAAAAATAGGTATTATTATAATATTCAACAAAACAACTAAAGTATTTACAAAGACATCCACTACAATCAGATCAATTAATTAAACTAAAATACCATGCTATTGAAATTAAATTTTTTTTAACAAATTTTGTAAATTATCCCATACAATAAAATAAGATGTTTTTCTATTTGTTCTAGTCCTAATTGTGTTTATTTCCATATGGCACACTATATTCATAACATTTTTAAATTCATTGAACGAAGGAGGTGTATCTGAAATCCAATTTCTAGTTATTATTTTCCTAGCCACTGCTAGAATAGATCATAACAAGGGAAGCTTAACCTTTTTAACACTTTGAGGTACAGGTGTGTTGAATAATATAAGAGATTTAGAAATAATGAAATTATATGTAAAAAGAGCCTGCAAAAATTCATTAATTGACTTCCAGTATTCTTTCAATTTTATACAGTCATAAAACATATGAGCCCAGTCAGCATTAATTTCTACATTACATCTCTTACATAGATTATCTTTATTATTTATTTTATTCATCATCAAAGGTGTATAAAAAGATCTATGTAAAAATTTCCATGTATAAAGTCTCCAGACAATGGAAGACGTAGTTCTATAAGCAGATTCCAATATATATTGATTATCTTGTTGATTTGGTGGGTCCCCATTAATAGAAGTGAAATAATTCCAGTATGAATCTACACTGTAAAAAGTTTCTTGTCTGATAACTTTATGTATGTATGAAAGTTTACCTTTATCAGAAACTTTATGTTGTAAATTTAATATCAAGTAATCAATCAGTGTTGGAATAGATTCTTTAACAGTTATAGACATTAAATCTATTGTATTAATGAGATGTTGGCTAAAGGTCTGAACCTCTAACCAGCAAGTTTCTCTTAGATCAAATTCTTGTTTTAAGAAATCTAGATTTTTAACTTTATTATCAGATATCAACTGATACCAGTACTTTAGATCATTATCTATAGCTAAATGAGTTCCTTCAGAAGTAGATGACAAAAGCATACCCTGAGTATACATTATAGGAAATACAATAAAATTCCATTCCCTATACTTAGGGTGCATGAATATAAAGTTATGATAACTAATAATAATATTTAATGGGTAACAAACCATATGTTTAGGTGTAATAGGTGAAGTACAAAATTCCTTTAGTAACCATAACATGGAGTTATTTACAATCATATTTTTATGTGTTAAGGAGATTTTCATGAAGTGTATACTAATTAGCTCCCAATAATCTTTCCATTTTGTGACATATGACTGATCTATTAATAAAGTAATAACTTTTACAATAGAAGAGATAGTATATAAATTAAAGTCTGGAAAAGAAATACCCCTTGAGACCAGCTATTAGTATGTTTCTTTAATGCAATCCTAGGTCTATTAGGTGCCCATAAGAAATTTAACATTAGTGTGTTCAGTTTCTTGATAATTATTTTTGTAGGTGGAAGTATTATTGATTGTATTAAGTATAAAATCTTGGGGAATATTGTCATTTTAATAATTGTAAGTCTCTCCTCCATAGTAAAAAACATATTATTCCAGGTATTAAAAAGATTTTGTATATTAAGAAAACAGGTATTATAATTATTATATATAATAGATTTAATATCTTTAGAAAGTATTATACCTAAATAAGTTATCTGACCTGAATTGGGTACATATTTAGTAAAATCACTAATGAGAATATTTTTTTCGTGTATATATAGGTAGTATTTTAGTTTTTCTTCATTGAATATTAAACCAGAAATACTTTTAAAATTCATCATGTTATCAAATAGAGACTGTATAGAAGAATTAGATCCTGCTGATGTAATTAGAACATCATCTGCAAAAGTTGAATTTTGGATGTTGTATTTTCATCTATTTCAAAACCCTCTATGTCAGTACTGTTTCTGATCAAATTAGCCCAAGGCTCCATTACTAAAGTGAATAATAGTGGAGAAAGTGGACATCCTTGTTTTGTACCTTTAAGAATGGGTATTTTTGTGAAACATATGTTCCTACCTTAATATAAGCCAACGTTCCTTTGTATAAATGTTCAATTAGATTTACAAATGCATCTGAGAAGTTTGTGCACTTCATTAAGGTAAACAGATAGTCCCAACTTACTGAATCAAATGCTGAACTTATATCAAGACTAATAAGTGTTAAATCTTTCTTTTTCCTATTTGCAAAATCTATTAATGTTAAAGTTCTTCTTATATTATCAAAAGTATTTCTATTTACAATGAAGCCTGTCTGATCTATATCTATAATGCCGGGAATGATTGTCTTCAATCTATCAGCAAAGATATTCATAAACATTTTATAATCAACATTAAGTAATGAGATGGGCCGATATGAAGAACATCTAGTTGGATCTTTATTAGGTTTTAAAATTGGCGAAATAAATGTATATTGCCAAGGGTTATTAACTCAGTTTGGGCCAAAATAAAAACCTTATGTATTAATGAATATGTATTTTAGAAAGGATTTTATATATCTCTGGTATAATACCATCATTACCCGGTGCTTTGTTTGATTTAAGCTTATTTATTTGTGTAATAACTTCTGTATATGAAATACTCTTGTCCAATAGTTTAATCTGTTGTTTATTAAGCTTTTTATTCATATTTGTGGTTATAAACTCCTTTATTTTATCTTTAGGTTCCATGTTAATATTATTATGGTTAATTTTGTGAAAGTGATTTCTAAATTCATCTAGTATTTCTGGTATACTAGAAACATTCTTCTTTTTCCTTAGAGAAAAGATTTCTTTGATATGGTTTTGTTTATTCAACCTTTTTGTTTTATTTTTAAGTCTATGTAAGTATTTGGGGCTTATTGAATAAGACAAAACTTGTATTTCTCTAAAGTTATTTTAACTTTATGAGTTAAAATTTCTTTGTATTTCTCATTTAGTTTGTTTATTTCTTCAATAACTTTCTTGTCCATAATATTTTCTTTATTATTATGTTTATAAGAGTCTAATTTACTTTGAATATCTAACAATTCCTTATCCCAAGATTTCCTTTTATTATTATACCATCTGATACTTTGTCCATATAGATATGATTTTAAGGCATCCCAAACATAAACAATGGAGACTTCAGGAGTGTTATTTATGTCTAAAAAATGTTTTACTTCTGAAAGTATATATTCTTTATAGTCTTTTAGTTGAGTTAAGTATGCTGGTATC